>NW_027397080.1:25129675-25200441 GCF_003265705.2 Callorhinus ursinus
TTCATTGTGGTGCGGATGGGGCTGGGATGTAGACGGGCCAGTTCATTCCCACCCCAAGGTCTGGGAGATTTTGAGATTGTAAGCAGAGGGATATTATCCAGTTTACATTTTAAAGAAAATTTTTGCTGCCATTTAGGAAATGGATTGGAGAAGTCACGAGAACAAAACAGAGACCGGCTAGGAGGCCATCACAGTGGTGTGGGTGAGAGGAAGTGATGACTTGGACTAGAGTCCTAGTGGTAGAGAGAAAGGGAAGCATATGAATTTGAGCTGAAATTTTATAATAAAATCAACAGGACTTCTTGGTGGATTGGCTCTGTGAGGGTGAGAGGGTTAGTCAAGGCTGAGTCAGGTTTCAGGTTTGGCCCATTTGCTAAAATGGAGAATACATATTTGGAAGAAGTTTAAGTTTTGATTTCTTTATACATTTAAGTGGTGGTATCCCATAATTAGTTGTTGTGAGAGTTTGACATTTAAAATAGAGTGCCTGCCTTCCCTTAAATGACGCCATAGCCCGCCCTTTTGTTTGGTTAATTCTACTCTCATCCTTCATTTGTTCTGACAGCAGATATTTATGGATTTCCTACTCTGTGTCTGGTATTGTTTCAGATGCTGGGGATACATGAATGAATAAAACAGACAAAAATCCCACTCGTAATGGAGATGGGAAGACAGATATTTAAAATGACAAGTAATGTTGGGCACCTGGGTGGCTCGGTCGGTTGAGTGTCTGACTTTGGTTTGGGTCATGATCTTGGGGACCTGGGATTGAGCCCCGTGTTGGGCTCTGCGCTCAGGGGGGAGGCTGCTTGTCCCTCTCCCACTGCCCCTCCCCCGCTTACACTTGCGCACGGTCTCTCTCTCTCTCAAATAAATCTTTTAAAAAAATAATAAATAAATAAATGACAATGTAATATAATATGTTAGAAGATGATTAAGCTACTGAAGCAAAATGATAGCATGGTAAGGGGGCCAGGGATAGGGGGACTGCAGCTGGGGTGACTAGGGTAGACCTCACAGAGGAGGCAACATTAGATCAAAGACTTGATTGGGTAAAAGAAGTGAACCGAATGACTATCTAAGGAAACAACATTACAAACAGAGGGACTATCCAGTGCAAAGGTCCAGAGGCGGGAGTGTGCTTGGGACAGTCCAGGGATAATGACAAATCAGTGTGACTAGCATCTGGTGAAGAAAGGAGAGTATACTAGCAGAGGGGGTTGGGCAAATAATGGAGGGAAATGTGTCATACATGTAGGACTTCCTGGCTGTTGTAGGGGCTTTTTCACTTTTTTTGTTTGAGTGAAGTGACTGGTCATTTAGGGTTCTGACAAGACTGTAAGAGGACAAGTGTGGCAATGAGGAGGCCAGCTAAGAAGTGGTAGCAGTAATCTAAGCGAGAAATGATGGTGACAGGGACTAGGGTGTTGTCAGGACGTTAAGAACTGGATGGATTGGACAGAGGGAAGAGGGTTTGCCCATGGCTTGGATGTGGAGTATGAGAGAGAGGAGTCAGGGATGGCCCTCGGGATTTTCAGCCTGGGCATTGGAAGGAATGGCGTTGCCATTAGCTAAGGTGGGTAAGAGTGTGGGTGGTCAAGGTTGGCAAAGTGCAGAAGTGACACATTCCGTTTGAAACATACTGCGTTGAAACACCTGTTTGGACATCCAGGTGGAGATGTGTCGAGTTCTGGGAGACATTTAGGCTAGAGACATTTGTCTAGATAGTCAAATGGAAGTTATTAGCATATGGATGGATTGAAAACCACGAGGCAGGGTGAGATTGCCAGGGGAGTGAGTGAAGATAGTAGAGGAGGAGGGTAAGTCTGGGACATAGCAGTACTTGGAGATCAGGGAGGAGAGGGGGAAACAGCAAAAAACTAGAAAAGGAGCACTCAAGGAGGTGGGGGAAAGCCAGGAGGACGTGGCATCTTAGAAGTCACCGTACTGGAAAGTGTTTCCAGGAGAGAGGAGATAATCAGCTAGGTCCTACACAGTGAAGAGGTCCAGTCATTTGAGGACTTAGGATTGTCCTTAAAATTAGTAAAGAGTATTTTCGATGAGTGATAAGGATGAAAGCGTATTTGGAAAGGTTTCAAGACAATGGGAAGAGAGGAATTGAAGACAGGAAGTATAAATAGTGCATTACAGTTTTTGAAGTTTTGCTGTAAAAGAGAGCAGAGAAATGAGATGCTAAGTGGAGAGAATGTAGAATTGAGAGGTTTATTTTTAAGATGACAGATTGTATAGCATATTCATGTTGATGGGAATGATCTAGAGGGAGGAATGGGTGTGGAGGGAGAGGAAGGATTGTCAGAGCTGTGTCCTCCTGTGGTGAGAAAGGCAGAGGGGTTAGCCATGGTTGGGAGCATTGACCGTTTATCCAAAGGAACAGGAAGGGTTGTGTGATTGCAGATGCTGGCGGATGGGTAGATGTGGGAACTGGTGGAAGTTCTTACTGATTGCTTTATCACTCACATAAAATAGCTGAGGGTGGGACAGAACAGAATCCTTTGGAAATCCTGGCGGGTGATTATGAATGCACAGTTGTGTACGTTGTAGTCTTTGCCAGACGGTTCTAGGAAGTTGAATGTTCCACCTTCTGGTGTTGTACTAAGGGAACACCTTAATTCTTAATCAGCCTGTGTTTGATTCCCAAAGCAACTGCACAGTTCTTGGGATAGGTTCTTCAGAAGGCTGATGTTTAAACCACTGATTCTAAAATACCCTTTCGTCAGACTGAGGCTAATTTTGGCATCTATTTAATATATAATAATATCATCAGTCACAGCCTTTTTTGGTTACTGCAAATCACGGTAGAGATTTTCAAGCATACATTTTTACACTTAAAATTGGAGTGTCCTGATTTTTCCAAACTTCTTAAACATTAGCTCATACCCATTTACAAAAGGGGAACGAATTTCAGTATTCGAATTTTCCAAAGGTAGGAGAGTCGGTAAATGTTAGGGGAAGATTTAAAGCCCAGTCTGTCATCTCTGTTAACTAGTCCCTGAGCACAGTAGATTTTCCCACTACACTCTCCCCATAGAATCTTCTTGCCCAATAAATCCTTTTGCTTTTCGTTTTCTTCCCTGTCAGTCACACATGCAATTCCAAGTGACAGCTTATGGTTCAGGACCTTTGCTTTAGAAAACACTCAGGACAGAGATACACAACCGAGCCACGAGCCATGTGTTCTGGTCTTGGCCTTGCCACTCCTGAACCGCTTGCCTCTGAACTTAAAATCCTTAATCACTTCTGCATTCTTTGGGCCTCGATTTCCTTCTCTGTGAAAGAAGAAGAGACAGGATCACTGTTTCTAAAAATCCCATAGCAGATCACTTTTATCCAAGTCATCTAAAAATACTAAAAATAATAGATTCCTCAACCTCATACCAGACTCACCTTATCTCAAGGGGTTGGGGATAGAGTGGTGGATCTTTTTAAAAAAACGGAAAAATGTCCCGGTTGATTCTAAACCTAGCTAAATTTGGAAATCCTGGATCCCTGCGAAATCTTTTGGCTTTCTCATGTGCAATCTGTGACCTCACTTTGTTATCACAGTCTGTTAGGTGAATGTGTAATATGCAGAGCTGCACTCCCTAACTGTTGTTAAGGAAGGATGGCTCTCTTAAACTGCTTCTTTGTAGAAAGAGCTACCTTTTACACCCTGGTTAGTCAGGAGTGGCCTGCTGTCTGAGGAAATGTGTATGGACACCCTTGAGAGGGTTTTGGGGGTGGAATGTTGGTGGTCTCAGATTATTTAAACATACTATCTAACCTTCAAACCAACCCAGTTAGGTTGGCACTACTATTATCCCCATTTTACAGATGAGGAAACTGAAGCTCAGAAAATCACCTAGTAATTTACCTAAGATCACACAGCCAATAAATGATGGAGCAGTGATTGAAACCCAAGATTTTGCCTCTAAAGTCTGTGTTCTTTCTACTCTGCCATGCTGTGAGTAGTTTTCTTTTCTCTCTCTCTCTTTTTTTTTAAGATTTTATTTATTCATTTGAGACACAGAGATACAGAGAGAGAGAGAGAGAGAGAGAGCACGAGCAGGGGGAGAGGCAGAGGAAGAGGGAGAAGCAGGCTCCCTGCTGAGTCAGGAGCCCGACGTGGGGCTTGATCCCAGGACCCTAGGATCATGACCTGAGCCGAAAGCAGATGCTTAACCGACTGAGCCACCCAGGCTCCCCTAGTTTTATTTTTTCTATAATTTTTTTCATATTACCTATTTTTAAAAAACTTTTGAAATAGACTTTTTGTTTTAGAATAGAACAGAGTTCCCATATACCCACACCCAGCTTTCCCTATTGTTAATATCTTGCATTAGTATAGTACATTTATGACAATGAATGAACCAGTACTGATACATTATTATTAAATAAAAAGTCCCTACTTTACTCTGATTTCCTTATTATTTTAAAAAATATTTTATTTATTTATTAGAGAGAGTGAGAGAGCATAAATGGAGGAGTGGCAGAGGGAGAGGGAGAAGCAGACTCTCGCTGAGCAGGGAGCTGGACTCGGGGCTCAATCCCAGAACCCCAAGATTATGACCTAAGCCAAAGGCAAACACTTAACCCACTGAGCCACCCAGACACCCCCTTACTATTATTATTTTAATCTAATGTCTTTTATCTGTTCCAAGATCCCATCTTAGGATACATTACACTTAGTCTTTATGTCTCCTTAGATTCCTCCTGCCTATGACAGTTTCTCAGACTTTCCTTGTTTGATGATCTTGACAGTTTTGAGGAGTACTGTCAGATATTTTATGGACTTCATTCAGTTTGGGTTTGTCTGAGGTCTTTCTAACAGTTAGATTAGAGTTATGGGTTTTTTTTTTAATTTATTTATTAGAGAGAGAAGGATCACAAGCAGGGGGGAAGGGTAGAGGGAGAAGCAGGCTTCCTGTAGAGCAGAGAGCCTGATTTGGGGCTCGATCCCAGGACCCTGAGATCATGACCTGAGCTGAAGGCAGACGCTTAACTGACTGAGCCACCCAGGCGCCGCTAGTTACGGGGTTTTGAGGAGGAACCACCACAGCAGTAGAGCATCCTTCTCATCACATGCTATCAAGAGGCCGTATTATGAACATGATTTATTGCTTTTGATAACCTTGATCACCTGGCTGAGACAGTGTATCTTTGATTGCTCTACTGTAAAATTTTTTTTTTTTTTTGCCCTTCCTTAAAATTTTTTCAGGGCACTGGGTGGCTCAGTTGGTTAAGCCTCCAACTCTTGATCTCAGCTCAGGTCTTGATCTCACGGTTATGAGTTCAAGCCCTATGTTGGGCTCCATGCCAGGCATGGAGCCTACTTAAAAAAAAATTTTTTTTTCTAGGTTATTTTTCTTTCTTTTCCTGTGATTCCCTTTATTTGTAGTTGTCCTTGGTCCTTGATCTTCCATGGAATTTGGGGGGAATAACTAAGCTATCTGGCTGTTACGTCTGTCATCAGAGTCAGGAAAGGGTAATGAGCAGAGGGTGTGTCATTTGAAGAAAAATTTTCACAGCTTAGGAAATTTTTAAATATCAACATGACTTTTTAAAACTTTTTGGTGGGGAGCAGAATGCTGAAGACAACATCTTTTTTATTATGACCTAGCACATCCGGATCTTTCCAGCTGCCCAGAGCCAAAAGCTCTACTGGAAATAATTTTGTTTCATTAGGACTGTTCCCTAAATGAATAATAACATCTTCCAAAATCACTGAGTAATCCAGCCGAAAAGCTAGTTTACTTTTGGAGTTGGATAGCAAAAAGAAAGAGTATTGGTCATATCGGTCGTATCAGATGTCTGTGGGAAGGCCAGGATAGCCTTAGAAGCTGGAAAGTTCTGGAACTGTCCAGAAATAATTGCCCAGAGTGTCATTGCTTCTCTTACTATGTAAATGATACCTTAAAAATGATGCACATAGGGCTCTTGGATCCATTGATGTTTTGCTGTCCTGTGTCTGGTAGAAAAGTTTAGTCTTAGGTTCTCTACTGCCTTTTCCTAAGCCTGTGGTAACGTGTCCAGGAAATGTCAAAACAAGTAAGGGAGTGTGGGACTGATACCTGGCACCAGATATAACCAAAACAGCTAACCAGGAGAGTCTGTTCTGGAAAAGATCACACTCCTTTCCTCGGTGTAGGTCCCAGGTGTCAGTGTTAACATTGAAATAGCTGAATGTGGAATTTTAAAAATAATGTATTAGTGTACTTACTCATAGGCATTAGATTCTGCTTTTTAGTATTGTTTTGCATCTAAACACTTCATACATTTTTTTAAATTACCATTATATGCAAATGTGTTCTGAGAATGCCAGTTCTATGGAGATGAGAGAAAGGTGGATGCTTATCAACTGGTAAATATCGGACCATATAACAAGAGAACACATATGCCTTTCAAATACACGCCAAGCTTCTGTTCTCTGTTCTGAAAACAGGTCATCAGGGGTGCCTGGGTGGCTCAGCTGGTGAAGCATCTGCCTTCGGCTCTGGTCATGATCCCAGGGGCCTGGGATCGAGTCCTGCATTGGGCTCCCTGCTCAGCGGGGGTCTGCTGGTCCCTCTCCCTCTGCCTGCCTGCCCTCCCCCGCCACCCCCCATCAAATAAATAAACAAAATCTTAAAAAAGAGAGAGAGAATTCTGGGCTTTCATATCTGCACACTGTTATCCTGTCTGCCTACCATCTTGACAAGCAGTTTTTGGTTGCACTTGGGTGTCCTGTGCAGTAAAACTCTCAGACCATCTAGTGTTTCTGTTTTTCTCAGGTATCCACATAACCTCCCCTCCCCCCAACAGCACTTGATGTGTTATGAGCACAGTAAACTTCATTTTGCATGATGCCTTATCCCTGTGTATCTCCATTGCTATATAGATTTATTGATTTTACTTTGTGTCCTCAGTGAAATTGCAGAAGCCTAATCTTATGTGGGAGGAACACAAAAGATACTATCCTAGAGTCGTTCCTGACTCCTGCCGCATGGATGACACTGTTGGTTTTTAGGACACTCAGCAGTGTCTCATACCAGCTCCTGCCCAGTGCATATTATTTGGTTGTTTATTCTCTATACAGTCAGGATTGGTCCAGTTTCTCAAGCTTTCCAGCTCTTGTAACTTTGAGAAGATTTATAAAGGATCTATTGGGTGGTCTTTCTTGGTGGGTGAGGGTTGTGATGGGTCATTTATTAACTTGAAATAGCAACTTAAATCCTTGGATACTACCTTATCCTTTCAAAGCTTAGAAGCTACCTCTCATCTCTTTGGGAAATGAACTCCTAAACTGTTGCTTTAACGAATCCTACTTTTCACACAAGCAGTGCCCCGGATAATTTCCTCTGTTCCATAATTCTCTCTAGAAGTGGTTATGGGCTATGGATTTTATATTTGATTTGTTGGCTTTTATGCTGTTCCTTTTTTACCTTCTTTCCCATTTTAGTAAGGTTTCTGAAATCCATTGCCCAATCTTAAAATGTTTCTTGCTGTTTGTTTGATTTACATGTGTGAGTTATAGCATGATTGCATTTTATTTGAGGAATATGTTCTTGACGACCTCACATAATGAATTTTCTGGCAGTGGATCAATGGTCTTTCTGTTTACTGGTTAAAGCGGTGGGTGATGCCATGTGACAGTGGCACAAACATGGTTGATAGTTCACTCTGTCAGCTCAGACGTTAGCTATTCTTTTTTTCTTAACAATACTTTTTTAAGACATAATTTATATATAGTAAAATGAACAAATCTTAAGTACACAACTCTGACTTGTAAAAGCATGTATACAGGGATGCCTGGGTGGGGTGGCTCAGTTGGTTGAAAGTCCAACTCTTGATTTTAGCCCAGGTCGTGATCTCAGAGTCCTGGGATCGAGCCCTGCGTCAGGCTCCACACACTTCGCACTCAGCAGGAAGTCTGCTTGAGGTTCTCTCTCTCCCTCTCCCCCCACCACACTCTTTCTTAAATAAATCTTAAAAAAAAAAAAAAGTATGTAGGGGCACCTGGGTAGCTCAGTTGGTTAAGTCCCCGACTCTTGATTTCAGTTCAGGTCATGATCTCAGGGTTTTAAGATCAAGCCCCATGTCAGGCTCTGTGCTGGACGTGGAGCCTGCTTAAGATTTTCTCTCTCTCCCTACCCCTCTGCCCCTCTCCCCCCAACACATGTGTGCTCTCCTAAAAAAAAATTTGAGGGGTGCCTGGGTGGCTTAGTCATTAAGCGTCTGCCTTCAGCTCAGGTCATGATCCCAGGGTCCTGGGATCGAGCCCCACATCAGGCTCCCTGCTCAGCGAGGAGCCTGCTTCTCCCTCTGCCTCTGCCCCTGCTTGTGTTCCCTCTCTCACTGTCTCTCTCTCTGTGTCAAATAAATAAATATTTTAAAAAATTGAATAAATAAATAAAACTCATTAAAAAAAAGTATGTATACAGCCATGTGGTTATCACCCAGGTCAAGATACAAAATACTTCTGTCACTTCAGAGAGTTCCCTCATGCCTTTTCCTGTCAATACCACTCCCCACAGAGGTAACCACCTTTTGACATCTAAGTGATTTGAGATTCATCTCGGTTTGTTTGAGATTCATCTGTGTGGTTGCATTTACCAGTGGTTTATTCCTTTTCATTGCTTTGAGTGTTCCATAATGTGAATATACTATTTTTTTTTAACCCATCCTCCTGTTGATGGATACTTGGGATATTTCTATTTTGAATATAGTTGCAGTTAACATTCTCATATAAGTTTGTGGACATATCATTCATTTCTTACTTACTTAAGACCTACTTGTCAACTTCAAGAAATATTCTAGGGGCGGCGCCTGGCTGGCTCAGTCTGTAGGGCATGGGACTCTTGATCTCGGGATTGTCTGTTCGAGCCCACACTGGCTGTGGAAATTACCTAAAAATAATAATAATAAAAACCTTAAAAAAAAAAGGAATATTCTAGATATGGTGAGTATCCCAGAGAGTTCTCTGTTCACTTAGTCCTGCTCTAAGTAGGAAGATCTGATGATGTAACTAAGCATTATAGAGGATTGGGGAGGAACGACTGCTTGTCTAATAATTAAAGGTACTCTCATGATGAAGGCCTCCCCACCTAAAGTGATGGGAGGAATGTGCTGGAAGAGGGAGGGAGGCTGGTTGGTAACACCATCAAGAGCTTGGTTTTTGTGCCAGACAGACACAGGTTTGCATCAGATCTCTGTTGCTTAGTAACTGGCGACCTTAAATGGGTTATTTAGCATCTCATTTGCCTTACCTTTATTTTTTTTTTAATTTTATTTATTTGACAGAGAGAGACACAGCGAGAGAGGGAACACAAGCAGGGGGAGTGGGAGAGGGAGAAGCAGGCTCCCCACTGAGCAGGGAGCCCAATGTGGGGCTCGATCCCAGGACCCTGGGATCATGACCTGAGCTGAAGGCAGACGCTCAACGACTGAGCCACCCAGGCGCCCCTTGCCTTACCTTTAGAGTAGAGATGGTAATACCTACCTTTCCTAGTTTATATTCAGATTATATCCCATAAGGTATTCAGCTGGAGAGGGGATATAGAATCTGATGAAGTTGACACCTTTACATATACTGAAGTACTAGCTATGGAGTGGGGAGTAGTCAGAAGCTATCCTCAAGTTCTCAGAGCTTGAAAAGTGATTGCATTCATCTGTCTGTATTCATTTTCATGCCTTTATTTATTGAGCATTTATGGCCGGTGCTTTCCTAGCTATATAGCAGGTACAGACGTGAACAAGATGCAGGGTCTGTTGGGGACAGCCAATAAACCAATCAGTCAATCCAGAGAGAACATAAAGCACTAAGAATAGAATAACTGGTGGTTCCAGACAGCAGATGGCATGTTTAAAATAAGTTATAGGGGCGCCTGTGTGGCTCAGTCACACAGGAGTCCCAAAGAAGGCCATGCCTGTGCATCTGACTCTTAATTTCAGCTCAGGTCATGATCTCAGGGTCGTGGGATCGAGCCCCGTGTCAGACTCTGCTCAGCACGGAATCCACTTGTCCCTCTCCCTCTGCTCCTCCCCCTGCTCTTCTCTCTCTCAAATAAATAAATAAAATCTTAAAAAAAATAAGTTCTAAACTGTGTCGAGTCAGGACTTCTGTATGGACACATGGATTTTTGAAGGAAATCTGATTTATGAAGAAAGAAGTAGCACAGTAATGAATTTTGGATTCTTTTCACAATTTGTTACAATTTATTTTTAAGGCCAGTTATGTGTTTTTATTAAGATGATTTGCTTTTGATTAAAATGACTGTGAAGTATTTTAAACATTTTTCTGTTTTCATAGAGGGAACGCACCCAGGTGCCCAGATACCACTTCCAAGTGTTAATAATCTCTGTGAAGAAGGCATAGGATATTACTTAAGCTACTACTTTAAGTTCTTTGTTATATTAGCAACTTCCTGATCCCTGGACCCGTTCCTGATTAATCTTCTTTATGAGTTGGTCATTTCTCCTTGTCTGCTCTAGCCATTTGCAGTCCTGGAAACAACCTGGATCTGTGGTGGTCTCGGGAGATGTGCATGAGAGCAGAGCCAGTGGGTTCCTCTAGGAAAGGAAGGAATCCTTCCTGTTTATAAAGTTCAGAACCTGGGATTTTTCCAGAATACATGCTTTTCTAAGGTGGGTACACATTCTCTCCTGCTGGAGAGAAGAGTGGGAAAATTTGCATAGCACAAATCTGGGTAAACCCTAGTCTTCCAGGAGAGAGAATAAATAAGATTATACCATATTTCAGTTTGGCTCTCTCCCGCCTGACTAGGATTTTCCTGTTTTGACACCAGGCCAGAAACTTTATGACTAGCAACATTGTTTTTACTTCTAAACAGAGCCACTTCAAAGGGTACCCACTCTCCAACCCCCATTAGAACTGCAATTAACAAGTTATCAGATTAAGCAGACTGTGGACCTCTTCTCTTCCAGGAGAAATTGAATCAAAAAGACTACTTGAAATGGTAACAAGGAACTATTATTGGTTTCGTGTCAATTTTTAGCTGATAAGTGCTATCCTATTCATCAAGTGGCCTTTCTCCTGGGTTTATTTAGAAGTGAAAACCCTGCCAATAGGGAATTTCTTTTTGTTAATGCCTGTGGCGGGCCTACAGGATCTAAACGTTTCTCATGCCCATTATAAAAGTTCCTCTTGTTTTGGATGTTCTGTAAGTGACCCAAGGAGTGATGTTTTGATGTGGGTATAATTATAGTAATGAAAATCTATGCCCTAAAGCCCGAGATCCAGACAGGCTTTGTCTAATATCAGTGAATTGTTTTGATATCAGTCAGTAACTTTCTGGCCATTTTGCACCTGAAGAATGAAATAGGAAAAAAAAAAAAAAAGGCAGTGTAAGGGAGACACCCCAAAAAGTGTTTGGCCTTACCCCTGCTGAGTGACTGACTGATGCCTCCAGGGTAGGCTGTGATTAACTGGAGCCACTTTTATCCCAACTCAGGAGGGATCTTTAACCATTTGGTTTCCAGGGTTGGGTTTAGTTCAGCATTTTCATAAGAAATAGTTCTTGCCCCTTAGGATAGTAAAATCTTACTGGGAGACTCTAAATGGATAATTTCAACACAGTGTGTTAAGTTTTGGGACTGAAGTAGATACAGGATGTCCCTTCCCTGTGTACCCCTCCTCTTCCAGGAGGCTCTTTAGCTCAACATGGGAGGGATATGCTGGCAGAGGTCCCAAAGAAGGCCATGCCTGTGCAGAAGAATTTAGTGTTCTGCATCCAGTACCATGTTCCTTGTAACTTAAATCTCTGTCTTAGACTGTTTAAACAGCATACTTGACTAGAACCAAGTTCTAGAAAGCTGTTTAGGGGTTCTCTAGTGACTTAGCCAAATAATAACTTTATATTTGCTTCCTACTTTGTTTCTGTAAAATAAGCACTGTATTTTTGTATCTTCTGAGGGCATCTCTATAAATGCAAAGACTTATTGTAATTATTATTGGCCACATTGATGGTAAATTGGAAATATTTTCATTATCAGGAGAGAGACTGTTATCTGTTCCAGACAGAACCCCTGTGGACCTTGGCTGTGTACTTTGGAGACCATTTGGAATAATTATTTGTCTTCCAGGTGTTTACAGCCCAAGACAGATTTTATACTCAGAAATCGTACAATGTTCTCAGTTTTCCCTTTTGTCTCTCCATTCCTCAAACGATAAAACTGTGAAACATGCTTTCCTTGTTTCTGTGACAAAGTATTACCTATAAAACCAACAGTTTAGAGATAGAAGCAGTTAAATTATAACTGCAGCAGTTTTTCTTTGAGGGATATCTTGCCTTTACTTTCTAGCCTGTCCCCTCGTACCCTCTAGGTTTTCTGATTCAGATGCTAATGTGGTGTTCTGGGAAATGCCTTTCGAAATTATTCTTTTCCTGACCTCTGAACTCTTGCTATCAAGGTCAGTCACTTCACACACTACCATAAAGACAGCTCTATCAAGCCAAAGGCTTGGTCAGCTTCCCAAGACCCAGCTTCGATTCTCTCAGCAAAATTCCATCTCTCCTACCCCCTGTGCACACACCAACTCGAGGCTCCTGGCTACCACAGAGAAGTAGCACCCCACACAAAAGAAGCTGTGAGGTAGGATTGTAGGTCAGTCTGGTCTATCTGGTCTTCCTTTGCCCTGGAGGCGTGGGAAGGACTTAGGGTGCTGCCTGTGGAGCTGCGAGGGAGTGCCTTTCTTTGGACCTACCCTGCATGTGAAAGTGAATGCATGTGAAGAGTTGCTAACACGAAGTAGGGACTGTGACCTGGAACCTCAGCAGTTACTCATGCTTTAACATCCCCATCGGCATCATTACTGTAAAATATTTGAAAGCATCCAGAGGAAAATCTTTTGATTGCCAGTTAAGAACCAGTTTAGACCAAGCCCCCTTTAAAAAGCAAATCACATAGCAGAACTTTCTGGAATTCCATGAGCAAAATAAAAGATTTTTATCCAGTACTTTTCTTCTGGATCTATTAGTATGCTCATGAGTCCCATGGTTAAATTTTTCATGTTCATAGTCGTTTTCAAACTTTACCTCCTGTAAGTCCCTGATTCCTAGTCGTCAAGTCTTTCTGTTTTCAGAGTCGTGGAGAACTATTAGCAGGTAACCTATGTTGCTGTAAATAAGTCTCAAAGCTGTTTGCCTGAAAGCCAGTAGGTAGAACTTTTTTTTCCTTTTTATTTATTTTGCAAAGTGTAAGTTAAGTGACCTGTAGATGAGGAGAAATGTTTGTATACTGAAAATGTGAGGGTTCTTTTCACCACCCCTGTGAGCAAAGCATTTGTTGAGGAAAGCCCACTTTGGACCCTTGTCCTTACGTTATTAACCAAAATGAAGGTTTCCATATAGTCATATACTGAGTGTGCCTAGAAAAAAACTCTGTATGGGGTGCCTGGGTGGCGCAATAGGTTGAGCGTCCGCCTCTTGGTTTAGGCTCAGGTTATGATCTTATGGGTGGTGGGATGGAGCCCCATGTGGGACCCTGCCCTCGCTGCCTTCCCCGCCCCCTTACACACACATGCGCTCACTTCCTCTCTCTCTCTCAAATAAGTAAATCTTAGAAAGGAAGGAAGGTAGGAGGGAAGGAAAGAAAAGAAAGGCAGGCGGTATATATTCCATGTTAATGTCATTTAGGAGCATTACCTAACATGCTCACTCAAGGATGGTTTAACTCTGCAACATGGTTTTCAAAGTCTAGTCCCCAAACATGAACATAACCTGGAAGCTTGTTAGAGATGTAACGTCTGGGCCCCCACTCCCTACCTACTAAATAGGAAAGGCAGAAGTGAGGCCCAGCAACCTGTATTGTAACAAGTCCTCCAGCTGCTTTTAACTTAACATAAGCTGGAGTTTGAGAATTAACGCTCCAGGGGGACGGTGGCTATTGTTTATAACACCTTAATAATAAATCGATAATATTAATAAAGACTGATCTTGGAATAGAGATGTAGAAATAATGTTTTAGCCATGCATAAAATTACACGCATCCCTAATTAAAACCAGTACTTGTTTTATCTTGTATCAAACATTTGAGCTGTTCTTCTAGTCCTTCGTTTTGTGTGAATAGAAACTACAGTTGTGGGAAAGTGGCAAAGAAACCAAACCAGAATTTGAAATTACTTCACTGTTTTACCATCTTCTTTGCAAAAGTAAACAAGAATGCCTTGTAATTCTGCCACTGTCTTTCACATGTGAAATTCCCTGATTTCATAGGAACCTTGGGAAGCATCTGAACTAATTTTAGGGAATGTTAGTTCTGTGTAGAGGGTGCCTGTCTGATTATCCAGTTTCCCACAGCTGCCTTTTTGGTTTGTGCCTTGTTCAGAGATTTGCTCCATTGATCAGATCTGCTGTGTGATTATGTTTGGGGAATGAACCCTGTGAGGCTAACTATTGGCTCTGGGGGAGGAACAGGCCCGAGTAACATGGTTTGATATGGGCACATTCGGTCCTGTGGTGCTTGACAAGAGCCTGCATGGGAGCGACACCCTTTCTTCCTCTACTTTTGTGATACAATGATATTTAGACTGTCTAAAGGCTTAGTAGCCACATTATTTTGAAGGTAGGCCAAGAGATGTCCTAATGAGTATAAATTCTTCATAAATAAATTTTCTTAAGGGAAGGGGATATATTTCATCATACGTCACCATGATGATAATGATGGGCCTCTTAACTGTGGAGGGTCTGCTGTTGTCAAAGTACTTTATAATGTACCAGATTTCCAATAAATCAGTCTCTAGCATGGTAGGCAGGTGTGTGTTAATAAAAAATTATTAAACAAATATGGTATCATTCTAGCTACCGTATGGGAGGAATTGGATGCACATATGTACAGTTCTTCAAAGTTTTGGACCCCACATTTTGTCTAGGGCTAGTTCATATAAAAGCTATTTCCCTTATCTAACGGTGTGGTCATGTTTTGAGGGTTTTTGTTTGTTTGTTTTGGGTTTTTAATAAAGTTTTAAGTGCTCTTGAAATAGCTTGCTTTTCTTGGAACTTTAAAACATAGATAAAGGTGTGTAATTTGAATATGAGTTTTCTTGTTTTTTCAGAATTCTAGTACAGACTTGTTTGCTTTCTAGAACTCCACTTGGCTAAAAAGACTGTTTATTCTTCAACTTATAGAAATTGCCAAAGTTCATTGACCCCGCAGTCTCTGACCTCACAATAAATTTAATTCATTTGTTTTGTGAACCTTGAATTAAGATCACTGGGAGGGGAGTTAAAGACCCTCTGCTTTAAACAAATTCAAAATAGGAGGGCGCCTGGGTGGCTCAGTCCTTCCGTGTCTGCCTCCGGCTGAGGCCCTGATCTCAGGGTCCTGGGACGGAGCCCCGGGGTGGGGCTCCCTGCTGGGGGGGGGGTCTGTTTCTACTCCTCCTCCTTCTTCTCCCCTCCCCCTCCTGCCCTTGCTGTCTCTCAAATAAATAAAATAAAAAGAAAGAAAGAAAGACGTAAATTCTTAGAAATGATCAAATTAGGGACTTTGTATTACAGAGGCTTCACTATTGATTCTTAAAGTAACAAGAATTTAAAAGTATCCAATTTGCAACAAATACAAACATTATATGCATAATTGGGTCATAGAAAATCTGATACATTAGTATTTTTTACTTCTCCTACCTGAACTAACTAAATAGGGGCTGTATGTTGAATTCTGTGCCCTCCTCGCCGCCCCCCCCCCCCCGCCGCCGCTTCATTTGTTCTTGTGTGGTAATTTTTTCCCACCTTCCTTACAGATCTAGGTGGAGGAACACAGTTAACTTTATGACCTTACTTAGTTATCAAAATATTTAAGATGCTGAAATTAAAATATATATTTGTGACATGAAATAGGCCTTGGAAATGCTGGATGAGGGAGTTCTCCCACTCCTTGGGATAGGAAGTAGAGGGAAGGATTTTGGCTTTCTAAAAGGTCAAGATATTTGAGAAGTCACTTTTTTTTTTTTTTTTTTAAGATTTTATTTACTTGAGAGAGAGAGCACAAGACGCGGGAGGGTCAGAGGGAGAAGTAGATTCCCCACTGAGCAGGGAGCCAGAAGCAGGGCTAGATCCTGGGACCCTGGGATCATGACCTGAGCTGAAGGCACACTTAACCGCCTGAGCCACTCAGGCGCTCCAAGAAGTCACTTTGGAAAGTCCTTACCTAAGGTGATTCTTAAGGATTGATATGTCATTGTCACTGGCCCCAGTTTACTCTTCCTTGGAGAGTTCAGAGAACAAGTAAAGGGTCCTGTAACAGCAGTAGGTTGTGACCCAAAGTCTTGTGGGGAAAAAGAGGTCCTAAGAATAGCCTTCTGTTCAGTTTATTTACCTCTCTTGTGTACTCGTTCTCTGTGGCTTACCTAATTAATTAAGACTTAGGAAAGTGTTTTTTCAGCTTACTCCCACCTTTTAAAATATCTGACTTGGGACGCCTGGGTGGCTCAGTCGTTAAGCGTCTGCCTTCAGCTCAGGTCATGATCCAGGGTCCTGGGATCGAGTCCCACATCGGGCTCCCTGCTCTGCGGGAAGCCTGCTTCTCCCTCTCCCACTCCCTCTGCTTGTGTTCCCTCTCTCGCTGTGTCTCTCTCTGTCAAATAAATAAATAAAAAATCTTAAAAAAAAATAAAGTATCTGACTTGCTTGTGGCAACTACTCAGAAAGGATGTATGTATATGCATGAAGAGCAGTTTAATAAAATGGCTAAGGGAATGAGTTCTATTTTATTTTTTTGTAGGATTTTATTTATTTATATGACACAGAGAGAGACAGCGAGAGAGGGAACACAAGCGGGGGAGTGGGAGAGGGAGAAGCAGGCTTCCCACCTAGCAGGGAGCCCTATGCGGGGCTCGATCCCAGGACCCTGGGATCATGACTCGAGCCGAAGACAGACGCTTAACGACTGAGCCACCCAGGTGCCCCAAGAATGAGCTTTAAATCCCGATTAAATAAGATTAGAATTCTTATTAGTCTGTGACCTTAGGTTATTTAAATGCGCTGTGCCTCAGTATTCTTCACCTGTAAAATGGGAATAAAACTAGGAGGTTTGTTTTGTTTTGTTTTAAAGGGAGGGATTAAATTAGCTTTTGCATGCGAAGTACTTAGGTGGTGCCTAGCATATGATAAATATACATATTAGTCATTATCATTAGTAGTAGCAGTAGTTAATAGTAGTAATTGCAATTTCTCTTAAAAACCAAGTCACCTGGGGTGCCTCAGTGGCTCAATTGAGCATCCATCTCTTGGTTTCAGCTCAGGTCATGATCTCAGGGTCATGAGATTGAGCCCCATGTCAGGCTCTGTGCTCAGCACGGTGTCTGCTTGAGATTCTTTGCCCCTCCTTCTCCCTCCGGGCTGCTTCTCATCCCCACCCCCCCACCCCCACTCATGCATGTCTCCCACGCTCTCTCTCTAAAGTAAGTAAGTAAATAAATAAATAAAATCTTTATGGAAAAAAAAAAGTCACCCATCCTTTCCTACCACCTTCCCCATAACCCCTAAACATAGTCACATGGTCAGTTGCTGCTTTTAGTTTTCACCTAATAAAGAATGGACATTGATTGTTCTAAGACAAATAAAGAGCCCCATAATTTTTAATTGCCACATAGTGTTTTTTTATATAAATATTCCTTGGTCTACTTTAACAGTTCAAATGAGCATCCTTGTATGTATCTCTTTTTTCATTTTTTCCAGCTATCATTAGATAATCCTTAGAAATGGAATTACTGATTGAAAGCATATGCACTTAAAATTTATTTTTGAGATTTATTTATTTGAGAGAGAGTGTGTGAGCGAGTGAGTGTGGGGGGAAGGGCAGAGGGAGAGGGAGCGAGAATCTGAAGCAGGCACCACACTCAGTGCAGCGCCAGACATGGGGCTGAACTCACCACCCTGAGATCTTGACCTGTGCCGAAATCAAGAACTGGACATTTAACCAACTGAGCCACCCAGGTGCCCTGCACTTAAAATTTTTTGATGTAAATTTGATACAAATGGCCAATTAAAAATTCTGTTTGATCGTTTCCCTGATTTTTTAAAAATTTAATCAGTTTATTTTTTAAAGTAAGTGCTAGGCCCGACATGGGGCTTGAACTCAACAATCCCAAGGTCAAGAGTTGCATGCTCCTCCAACTGAGCCAGCAAGGTGCTCCTGATTACATGTTTTTTTGTTTTGGGGACCCTTGGTCTGCTGCATCATTTTATTTTTTTAAGTTTTTATTTAAATTCCAGTTAGTTAACCTACAGTGTAATATTAGTTTCAGGTGTACAATATAGTGATTCAGCACTTTGTACACCACCCAGTGCTCATCACAAGTGCCCTCCTTTAATCCCCATCACCTATTTCACCCATCCCCCCCCTCCCCTTGGGGACCATCCGTTTGTTCTCTGTATTTAAGAGTCTGTTTCTTGGTTTATCCCTCTTCACCCCCGCCTTGTTCGTTTTGTTTCTAAAATTCCACATATGAGTAAAATACGGCATTTGTCTTTCTCTGACTGATTTTGCTCAGCATAATACACTCCAGCTCCATCCACGTCATTGCAAATGGTGCTGTTTCATTTTGTACACTTGATTTTAAAAGCCAGGATTTCTAGTATTTCAAATCCCAAACCAAATTTTAGTCTCGAAGGTTTTTAAGTAACTACTCTGCTGAATCTGTTATGTGTTTTATTTGTTTTTTCCAACTTTTTCATAGTATTTATGAGTTCCAAAGTTAGGGCAAGAACTTGAAGCATTGTTTGGTATTTCACAAATTAAATCATTTTGGGGAAATACTAGCATTTTAACTAGACCACTATATTAGTTAAGTTTTCTAGGAGGCTTCCTCCTGGGAACGCAAGGGTTTTGTTTGTTTGTTTGTTTGTTGTTTTTAATTTTGTTTATGGAGAGAGCATAAGCAGAGGGACCAGCAGGCTCCTTGCTGGGCTAGGAGCCCGATGTGGGACTCAATTCCAGGACCCTCGGATCATGACCTGAGCCAAAGGCAGATGCTTAACTGACTGAGCCACCCAGGTGTCCTATGGGAAGGCAAAAGTTTTCAGTAGAGATCACAAGACTCTGTGAAGGACAACAGCCCCCTTAGTCATGATTCCAGAAGTGTATGAGGGTAGCAGGAGCAAGCTCATGGAGTACCTCAACCAATATTCCCTCAGTCAGTGCTGCTCATTGACAGCAGAATCATTCCTAGAGAAAACTCATTTCTTTGGTCAGATCCTGTTTGGATTGATGTCTGTTCTGTTAGGAGAGTGCTCAAAATAGCTGATGCCACATAGTACTCTTAGATGCTCACTCCACTGTCTGAGGATTGGTACCTTCCCAGTAGATCATGGAAGTTCCTGTTAAGTTGGAGCCCAAGGAAGACAGCCACTTGCTCACTTTTTCAGCCTTGAGACTTCGTCATCAACACCATTAAAGCAGTCTAAGAGGGGTTTTCAAACCATGTTCCCAAAACCCCTTGCTGAAGGGGAGGGGCCCAGCTCTTTACCTGAATGGGAGCACCTCAGCTGCTATTAGCTTAATATACTGTTGGGATGCTTTCTGCTTAAGATTTTTTTTTTTTTTAATGGATCCTGCGGTGGTAACAAAAATTTTTTTTCTTGAATATTACAGTATTTACTGACACCTGGGTATTGAGACAAATTTCTTTGATCTTTAGCAAACTGAATGTGGCACGTAGAGTAAGAGATTGGGAGAAATAGCAATTGTTATTTAAAAGACAGAAAAGGCTCTGAAAAATCCTGCTTCTATGTGACATTTGTTATCCCTAAGGTTTTCTAGCATAAGCCATATTTCTGTTGTTTCAAGATTTGGTCAACATAGCTCAGAAGTCCAGCCTGGATGGCCTTAATAGACACTGCTGGTATCAGGCCTGCAGCTCTGTTGGAATGCCTTCATACTGAGCCTGAAATTCTGCCCCCATTTGTGCTAGTGAGGCCCACAGCTAGAGGCCTAGAGGTCACCATGCTAACGTGTGACTCGACACATTGGAGAACTCCAGGCTGCCACCTGTTTTACCCAGGTTTGCTAACAGCAGCCGTTTTTATGCTGCATCCATGTACTAGCCTGTATGTGTACTCGCTAGATTCCTTACATTCTTTTCCTGTGTGGGTTCTAGTAAGCTGATTAAAGGGATGGGCAAGAGAGTCAACATTTATTGAACACCTGCTTTGTGCCAGGCACTGTGTATGTGCTTCAGGTGTATTTTTTATTTTTTTTTAAGATTATTTATTTATTTTTTATTTTTTTAAAGATTTTATTTATTTGACAGGGAGAGACACAGCGAGAGAGGGAACACAAGCGGGGGGAGTGGGAGAGGGAGAAGCAGGCCTCCCATGGAGCAGGGAGCCCGATGCAGGTTTCGATCCCAGGACCCTGGGATCATGACCTGAGCCGAAGGCAGACGTATAACAACTGAGCCACCCAGGCGCCCCTAAGATTATTTATTTATTTGAGAGAGAGAGAGATACAGTGAGCACGAGCAGGGGAGAACAGGGTGAAGCAGGTTCCCCACTGAGCAGGGAGTCCAACGTGAGGCTTGATTCCCAGGATCCTGCCGAAGGCAGGCTCTTAACTGATTGAGCCACCCAGGTGCCCCTCAGATGTATTCTTTAATACTCAAAACAGCCTTATGAGATAGGTACTCTCATCCCTAATTTCAGGTAAGCAAAATAAGTAACTTTCCTCTAACTCAGGTTTCTCTCTTTTAATTATAAACGATGTATAAGTCCAGTGATATTATAATAGTGATGTATGGCAACAGATGGTAGCTACACTTGTGGTGAACTTAGCATAATGCATAAACTTGTGGATTCACTATGTTGTATACCTGAAACTTAAAATAACATTGTGTATCAATATTAAAAAAAAAAAAGTTGTATAAATTGGTGATGGTTTTCTGTCAGACTTCAAACCAGTTTTGTTCTCCCCCTTTCCCTTATGTTTTATAATATTGGTTCCCCTTTTGTGATTCTTTCAGGGAACGGTGATCTGTAGACAACCTGCCTATGGCTTGTGAGACCCTGAATCCTAACCATGATGTTATTGACCTTTCCTAGGGTCCTATCCTTCCCCTAAAGCTGGAGCAACTCTGGTCGTGTACAAGGACCTACTGGTGCTGTTTGGTGGCTGGACGCGGCCAAGCCCGTATCCCCTACACCAACCAGAGAGATTCTTTGATGAAATACACACTTACTCACCTTCTAAAAACTGGTAAGCCACAAAGATAAGATCCTTTCAATCCTTGAAATCTAATAAAAGATTTCAGATGAATGGACGACTTACCTTTTTTGTGTCCAGGCATCTCTGAGAATTTGGTAAAAGCTCTGGACTCTTTCCGGGAAACAAATTTACATATGCACAGATTTGCTGACAGTTTCAGAAAGTTTACAGGACCCCCTTAAAACCTAAAGCTACGGGGCGGCTGGCTGGCTCAGTTGGTGGAGCATGTGGCTCTTGATCTCCAGGTTGTGAGTTCAAGCCCCATGTTGGGTGTAGAGCTTACATTTAAAGAAGTTTTTTTAAAAGGTAAAAAAAAGAATTAAAAAAAAATAAACTAAAGCTAAGAACCCCTGTTCCAAAGAGAAGAAGTGGAAGAGGTTTATTCCACTTCCTAGAAAAATAAATGTGCCATTTGGAGAATAGAGGCTCTTCAGTTTTGGCTGCTCATTCCTCAGGTGTGCTGTGGATCCAGATGATTCATTGTTCCCTGCTATGTCTCGAAGACTGATTCCTGACGCTCTTTTTCCTTTTTCCTTGTAATGGACTACTTAGTACAGGGCTCTTGGCAGCTGCGTCTGATCAGGACTGTAGAAAGAAGTGGAAGGTGGTGCTTCTTTAGCACATTAGGCTGAAGCAGCCAAGGAGTCATGATGGCGTCTCTGGTCACCTCTACACTCCACCTCTAAGCCATACACACTGAGAACTTGAAAGTGAGCATAGCTTTAGCAGGTTTGTAGGAAAGGCGTAATACCTTCTGCCATCTTCCATTTATTATCCTAACAGTATCTCTACTGAAGGTGATAGGATTGTCATTTTAAAGGCATTCCTACTTACTGTTTCCACCTTAAACACGTAAGACCAGATACAGGTGGTGCTGACTTGCTGGCTTCCTCCTCTCTTTTTGTATTAGGTGGAACTGCATTGTGACAACCCATGGGCCACCTCCAATGGCTGGCCATTCCTCCTGTGTGATAGATGATAAAATGATTGTCTTCGGTGGCTCCTTAGGATCCCGGCAAATGTAAGTATATTTGGTTTGCTGCCTATCGACCTGAAGGTAAATACTCCTGGGGATAACAGGTCGGAAGAGTGAACTAGTCAGGTCAGTATTCCTCAGCCTGGTTCTGGTTGATCCAACCAGTTGTTGCTTCCTAGCATTCTAGTTTTTGATCCCCTAATCACAGAGCAACAGGTTGGAAAACTTCCTCCACAAAATCAGAGATGTGTAGAATCTTTTTATTTGGTATGTGGTTCATTCGGTGGGATCAAATTCTTATATAGCCTCCACCTTGTTTGTTTCTACCTGTGCCCACAGAAGGCCACCTTCTAAGAAGCACAGAGTGCTTTTACTTGCTCTCTCCTTTATGTCTCAGCCTGTGCCCTTTCGGGCTTTATAGAAGAGAGGTAGATTGACAGGGCAGGTTGTAAATGATTCATTCTCCAAATGAGATGGGTTGGGGGAGTGGGTAGGAGTGAGAAAACTGTCAGGTCCGATGCACTTCTGTGAGGCTGTGCTCCCTACCTACTGTCCTTACCATCTCTGGCCACAACTGTCCAACTCAGGCCAGAGGCAAGGGCAAGAGCAATCCATCGGAATCACTCTTTATCTGAGTTGATGGTAGCTGCATTGATGGTCATGAGAGGGAAGTTGATGAGCTGTCAACAGTAAAAGCATTCCAGACCCAACTCTCTTCTCTGTTAGACAAGGTATTCCCCATCTTCCTATTTCAAAACAGTTGTGGAGAGACTGAGCTGCCCCCCCGGATGAGAAAGTTTAGGTCTTTACAGTATTAGAGTTCTTATTCCTGTGTTCCTCTGTATGAGTAAATGACCTTAGCGAGGTGATGGTAAAATAGAGGCTGCCTTCCAGTAGTCTGTCCTTGCCATACTGGTCCCCTGAGGGTTGGAGATGCCAGTTTGCCCTTGATAAAACTGCAGATCTCATTAGCCATGGTGAAATTACTTTTTGCAGCCAGAATCGATAAATCTTTATCTCCTGGACAGTGATAGAGCTACCGTTTACATCAGTTTTTTCTCTTCCTTGTGGTTTTTGCTTTTGAATGGCTGTGTCTTGACCAGTAGCTATTTCCTGCTAACACTGGTTCACTCGTACTTCAGGTACTAGTATGTGGCTGCAGACATGACTCAAGAGAGGCTTTATGGGTCAGTGGGAAGAGCAAAGGTTTGAAGGTCTTGAGATGGGCTCCAGGGAAAGGAGGGGAAGAAAAATATAGTTTAGGATGCTATGACCAGAGCATGAGGGACGCCACGAATTCCGTTTGGAGGCATCTTTGAGCTCGCCGAGTAGACACCATGAGCAAAGCTCACCCTCCCGAGTTGAAAAAATTTATGGACAAGAAATTGTCATTGAAATTAAATGGTGGCAGACATGTCCAAGGAATATTGTGGGGGTTCGATCTGTTTATGAATCTTGTGATAGATGAATGTGTGGAGATGGCAACTCGTGGGCCATAGAATGATACTGGAATGGTGGTAACACAAGGACATAGTGTCATCATGTTAGACGCCTTGGAGCGAGTATAAACAATGGGTGTGTTCATCAGAAGAAATCAACTGCTTCCACATGTCCCCTCCATAGTACCTGTTTTACTATGATATAAAAATCAGGTCGTGTGCGTTTTCATATTGAACTTTTTTGTTAAATAAGCTTTTATAATAGTAAAAAAAAAAAAAAAAGCTTTGACCATGGCATTTTGCCGGGCATCTTTATAAATGTAACTTCCAGGGGCACCTGGCTGGCTTAGTTGGTAGAGCGTGCGACTCTTGATCTCAGGGTCATGAGTTCAATCCCCATGTTGGGCATGGAGCCTACCTAAAAATAATAACTTAAAAAATAAATAAAATATAAATGTAACTTCATTTATATCAGCTCTGTGGTCCCTGGGAGCTCCCAACTCCTTCAACCTTATGTCCTTATCTTATAGGAGCAACGATGTCTGGGTCCTTGACCTCGAGCAGTGGGCGTGGTCCAAGCCGAACATCTCCGGCCCCAGTCCTCATCCTCGAGGTGGCCAATCTCAGGTGCTCAGGAATTAAAATAACTATTCAGCAAACACTGTAGCATCTTCCGGTTAGGATGGGAAAGGGAGGAGGGAGTCAGGTAAGCTGCCAACATGAATAAGCCAAAGAGACTTTGTCGTTCTTTTTTGCTGGTATTTATTTTTCAACTTCTAATGGGTTGTATTTATTTTTAGTGCCTTTATATTATGCCTCTCCCCAAAGCATTTACTTTGCTGTTTCATTTCTCAAGAGAACCCTGCACTTTATGTACGCTCACGTTAATGTTTGATCAACAAGGAATATATCCATTCAGGTGAATCATCAGTAATTTGTTCACAAGGATTGGAATTGACATGGTTTTGGGAGAATGGAGAGTTTATGGTGACTGGAATACTCTTAATTTGGGTTCTGGGTAGGCTATTTTCATATACCACTGACGCATAGGAGATCAGATGCCTGTGTCTTTGTAGGTTTATTTTAAATGTCTTCCTCTCCCCAGATTGTCATAGATGATGCAACTATCTTAATCCTTGGAGGGTGTGGCGGTCCCAATGCTGTGAGTATTGCTGGTGTGGCATTACAAGGCACATGCTAAGGGTTCAAAACTTGCTCCCTTGTCTCACCTTGTGAGCATGACGTCCTTTTTATTGAGAGAGTACCTTTTTCACTTTGGGTATATAGCTGTGGTATTTTCTGGCCAAACTCTGCTCTGTCTCTTTTCCTTTTTTTCCCCCCCTGTGGGGTGAGAGGTGCTTTAAATCAGAGACATTTGTCTCTTAAATATTCATATCTATATCTGTATTCTTCCTACTCCCACTTCCTCTGTAGGCTGTAAGGTTTGCTGCTATTGTTTCTTTCAGGGAGGGATGGGACAGAAAAATAGGCTGATAACTGCCAGAGTTTACATGGAATTTATTTAAGAATGCAGATTCAGAAAGTTGCAGATATGTATTATCTACCCTCTCCCCTACCAACACACACAGACACACACACACACACACACACACACACACACACACAACCACAGGCAAAATTCAAAACCACTTACAGTTGATTCATGGGTTACAAGCACAATCGCATGTTCTGGGCCGGTGGTAGTGTGTGAATGAATGAGGGCATGAGTGAATGAGTGACCACAAGTGTTGCTATTCTTTCTGAAGAGCCTACACATTCTCTAGACCAGACAGCCCAGCTTTGGGATTCCCAGTATGTGTATGTGTTTTGTAGCGTACCTCACCTGAGTCCTGGTGTTGGTCCTTCTCTTCTAGCTCTTCAAGGATGCTTGGTTGTTGCACATGCACTCGGGCCCCTGGGCCTGGCAGCCACTCAAGGTAGAAAATGAAGACCATGGGGCCCCAGAACTGTGGTGCCACCCAGCTTGTCGGGTAAGCAGGGCACTGACTGTAAAGCCAAATTGGCTCGTCAGATTTCCAAGCAAACTTGTATGGAAATAAAAACACCTTGATATATCATAAAAGAAGTGGACATTAACCATTGCTCCTTGGGCATTGCTTATATGTGAACCTCTAGATGGGAAACCTGTGTGAGCCCCATTGATCCCTTTTTTTTCTTTTAAGTATATTTATTTATTTGAGAGAGCATGCAGGGGAGGGGGGCGGGGTTGGGTATGGCAGAGGGAGAGGAAGAAGCAGGCTCCCTCCTGAGCAGGGAGCCCACTTTGGGGCTCTATCCCAGGACCCCAGGATCATGACCTGAGCCAAAGTCAGAGGCTTAACCGACTGAGCCACCCAGGAGCCCCAGGTTTATTTATTTATTTATATAATCTCCGTGCCAAGCGGTGGGGCTCGAACTCCTGACACCAAGATCAAGAGTTGCACGCTCCACTGACTGGGTCAGCAAGGAGCCCCCACCACTGGTCCTTTCAGTGCCAGCCTTAAACATCTCTTTGTGAACCTTTCCTCAGGGTCCCCAAACAGAAACTGATTCCTCTCTCCACCCCACCCCTATCCTGCAGACATACTTCTAATGATAGCACTTGTCATGCTTCAGCCATATATTGTTCCTATGTCTGTCTCCCCGTCTAGCCTAGAAGGCAGACTACATTATTTTCACCTCTGTGTCTCCAGTACCTACAGAATGCCTGGCCTGCCCTGGTGCTCATAATAAAATGTTTGATGTTATGGGCTCCTGGGTGGCTCAGTTGGTTAAGCGACTGCCTTCGGCTCAGGTCATGATCCTGGAGTCCCGGGATCGAGTCCCGCATCGGGCTCCCTGCTCAGCGGGGAGCCTGCTTCTCCCTCTGACCCTCCCCCCCTCATGTGCTCTCTCTCTCTATCTCATTCTCTCTCTCAATAAATAAATAAAATCTTTAAAAATAAATAAATAAAATAAAATGTTTGATATTAAATGAATGATCAGAACTGAACATAGGTCTTTTGTCTCCCAGGTGGGGCAGTGTGTGGTGGTCTTCAGCCAGGCTCCTAGTGGGAGAGCCCCACTCAGCCCCAGTTTGAACTCCCGCCCATCGCCTATCAGTGCCACTCCTCCAGCCCTGGTTCCTGAAACCCGAGAGTACCGCTCTCACTCTCCAGTAAGGAGTATGGATGAAGCCCCTTGTGTTAACGGCCGCTGGGGAACACTGAGACCCAGAGCTCAAAGGCAGACCCCCTCAAGTTCCCGGGAAGGGAGCCTTTCCCCAGCCAGAGGAGATGGCTCTCCCATCCTCAATGGTGGGAATTTGTCTCCAGGAACAGCAGCTATAGGTGGCTCTTCGTTGGACAGCCCTGTGCAGGCTGTATCTCCTAGCACTCCGTCTACCACTGAAGGATATGACCTCAAAATGGGACTTTCTCTGGCCCCCCGACGAGGGTCACTACCGGATCAGAAAGATCTGAGGTTAGGATCCATAGATCTGAATTGGGATCTGAAACCCGCACCGAGTAGCAATCATATGGATGGTGTGGACAACAGGACAGTTGGGGGAAGCATGAGACATCCTCCTGAACAGACAAATGGTGTGCACACCCCGCCACATGTGGCCAGTGCCCTTGCAGGAGCTGTCTCCCCAGGTGCCCTGCGTCGGAGCCTAGAAGCCATCAAAGCAATGTCATCCAAAGGCCCTTCAGCCTCCGCAGCACTAAGTCCTCCTCTGGGGTCTTCTCCAGGCTCTCCTGGGAGCCAGAACCTGAGCAGTGGAGAAACAGTGCCCGTTCCCCGCCCAGGACCTGCCCAAGGAGATGGACATTCCTTACCTCCCATTGCTCGCCGCCTGGGCCACCACCCTCCTCAGTCCCTAAATGTTGGCAAACCTTTGTACCAGAGTATGAACTGCAAGCCCATGCAGATGTACGTGCTAGACATTAAAGACACCAAGGAGAAGGGGCGGGTCAAATGGAAAGTATTTAACAGCAGTTCTGTGGTCGGACCTCCTGAAACCAGCCTGCATACAGTGGTCCAAGGCAGGGGTGAACTCATCATATTTGGAGGACTCATGGACAAGAAACAGAATGTGAAGTACTATCCAAAAACAAACGCCTTGTACTTTGTGCGAGCAAAGAGATAATGTGTTCTAAACCCCTTTCCCTTTCTGTGGCTTTTAATTTTCCAGCGTGCAAGCATTTGGACTGAGAATTGGGAAAACAAAGGACAGATACTCCCATAAACCAAAACCCCAGTTCCCAACCTCACTCACTCCAGGCTGGGATAAAATCTCCATTAAGAAAAAAATTATATATAAATCTATAAATATATATTCTATAGCCAACTCTGTTTACAGAGAGGGAGACGTCTCCATCCTGGTTCAGATAAATTTGTTGCTGTGTTTTAGCAGAGGCTGTGCTGCCTTTTTCTACTTTGCTGGTAACTAGACCCAGAATTTAGGGAACAGACTAATGTCAGAATTTATCTAAAGCAACTGAAGAGCCCCCGTAAATCTTTATGTGGCCTTCTTGGAGTTAGAGAAAGAGCGTGTGTAAGGTGTACACGTGGAGCCTCCCGATCCTCGGGCTCCAGGAGCTGGCAGGGTGAAAGGAGCCTGTAGAGAACTCTTCCTCTCTTCCTTTTAAAACCACACGGGACCTATGCAGACTTCTCTTTGAGGTCATGCCCTCTGCCCTTGGGACTGAGGAAAGTTACCCAGCCAGGAATTCTGTTCCACGTGTGTGTGCCAGGATCACCGTGAGGCAGTGTTTATACAGGGACGCCTGTCCACCTAGTGTCCACTGGTCTTTAGCGTGCTCCCTCCGTGTCTCAGAAAACATATTGGTGTCTGATTTTGGAATTTTCTGACAATCGTATTTGATTGCAAGTTGCCAAAAACCACATTTGTTCCCTTAAAACTTGATCCTCAGAAGCTGCCTTTTCCTTTTTTTTTTTTTTTTGGCATATGTGGATTTTTTTTTTTTTTTTTAAGCCCTGAAAGCTTTCTCACTTTCTGTTTCTTTTACAAAGCTAAGGTGCCTAGGGAAATCTCCTAGAGATATTTTTGGAACCCCTTCTCTGGTATCACTTAGGGGGCCTGGTAGGGAATTCCAAGATGTCAGTATCATGAGAAATCCTTAAAGCATCAAAAAATACTGTTTTTTCCCTTTGGGCTTCTTTTTACTTCCAAAGCACGTTGGGCACACCCATCCATATTTATACAATGTGGAAATTGATCCTGAAAGGTAATCTCAGTAATACTTCCTTCTAGAAGTGATTTCTGCCCTTGTTGCGACATGCATTTTTCTGCCTGGCTGTTGACTACTACTGATTGGGTTGAGTGTCGGGTGCTTAGCTCTTTGATGCAAGGCTCACCTCAGGAGCGGCCCCTCCTTTGTGACTGTCTCTTTCACATGTGACCCAAATAAAGGTTGGGTTTTTATGTCACGCCATTTCTGAGATAAAGTGCAACGAACTAGAGCATTTCTTTGGTTGATATAGGAAGTTACAAATTACCAGTCTGTAAACCATGGCCTGAGCCTAGAAGATGTTAGAGTAAGTCAAATGGCACCACTTTAATTTTTGGTAATTTCTCATCCGTGGAAAGATTTTTACTTTGCCTTTAGGATTTGAATTTTAAAACACTGCATTTCCCATCTTTCACACTCCCGTTTTTCTTAATAGCATTTCCCAAGCAGAAGCCTGCCGACAGCTGGCCTTGGGTCCTGGCTTTTGGCCAACTCTTAGCAGTCTGTCTGATAAGTGTGTTTTCTCCTATTACATCATGTTGAATTCTTTCCCCTAGCCATTAGCTTTTACAATGTGGTCTTGGTGGGAAAGCCCCTCTGGTGCCAAGCCCAGGAAAGGGCCAGATCACAGGGAGAGGTCTGTGTTCCAGAAACTGTTCCCTTAGATGATGAAACTACCATGTGCCTATTTACTATGGTGTCCACCTACTCCTAGCTCAGCACTTAGCTTGCTAGACACCTTGCTCCTGGGCTGTTGCTGGTCCTTCTTCGGCAAAGACTGTTAGATCATGTGGGGTCCTTACTCACAAGAGAAAGCTTAGCCTGTAAAATTAGGTATTACATTATTGCTATTGCTGAACTTTGTTTATGACATTGCATATGTGCATGGACAGCATCCCCAAACTCAGTTCCTATTTAAATATAAAGTATTTGGAAGCCTGAGAGTTCAGAATCTCAACTTTGTGACCATTCCCTTTGTCCTGTGTCCTCCCTCAGCCAGCTATTGGCTTGTGGATTCCCTCTATTTGCCCCAGACAGGCAAGCAGTGGAGGTGATGATGCCCTTGGAAAGTAACTGGCTCCTTGGAACTCTGGGGCACCCAGTATTACTGAGACCGCTTGGAACCAGACTGTGTTTACAGCTCCTTAAGAAAAATCTGCCTCATCTGCACCTGGTGGTTTTGGTCTTGGTGGCTCCTGGGCGCTGTGGGCAGATACCTTAGGAGAATGACTCCACACGGTCAAGGTGGTCGTGTCCTCAGACCCTTGTGAAGCCATGCGTGCAGGGGAACTTCAGGTGTCCCATGTGCGGAGAGCGTCCACCAGCACCCTGGGTGCTTCTGTGAGGGCACGTTTAACTACAGCTCTGGTTTGGACGGGATAACAATTTTGTCTTAACAATTCACTGAGAAAAATGAGACAAAAAATTTCTTTGGCCTTCAGGAGCACCTAAATTAGCAAATATTTGTCAGTATTGAAGTATTTAAAATACATCTTGTCTCTACTTGAAGCTTTAACCCCTTCCATTCCTGCAAGTGTGCCTTTGAGAGCCTCACTGTCACATGGACATCCCCGGCCACCTTGGGGACCTCCTGTGAGAATCTCGGTGTCTTCCTTCCCTCTTGGACAGAGCTTCTGTTTTCTCACCTTGCAGGCTGGGCAGCAGAGAGGGTTCTGTATTTCCGTTCACATTTCTACCCTTCTAAACATGGGTGGTGCACTGCACAAACACCCCTTCACACCCCCCGCCCCCACACACACAGTTCTGTATTTTAGGAGCACAAATTAGGTGTCGAAACAAGCTTAAATTTAGTTGTAAGGGTAACATTGGCCTTCCTCTCCTCCTAGCCCTCTGCGGATTGATCTTATTTTAATGTTTGAGTTTTATATCAAGAGCTAAAACCACGAACTGTCCCAGGAACTGTGTTGGAACTCTCTAAAATGAAGAGGACAACAAAAGAAAACCAACTTGAGAAGTCCTGGCTTGGAGAACAGAAGGCCACCAGCTGATGGAGAACAGAGGGATACTTCTTTTCCTCTAACTTTATCTTTCTGGGTTTCCTTCTGCTTTGCTTCTTTGCTTCCCCTTAAAAGTGATGTTCCTGTGGGTTTGTCTGTCTGTCCTTGTCCTTGTCCTTGTGGGGACCCTGGCATGGTGATGGGCTCTGCTTTGCATTGTCTGTGCTCTCTTACCAGCGCACAAGTCAGTGGGGAGGATCTGAACACACCCAGGGCCAAGGAAGCCGAACTTTGAGGCCTGCGTCCTGGGCAGCCTCCCCACGAACTGCAGAAGGCATGTTCTGCATGGTCACCAGTAAGTGGCTCCCTCTCACTGTGTTCATTGTCATATGAGAGCAACCCTTAGGCCTTGGCTCCACCCTTGCTCTCTTTCCTCGCTCTGCTCCCTTCCCACCAAGCAGGGTTCATGTCCGCACACACCTGCCGTGCCCTGGCGAAGCTGGTGCTGTGAGTGATGTTTCCCATACAACTCAGGGGTCCCTGGCGGCTTACCCTGAGGTGGTCATTTTAGGCACGTTACAGTGTAGGAATGAAAAGTGGACTTCGTTGATATTTAAATCTGTCAATTTCATTTTTTGTTGAGGTTTTCCCCAATGACTTTTTAGCAATTTAACAAATAAAACAAAATGGACAGAATTGTCTTAACTGTTTTATTAGTAGAAAAGAAGAAACAACCTTAATGGCGAGCAGTTGAGGTTGGAGATTGAAGTTGGAAGCGAGGTAGTTGGAAAACTTCCCCTCCTCTAGGAGGGTTGTGTTTTGGGGTAGAGGTGGAGAGTTGCCCTTTCCCAGGGGACAGTTCCGTTTAATAATAAAGCAACTCTCTGTCATGCTTGAAGGACTTGGCATTTCAGAGCCTCAGGTACCACCCTGTAGTGGAGACCCAAGAGAGGTGATGAGTTTGGAACAGAGGCCCAGGGACCAGGAAAACAACCACATCATCGCTGGCCTCCTAAGCAAGGAGGAGGTCACAGGGCCCCAGGATCTTGAAACAGCATAGCAAATGGTGGTTAGAAACATAGGCCTGAAGCCCTTAGAGGCCTATGTTCTAATCCTGCCTTCCCCTGCTTACTGCTTAACCTTGGATACAAGTTTTCTCATCTGTAAATATAGTTGTTTCTGTCTTAAAGGATCATGGGGATTAACTGAAGTTGTATATGAAAGCACTAGGCACAGTGCCTGGCACATGGTAAGTGCTCAGTAGATGGTGGCTATTATTTATAATGAACCCTTGAAGAAAAAGGATCGGGAAGGGAAGAGCTGGGCTCACTGTGTACATTGCTACAAGCATGCCCCTGGTAAGGATTATGCGTGACTGTGGTTGTCTGGGTCATCTTTTAGATGTCAGCGTGAGAACCTCTGAGGCTTTTGCCTCTTGAGAGCAGTAAGTAGCAGCTGCTGCCGTAAATCAGGTCAGAATTGTCTCATTGTTTAATCTCCCTTTTGGACTTTAATTCCTTGGTTTGCTAGTTGAATTCTGCCTCTGGCGCATAAGGTGTTCTTCTGCCTGGATTCAAGGGCACACCTAGTTGGCTCCCAGTCTGGAAGTGTCAGTTGGGGACTGACGACATGACTCTGCCCGGTGGCGTCGGGGCCTGGGAGGAGATAGGCACCACAAGGGTAGGGGGCTGTCCCAGTGCTGAAGCCACTTGCTGACTGTGTGCCAGTTTCTTATACTCATGGGTCTTTGTGCCAAGCACCATTATGTTCTTTTCATTCAGCGCGTACTGTGTACTGACTTTGTCCCAGGCTCAGGTGCTGTGGTGGCCCTCCCCACGCACTGATGTTTGCCTCCTTCCCCAGGACCACGGATCAGCTGTGGCATGAAACTTCCATTTCTAACAGCATGTAGTCTGATGCCGTCTGTTCAGTTTCCTGTACTTTGAGAGACACAGCAAACTAGAACGTGGCCTGCGGAAGGGTCCTGGGTGCAAAGGGTGCAGCGCCATGTGCTGGCTGCTACTGAGTTGGCAAGAGGTAGAATGACTCTTTTGTATTCTTTTACAGTTGCCCTTGTGGAAGGGTTGGATGTGCTTATTGTGGGTCTGTTGGGCTGAACAAGGTCCAGTGGGTAGAAGCTCTGGAAAAGAGATTTCCGCCTATTTGGGAAGAACTCTGTTATGGTCAGAGCTATATGTATCAGATAGAACCAGTTCGGCACTGTTGGGGAAATTCAGGCATTGCCTGGGCAGTCTGTGGAATGTTGTAGAGGAGGCAGTGTTTGGTGGGTCAGGTGCCAGGGCTGATCCGTGGTCCTGGGGAAGGAGGCAAACATCAGTGCCTGGGGAGGGCCCCCACATGCCCAGCCTTCAGGATAGGTTGGCCTGTAAGCCTCCCAGACAGCATCCTGATGCACTCTGTCCCTGCCACCAGCCATGCTCCTAACCACTGATGGGCATGCTCCTACTCCAGAGATGACCTGAACATGGAGACAGCAACATGATCAGCCTCAGGTCAGAGGGTGTGTGGGAGCAGAGAAGAGGGGATGTGCCCATTTGGGGAGAACCCTTAAAGTCAAGGAGAACACAGCTCAGAGAAGATCCATGATTCCCCCAAGGCCTGGCAGGAGGCGGCAGCCACTGCCTTCCCATGCAGGCCTAGCACAAGATTCCCGGACCACTCCTCTGGGTATCGACGGGCCAGAAGCCTGTGCACATTTAATCTAAATGACAGCTCCTAGCCAGGGGAAGGGCAGCTCCACACTGCCCTTTCTCCTTCCCAGGGCTTTACCGCTTTTCTCCAGCAGGCTCTGTGGGCAGGCAGCGCAGGAATCACTGACTCAGGCAAGGAGACCAAGGGCTTGCACTTGTCACTACCCTCAGTGAGCCCTGCAGCCGGAGGCTTTGCCTCCCATCACCCTCATCTGGGAACCCGTGAAAGGCCAGCCTCCAGCAGGACAGGCGGCATCACCTCAAAATCTTGCAGGCTGTTTGGCTGGCTGGTGGTGCTGCCACGGGGGACCGGTGTTCACCCTTGCGCCTCTGTGCCTTCCCACCTCCCCAGAGACGGGGGAGCATCTCTAGCTCCGGTCTGCCTTCTGCCCTCAGTGGCCGTAACTGTCCCCTCCCCGCTACGATATACCACTGCCGACAGCGGTCCAGAGCTCTTGTAGATGCTCTGCGAGGTCGTGATTCCACCATGGCTGGAAGTGCCCAAGCAGAGATTGATAACTTGCACGGGAGGGGATGACAAATGATGTAAGCGTCAGATCAAGAATGGGACCAAGGGACCCCTCCATGCCCTTTCAACCCAGAAAGGGCTTCCTAGAGAGGCTGCAGGACAGGGACATGGACTGACTTTCACCCAGAAGAGACCTTGGTTCAAAAGCTGGTACTGTCACTTCGGGCTGAGACAAGTCATCCCACAACTCAAGGGCAGAAAGAGCACATAGGAGTCCCTTGACCTCATCCGAGGCTCAGTTTTATCACTAACATGGCGGCAATGCGCTAGCCTCTCAGGTTAGCAATTCAGTTGGATCCGGCAGTAACTGTGAAATGGGTGCGCTTCCCCAAAAGACCACTTGGGGGCACCCAGTGAAAGGCTTTGCATCCTGGGCACTCTATGAGAAGCTGTCTTCAGAGGGAAACTGAATGGGCTGGAGGAGAAAAATAAAAATGCCCATTTCTCCCCTCCCTCCGTTGGTAAAGCCAGGGTAGGACCCCATCCCTGGACTCTGCCACATTTCTGAGCACCACCCCCGGGCTGGCCCCCTGCCCTCTCTGCCCCAGCCCCCAGCTGTGGGAAAGCCAGTTTTCCCCACCGGGCTGGGCTCTGGGCCCAGGCCCTGTCAGCATGCACAAAGCTGAGCTGATGTTAGAAGAAAATGCCTAAGAGGCCTGGCAGAGTGTGCCATTTCCCCCTCAGGGAACCTGTCTGCCCACCCACTGCAGGGAAGAGAAAGAGGGCTGGGGGCCAGGCCTTACCAGGCAGAAACCTGGAAGAAAGAAGCTTCTGCCCACCCATCAGCAAGGCCAAGAGAGCCCAGCACTGCCCTGAGGATCATTCATTCTCAGCACACCTTTCCCTGAGCAGGTACTGACTGTCGAGGTGCTGGGACACAGATGGCTGAAAAGAGACCTGCCCCTAGAGTTGCTCACAGCCTCATCGCAAACCAGAGAGGTATCACATTAGGCTGAACAAAGATGACAAATCCTGAGCTTCAGAAGCCAAAGACGGTCTAGGTACCAGACTAAAAAGATAACAAAGGAGATAGAGAACTGTCTGTAACCAACATAGCCAGTCAGGCAGGAGAGTTGTTCAGAACCAGAAATAGCTAAGAGATGGGTTTCTCCGTGCCCCAGCCTCACCCCGCTGAACTGAGGCAAGGGGCAGATGAGAATAAAGCCTTCCTGGGGGATCCCACGCCTGGCCTGGGGCAGTCAATCATGCAGGATGTTGGCAGGCCTCTAGGCCTCACACTGGGAAAGACTGACTCACTGTGGTCCAGGAAAGGTGCAGAGGAGCTGTGGGAGGTCTGGCATATCCAGAAGGGCTGGTATTTGGAGCCAAGGGCAGTGCAGAGTGACCCGTATGGATTTGATAACCAGGGGTCATCCCCTCAAATGTAGGAGGGAAAGAAGCTTATGACCAGAAGCCACAGTGGGAGGAGAGGCCAGCATAGATGGGGCTGTGGCAGAATTATGGAAGAGAGTTCTCCCTGGAACAGGAGGCCCACAAGGGTCCAGAACAGAGGACATCCAACGAATGGGTGCCCCCCTCCCCAGACATGCTTTCCTGGCATTTGGGTAAGCCCTCCTACACATTGAACATGAGCCCCAGGGCCAGAGGAGGGGGAGATGAGAAGAAACAACCTTGAGGAGATTGAGTTTAAACTGTAAGAATGAGAAGTCAACTGAATTCAAGTTCACCGGGAAATTATTGGATTAAAATGGCTGCAGACAGATTAAATCAAGTCAGGAAACAAAGTTCTATTTCGGTGAAGGTAAAAGCTTGTACTTGCTCCAGTTGGAAGGAAAGAAATCAGATAAAGTGCTAGGGAATCGCAAGAACCAAGGGTGAGAGGTGCTGTGGCCAGTGCCAGAGGGAGAAAGGAGAAGGGTATTCCGGTAGAGGGACTAGCCTTCGCAAAGGCACAGAAATCCAAGTGTGACCAGCCCTTCCGGAACCTTGAGAAGGTCAGTGTGACCCGAGTGCACAGGGCAGAACTGGAGAATGCATGGGAGATGAGAGGCAGGCAGGAGTGGGGTCTGGACCACGAGAGGCTGTTTAAATGTATAGGGAGAAAACTCAGCCCCTGGTGGCTGACTGGATCGAGAGAGGAGGGGGCCGGCGCTCACCCCTGCGTTAATGTAATGCTGTGTGCCAGACCCTGCCTGTGGAGTTGACATTTCAGTGGGGGGTGAGGGAGAAGGGACAGATGTGCAAAGAGCTGAGCAGGGTTGTTCCAGATGAGGACCATGAAGAAAATAAAAACGGGATGGGCTTGGACTCATCAGAGGAGGCCTTTCCGAGGAGGTGACATTTCAGCTGACATTTGACCTGAATATAAGAGCAGCTGTGCAGAGAGAACAACAAAGGCCCCGAGGCAGGCATGAACTTGACAAGTTCAAGGAGCAGAGGAAAGGCCAGCATGTCTGGAGTGTGTGAGTGAAGGCAGAGGGTGCAGGTGGCCCTTGTGGCCATGGTGGTGGGGGGGGGACATGACTCTAGGTGCAGGTGTAGAGGGTTGTAAGCAGGAAGTGATGCATGAGGCTGTCCAGGTCAAGGACACTAGCCTGGCTGCCAAGCACAGGCCTGGCACATTCCAGGCTCAAAAGAACTCCCTGGGGATGATTTGGCAGCTCCAGCCCCAAATCTTCTATTTAAACAGAATCTGGACGTTTCCAATCTGCCCTTCCTCTCTACCCTACTGCCCTGCTTCTAAGTGCAGTTGCCTGGTTATTTGATTACAGCCCCCACCAGTGTCGGATCTACAAGGGCAGGGTCTGTATCTACTTCACAGTGGTCTTCGCAGTGTCTGGCCTGGCCTGGGAGTGTTCGTACACACTTGACAAGTACACGTCTTCATCCAGCCAGGCCTGGAATGTTTGCCCAGCTTCCTAACTGGTCCTTCTTCCAGGCACATCCTCTTCAGGCCATTTCCCAAGCTGCAGCCACAGCCAGTCAGCCGACACGTTTCTTTTGAGCTTTTACTGTGTCAGACATACTCTAGCTAGTAGGGATTATTATGGGCTGAATTATATCCTTCCGCCCCCCTCCCCGAATTCTTATGTTGAAGTCCTAACCCCTAGTACCTCGGATTGTAATCATATTTGGAGATAGGGTCTTTACTGAGGTGATTAAGTTAAAATGAGGCCATTAGGGTGGGCTCTGATCCAGTATGATTCGAGTCCTTCTAAAAAGAGCAAATTTGGACTCAGACTCATACAGAGGGAAGGCAGTGTGAAGACATGGAGAGAGGATGGTCACCTACAAGCCAGAGAGACAGAGGCCTGAGCAGACCCTTCCCTCCCACCCCTAGCAACTCCTCCATCTATCATCTCCAACCTCCAGAAATGAGAAAACACATTTGTGTTGTGTAAGCCACGTAGTCTGTGGTACTTCATTACTGCAGGTCGAGCAAACCGAAACGGGGTTGGACCAGAACAAAAAGACAAGGCCCTATGCTCATGGAGCTTATGTTCTGGTGAGAGAGACCGACAATCAATTTAAAATTTCAGAAGCAAGAGGCGCCTGGCTGGCTCGGTCGGTAGAGCATGTGATTCTTGCTCTCAGGGTTGTAAGTTCAAACCCCATGTTGGGTGGAGAGATTACTTAAAAATCTTTAAAAAGTAAAATTTCAGAATCAAGAACAGGATGCCATGAAGGAGTGAGCCTAGCGGGTAAGGGCATGTCCTTGCGTGGGGGAGGAGGCAGGTCTCCGCACAGGTGAAGCAGCCACGCACGGGACATTAGTGGGGGAGATGCAGAGAGCACCAGGTGGTGGGCACTGCAGTGCAGGGGCCCTGTGTGGGAACAGGAGAAGGCCAGGCTCGCTGGAGTGCGGTAGGCAAGGGGAAGAGAGTGACCGCTCAAAGTACGAGGTGGTCAGGGGCCAGTCGCAAAAGGCCTTGAGGGCACAAGGTTTGGATTCATTCTGAGTGCAGTGAAAACTACTGGAAAACTCTAAGCATGGGTGTAACATTGCCAGATTTATGTTGCCTAAAGACCACTCGGGTGCCTCTGTGGCATTCCAGAAGGCAAGCTGGCAAACGCTTCAGGACACAGCTGCAGTGTCCAGGCAGAGAAGAGAAGAGAAACATAAATCCGATTGTCCCTTCTCCACTTACACTCCCTGGGTGTCCCACTCACCCCTGCCCCCGAGATCCTCAGGTCCGTGTGTCTGCCCACCTGGGCCATCTACTTCAGGCAGGTGATTGTCCCTCCCTGCCTTGATAAATCCTCTCTAGGCCTTATAGGGCCTTGTCCAGAAGGTGCTCAATCAGCTTGGGGGATGGAGAGAGACCAAACCATGAAGAAATTAATGGATTAATCAGGAGGTTTTACACCAGAAAGGCCTTTAGATAGATGGTCCACCTGCTTCACCTTAGGCCTTAAGGGGAAAAGCATCTTGCTCAGGGGGGCACTCAATTTAATGGTCGGAGGGGGCACAGGAAAGCGGAACTCACCAGACCAAAATGGTCCACAAGAATCCTTCCGAAATGAAATTCTGACCACCTCACTCCCAGGCTCTAACCCTTGACTGGCTTCCTGCCACCAGCAGCAGTGTTTACGTGAGATCTGTGGACTTGCTATGGACTGAATCGTGTGTCTCCCTCTTCACCACCGACCAAAATCCATGTGTTAAAGCCCTAACCCCCAGTGTGACTTACTCGGAGATAAGGCCTTAAAGAGGGTAGTAAAGATTAAATGAGGTAATCAGGGCGGAGCCCTGATCCAGTAATACTGGTGTCCTTTTAAGAGGAAGACACACCAAGGGTGTGTGTTTGCACAGAGTGGGTGCCTGCAAGCCAGGGAGAAAGGCCTCACCGGAAACCAACCTTGCTGGCACCTTGAGTTTGGACTTCCAGCTGCCAGAACTGTGAGAAAATAGATTTCTGTTGTTTAAGCCGCCCAGTCTGTGGTATTGTTATGGCAGCCCCCGCAGGCTGATGCAGAACCTACTTTCTAAACCGCCCAGTGCTCTTGTTAAACGTGCAAGCTTACAGACCCATCTGGCCCCCTAAAGCAGAATCTCTGGAGAATGGACCCCAAGAATCCATGTTTTGAACAGGCTCCTGATGCTCACTGAAACGTCCCCTCAGGCGCTCCTGAGGGCAGTGAAGGCTGATTCCCCTAAAACCTCTGGCCACTAACTCTGATCACCAGCCTCCCTCTCCAAGAGGCCTTCACATCTGGCCTCCAGGTGAACCGGCAAACTCATTCTGCCAAGTTGCTTCGTTTCCTCACACTCTCCCTGAGCCCTCCAAGAGCCAAGACAGAGCAGGGCTAAATGTGAAGCCTGGAAACTCAGATAAGTCAGATCTGAGCCCTGCCACGGAGAGAGAGCGCTCCACACAGTGTGACCAATCCTGACTCTGGGCTCATGCGGTAAGAACTGCAGGAAAGGGAGCTGAGCAACCTGGGAGTGTGGGCAAGGGTTTCAAGGGGCAGAATCTCATAGGAATGGGTATTCAGTTGTGTTTCTGCCCGGCTGCCGTGGAAGCAAGTTGAGAGCAAGTGCCCTGTCTCACACAGCTGCATCCCCTCTACTCTATTGGACATAATGGGCTGCAGTGATTTGTGGGTTCATGGCCCTCTGGCTGCTTTCAGCATTACTATGAAGAGCCCTCCTAGTGGCTGGGGGCAGAGTGTAAAAAACATGAGACTCAGTCTGGCAGGATAGATGCTCAGAGTCCAAAAACCCTGGGTTCCAAGTCTAGCTTTCCCACTGACCATCTGTGTGATGTGACCTTTGATAATCACAATGTCTCTGAGTTCCCTCTTCTGTAAAAGACAAGAGGGATAATATTTCCTACACAGGCTTGTTTACGAAATTAAATGAGGTCGCCTCTATAAAACCTCCACTGTCTGGCACTTAGTTAGCCTTCAATAAAAGTTAACTTATAGATTCCTTACAAAACAAGGATTTGTCCTACATGAAGGCCCTGAAGGAGATACTGGTGAAAATCAAGCATAATAGACAACCTCTGAGGAAGGACCCACCTGCATCCTGTCCCACTAACAGGGATTTACTGAGCACCCATCTTCTAGTGACAGGCCGGTGCCCATTGTTGGAACCGTGGAGAGGGGCTCAAGGCCTCAGTGCTGAAATGTCAGCCCCAGGAGGGGAGTACTTCTGGGTAGTCTTTGTATTGCCAGCGCATAGGACGGGGGGAACACATAGTAGGTGCTCAGTAATTATTTGTTGAATGAATGGGATGAATCAATCAATAATGAATGACTGGCCAGTACAATTCGGTGGGCCTCTTGACTCATTTTTAAAACCTTGAGCGAGTCCCTTAACCGCTCTGAGCTGCTGTTTCCCCACTTGTGAAGCCAGAGGTGTTTAACTCATCTCTTAGGTCCTGCCGAGCAGAATTAATAGAGTGACAGTAACAGCAGCGATAATAATTTACTGAGCACTGCTATGGGCCGAGCGCTGTTGTAAAAACAAAACAACAAACCCTAGGAAGTAAATTTTACTTCCACTTTATAGAAAGGAGACTAAGGCACTGAGAGGCAGGGAAGGCTCCTGGAGGCGAGGGACTTGATCAGGTTTTGGAGGAAAGCTTGGGGGGGTCGAACCGAGTGATGGGGAAGGCCCCGTCCAGGGGGTGTCGCTGCGCAGTGGTAGCGGCGAACTTGAGGGGACAGCCCCGCCCCCGACGTCTCCCTGACAACAGCCTCCGCACATGCGCCTCAAGCACGCGCGCCTGGGCGTGGGGCGGGCTCCGAAGCCGGACGCCGGCAGGGCGGAAGCAGTCCGAGCAGGCTGGGCTTTTAAAGGGACCAGCTCCGCCCGGGCCCGTTCGCCGACAGGACCTGCTGATGGTGAGGGCTGGGTGGCCCAGGGAGTCGGGATCGAGGCAGAGGAAAAGCAGGGCTGTGTAACACAGCACCCCCCGCCCCCGCCCCGAGATGACAAAGGAGGGGAGGGCTGTGTAAATCGCCCCCCCCCCCCCCCGCCACGAGGCAATAGTGGGATAAGTATTTCCCCAGGGAACAATATGGGGAAGAAGAGACTCTGGGATTGCAGCTTCTGGGTAATAAGAGGGAGACGGGGAGTGTGGAACTCTCCAGGACTGAAAGGAAGCTCGGGCTCCAATAGCGCTAGTGGAGATAAGGCTGGGGGGCCATAGCTGATCCCCCACCCCAAGGAGGGAGCTGGGGCTCCAAGGGAGTCAGAGAGCAGGTTGAGAGGGATCACAGGTCCAGCTCGGGACAGTTACCCTCTCCCATCCCCTACTCAGCGTTCTGCCATCTCCCTACCCGGTCGGGGCGCCCAGCCATGGCCAGACCACCTGCCCCGGGCTCGGTGATTGTTCCAGACTGGCACGAGAGCGCCGAGGGCAAGGAGTACCTGACCTGCATCCTCCGCAAGAACTGCAGACGGGTGTTTGGTAAGTGTCTGCCGCCCAAGTCTGTTCGCCTTTTGTTCCCTGCGGGGAGGGGGAAAGCAAAGAAGTAGGGCAGTGAGGGCCTGCTTTGCTGCACTCCTCAGCCTTGGGGACTCCTGGAAGCCCTATCCCTGGGGACTCCGCCACGGAATCACCTTAGAGTTAATTCCATCATCAGACCAGGAACATGGAAACAGCGGAAACCCTGCCAAGAACCAGTGTCACCAGAGAGGCTGTTGATTGAGTTCTCACTGGGTGCCAGGCCCTCTGCTGGGCACATTATACAACAGACTCCCAATTACCCTCAACAGTACACCTTACAGACTTCTCCAAGATCCAGCCTAGTAAGTAGAGGCAAGCCTCTTCTATATCCTGCTGTCTCTAAGACAAGACATTCATGTTTCCCAGGATGAAGCCAACTCACCCAAGGTTGGACTGGCAGGTCAGCAGAGGGGCCTGGCATCTGCTGTGGGGGCTCAGCTCTGGACAGAAGAAACAAAGCATCAGAAAGCTTAAGACCAGAGAATGAGAGGCAACCCACAACTTAGGACTTTAAGGTCCTAAGCCTATGGATGTATCATAATTAAATTTTTTTTCAAGTTAGTTAAAAGCATTCATAAAGATCTTGATATATTGATTCTACTGAGTTTATTTATAGTAATTGAGAATATTTTTGCTGATATTTCTCCAATGAGGAAAGACTTATGAAAAACCTTGCCTTTACATGTGGGAAATCTAGAACATGTGATAAAGTATCAGTAAAAATAATCTCATGCATCAAACTTTAAATAAAAGTAATTCGATGTTATTTGGAGTAGGCCGTGGTGCAGCTCACAGAGCACAGGTGTTCTTAGCAGAGCTCACCCAGAGACCCTGCTTGTGTCCAGGCCTCTGTAATGAGCATAGAGAACCATGGCTGGCTGGCACTGAAAAGCTCTTAAGAGTTGATGGGTCTGATGGGGCAAGTGCAGGTTGACCGCTTGACCCCACCTGGCTCCCTTCTTGTCCCAGGGCTGCTGGAGCGACCAGTGCTGCCCCCACCCGTGGCCATTGACACAGCCAGCTACAAGATCTTCGTGTCTGGCAAGAGTGGTGTGGGCAAGACAGCCCTGGTGGCCAAGCTGGCTGGCCTGGAGGTACCCGTGGCACACCATGAGACCACTGGTGAGTCCGTCCGGGGAGGCCTTCTCTGCAGTGGAGGAGACACTGGCCCTTGTCCCACCATTTATTGTGCAACCTTGGAAAGTCACTTCACTTCTCTGAGACTACATCTGTTTCCTTCGTTCAGCACAGATAATAGTTCCAACCCCAAAGTACTAGACCTAGTACGGAGCTGGCACAAGAAAGGTGCTCAGGGAGTACTACTCTTCCTTTCTTGTTTCCTTCCACTGGATGCTGATTGGCCAGCAGGTTGGAACAGTGTCCAGTATCCAGTATCTTTGGGTCCCCCTATACGTACAAGTGAAACTGCTTTGTCATGGCTAGGGCTAGGGCTGCATCTCCCCAGCAGACTGGAGGCTCATCTAGGGCAGGTCAGTTTCTCCCATCAGACTGAGAATTCTCCCAGGTCAGCGAATATGCCTTCCCTGTCAGGCTGGTGACCCACCAAGGACGTGTCTTCTTCCTATTCCTTCCTGGTCCCCTTAACCCTCTCCACTGTGCCTCCCCCATGCTGAATGGCTGACCCTCCCCAGGCATCCAGACCACCGTGGTATTTTGGCCAGCCAAGCTGCAGGCCAGCGACCGTGTTGTCATGTTCCGCTTTGAGTTCTGGGACTGTGGGGAGTCTGCACTCAAGAAGTTCGATCACATGCTGCCGGTGAGCAGGCAGGTGGGCCTGGGCGGGTCCGGGAGTGGCTGGTTGTGAGATGGATTTCTGAGTCCGAGTGTCTGAGCCCAGCCTGCCTGGTCTGCAGGAGCCAGATGTGGGCATGGGCTGAGGGTGCTGCCCCAGGTGGGAGAGCTCTGAGCTGACAGTGGGACTGGGCCTGTGGAGGGAGGGTGTGAGCTGAGACTTCTCAGGGCCCGTGGTTACAAGTCTCACATCAGCCTCTCCATCCCCAGACTTGCAAGGAGAAAACAGATGCTTTCCTATTCCTCTTCTCTTTCACCGACCGTGCCTCCTTTGAAGACCTCCCTGGACAGCTGGCCCGAGTAGCAGGCGAGGCCCCTGGTATTGTCAGGATGGTCATCGGCTCCAAGTATCCTTTGGGTGGCCCCTGGGGCAGAGGCCACACTTGGCAAGGCATGAAGCAAGGGGACCGGGGACCCTGCCTCTGCCCAGCTGTGGGGGTCTAGTCCCATGGACTTTATCTTCAAGGCAGCAGGGGCCCTCCCCTCCACCAGCCCATCGAGGAGGGCTAAGGCTAGGTGTGATGAGGTGGTAAGCTGAGGCATCCGGCCAGGCTCCTTGACCCTCCTCCAGATTTGACCAGTACATGCAAACAGATGTGCCTGAGCGGGATCTCACAGCCTTCCGGCAGGCCTGGAAACTGCCCCTCCTGCGGGTGAAGAGTGTGCCAGGCCGGCGGCTGGCAGATGGACGCACACTGGATGGGCGGGCTGGGCTGGCCGACATTGCCCACGTGCTCAATGGCCTGGCGGAACAGCTGTGGCACCAGGACCAGGTGGCAGCTGGCCTGCTCCCCAACACCTCTGAGAACACCCCTGCTGATCCCTACTTCCAACCCTCAGGTGACCCAAGGCAGAGGGCAGCACCCATGTCCTAAGGCTGAGGCAGGACTATGGATCTCATCCTGAGGACTGGCCAGAGGGGCTGTCGGGAGGATGGTGTCCTGAGAAGCCTCCTGCCCCAGCAGCACCTTCCTGGCAGAATTCATGGCAGTGAGTTGGGGACGCAAGGCTCTGTGGGTCAGTGGTCTGAGGGCATCTGGGTGCCCCCTGGCCTTCTCCCTCTGACCTGGGGGTCTAGGCTCTGGAAGCTGAGGAACTATAGGGGCGGGGGCCCAGGACTCAAGCTTCTCCCCTAACTGCCTGCTGTCCTCCCCGTTTCTGCAGCACCTAGAGAGGGTGAGTGGGGAGAGGGGGTGTCCCAGCCCGGCCCTAGACCTCAAGTGACTTCAATCAAGAGCCTATATTAGTTGAGGTTTGCCCTGGGGCATCAGCCTCCAGTCCGCCAACTGGGAATGAGTGCAAGTGGAAGGTTACCTAGGAGGTTTCCTAGGACCTGGCCTCTGCCCACCTTCCATTGGCCAACACATAGTCACATGGTTACATGGAGCTGCAGAGCATGCTGGGAAATGTAGTCCACCATCGTGTTGAGGCGAGCCCTCTCTCTGCAGTACCTTTCTCCATCGTGAAGGTGTCAGACTAAGCTTAGGACAGGGGCCCCGCCAACTTGGGGAATCAGAAAGCTCATACAGAGGGCCAGGGACTGGACCAGGTGGGGTCAGGGAGTGAGTTGCCCTGTTGGGCAGCTCTGCCCTGTGGAAAGCCAGCAAGAGTGAACTTGCCCATTCTTGTGTCTCACTTCTGCCCCATCTACCAGACAGGCTAAAGTCTGGGGGCGGGGGGTGCTGATGAAGAGGGCCTTTATGCATTCTGACACCCCCTAATGGTGGGCTGAGGCCTGGCCTGAGTCTGAGCTAGCTGGAAGGGTCTGGGGTCCCAGGTGTGTGACCCCAGAAGCCACCTGACCCTTGGAGCCCCCTCTTGAGAAGGCAGCACCGGCAGCTCTGTACACCCCATACCCAACATGCATGATCACATACTAGCACTTGTTCTAAAACACTTTCCTCCACACATTTACATACTCCTACTGGCACACGCAGGAGGTTCGTACCTCCCCACTCTGGCTCACACTCCTGGGCACCCTGATTGCCTGCACGGCGTCTACCATGTCTGCCTCCCTGGGCACTACCCATAGGTTCGTCACCCCTTCCAGGGCCTAAAGGACTGATTTTAGCATCTTCTTACCCCCAACTCTGGTTCAGAGCTGAGACCTGAGTTTATCCCATACCCCAGAGAAGGAAGGTCCCTGGGCAGGACCCCATGCCTCACAGTGGTACAGCTCGTAGGTTAGCTTCCACTCCTGGGCCGGAGACCTTCCCACTGTAGGCTTCCTCTGCTCCTGGGCAGTGGGTTCAGCCCGTTCTCTGTTCTTAGCTTCAGTAGACCTTACCCCAGCAGGCAACAGCAAAGCTTGGGAGTGGGACCCCAGGTAGCCTCTGGACCTGAATGTGACCCCCCCCCCCCCCCCCCCCCCCCCCCCCCAGCTACCAGTACTTGTGTTGTGAGCACCACCTACCCCATGTCTAGCCAGTTATCTCTGGGCTTGAAGCTCCCCCAGAAAGGAAGCTTCTGCATCCTTCTTGGACACCAGCAGGCCAGTTTTCTCCTGGTTAGCCCTGCTCCCATCAGAGAATCACCCTGTCACCCTCCTTCACCCCAAACCAAGAGGTGAACAATTCCCTTTGCTGTTTTCCTGTGTAAGGACAAGATAGGGAGGGTGGTGGGCCTGGGACTTGGATCCCAACCACCTGCCACCCCAGCCCCACTTTCTCAGCCCCTGCGAGCCCTGCCCCTGTGCCACTTCAGTGTACTACTCCATGGTAGTGCAGAACTGGGAGCCCGAGGGAGGAAGGAACCGCAAACCGTTATTGTAACAGCCGGTGGCTGGGCCCACAGTGTGTGCTCTGGGCAGGGTCACATGGAGAATAAGAAGCATGTGTAGACACACATGTGTGGATTCAGGCCAGCTTCGTGGGCCTGCCACGTGGGCAGTCCACAGGGTCCCACACTCAGAGGGGCCTTCCCACCTGGTTTAATGCTCTGCTGTTGCCATCTTGAAACTCTGGACACCACAGATTATGCAGCAGGTCCTGTGTGTATTGTCCAGGGAGAGGGTCTGGGCTCCAGATAAAACTCCCCTCTCAGGGCTTGGGGACAGAGGCCGCTTCAGTGAAGTGTCACAAGGCCATGAAGAAGTTGCCTTCCCCCTGCTTTGGTGCCCCAAATTCCACCATTAGATCACAACAGCTCAAAGGCAAATACCTCTCCACTCACCCCACCCCCTCCATGGGCCCTGAGGCTCTGTGGAAGGAAGGAGTAGTGACTATGCCCCAGACTGGTTCAGGGGCGGGCCTCGACTTGGACCTTTGGGAAAAGGGTAGCCATGCTTCCTGCTCAGGGCCCTGGAGCCACTGAACTTTGGGGCTCTGGAGGGAAGGCTGTAGGAGGAGGGACCATCTCCTGAGGTGAGGGTGGGGGTGGGCTTGCTGTGGTCCAGCCCTGCTGCTGATCTTCCCAGTCAGGACTTACGAGCCCGCCCCCTTCCTTACCCCAAACAGGCTCTCAAGGAGTCCTAACCCCCTTCCCTACAGATGGGGAGTGCCATAGACTGACTGTGTCCCTCCCAAATTTATAATTTGAAATCTGAATCCCTAATGCGATGGTATTAGGAGCCTTTGGGAGGTGATTAGCTCTTGAGGGCAGAGCCTCATGCATGGAATCAGTGCTCTTATGAAAGAGACCCCACAGAGCTCTGTAGCCCCTTCTACCCAGTGAAGACACAGAAAGTGCAGTCTCCAAACCAGGAAGAGGGTTCTCAAGGACCCTGCTGGTGCCTTGATCTTGGACTTCCTGCCTTCGGAGCTGTGAGAAACAAATTTCTGTTGTTGTTGTTGTTGTTGTTGTTGTTAAGATTTTATTTATTTGTGAGAGAGAGAATGAGAGACAGAGAGCATGAGAGGGAGGAGGGTCAGAGGGAGAAGCAGACTCCCCACTGAGCAGGGAGCCCGACGTGGGACTTGATCCCTGGACTCCAGGATCATGACCTGAGCCGAAGACAGTCGCTTAACCAACTGAGCCACCCAGGCACCCAATTTCTGTTGTTTATAAGCCACTCAGTCTGTGGTATTTTGTTATAGCAGCCTGAACAGAGTTCGAGAAGCTGAGGTCCAGAGAGGGACAGGCATTTGCCCAAGGTTGCAGAGCCACGAAGCAGCTCCAAGCAGCTCCGATGCTCTCAGCCCTAGGCACTCCCCTCCCTTGAACCCCTCCCCCCATCCCCTAATGCTGTCTTGGGGTCCAGCCCTTCACAGGCCCTCCTCTCTTGGTCCTCCCAGCTTTTCCAGCTGTGAAGCCTGGGGGCTACCCGTAGGAAGGGAATACAGTGCTGGCACCTCCTTCCTCTCTTTCCTTCCCTTTTTCTCCTCCCGGCTCCCTTCCCAGGCCACACTGAGCTGGTCAGTGGCAAGTTCTTCCCTCTGCCAGCCAAATCTGGCTGGGCACCTGGGCAACTGGGAGGACCCCTGGCAAGGAACCTGGCCCCAGGATAAGGAAGGGGATGCAGGAACCCACCTGCAAAGGCTGCTGGGTGGGCTCCCAGGGCCCAGGCCCAGTCCAGGGTGGGGGTGGGGGCGGGGTTTTCCTGTCTTGCGGTGAATCGCCTTACTCCCTGGGCAGCCAGGTGCCAGTTGTAATCCCCATGTGCCAGGCACAGGCTTGGGGGGAGGGGGAAGTGCCCAGATGGAGGCAGGAGGCCCAGGGGCCCGGTACAAGTTGGAGATGTGTGGAGCCAAATTCCGAGAGGGCCAAGCTGGGGGTGGGGAGTGAAGGGTGTGGGGGGGGTGGAGGTTCTCCCCTCCCTGTGACCTCAGACCCAGAGGCTGGGGCAGTGGGGGTGGGGGAAGCTGGTGTTCAACTCTATTCTAGAAAGTAGGGGTGGATCCTGGGAGCAAAGATGACTGATTGAGGCTGGGGTTGGGGAGGGCGTCCAGAAGGAAGGTGAAGGCGAACTAGGACCTCGGACCATTCACTTTAATTCCTGTGTGTTCGTCTGTAAAATGAAGATAACAGGCCCCGCTTCTTGAAGTTGTAAGTAAATGTGTGTAAAATGTTCAGCGCAGCACCGGGCACCAAGGCAAGGGCACAATAAATGTTGGTTATTATCTTCCCCGTTGTTCTTACGGTAGTGGTGGCCGCTCTTGGGCTGAGCGCGGCTGGAGAGGAGGGAGACGGTGCGGGTCGGGTCGGCACTCGGGGCTGCTGCACGGCCCCTTCAGCCGGGGGCGGGGCAGCCCAGCCGGGGGCGACGGAGACTGGGCAAACTCCCGGCACCCGCCCCTGCGCCTGCGCGGGGCTCCGCGCCCCCTCACTCCGGTCCTGTTGAGCCCAGGACGGCGATGGCAACGAGGACATGGACGACGACCATCTCTGCGCGTCCCGCGTCAGCATTTGTGCCTCAGAATCCAGGGGCAACCTTTTCCGCGGCGGGGAAACCGAACTCGGTGAGACTTGGGCCAGACAGGACTCTTGCCCCACTTCACCCGAGGCCAGTGTAGCCAACCGACAGTCCCTCTCCTGAATCCTCTCTCCCTCCGCGAGCAATCCCGTGGCATCTCTGGTCCATTGCTTGCAACGGGCAGTGGGCAGTTCCTCCTTAGAACTAAACCCAATCCCTCTTGCTGCAGCCCAGTTTCCTTTAATTCTGGCTTCATTGGGACTGATAAACCCAGTCCCCTGCCTCCCGCCCAGGAGCGGAGTGAGGCCGACCCATTCTGTCCACCTCCCCCCACCCCGGGCCCGCCCCCGCGGTGGGGCAGTCTTCGTGCTCTTGCCGGATGAGCCGCTGTGCCCTCCCCCGCCCCCCGCGGCGGTGCTCGCAGTGTGAGTTCCAGCGGACCCCGCGCGCGGTGGAGACGGGCTGCGCCGGCTCGGTACCCGAGGCTGAGCGCGGGCTCCCCTAACAAGCTCTGTGACCTGCGCAAGCGACTGCACCACCTCATCTGTAAAAATGGGCTTTACCGTCGTGTCAGTCCCCCAGAGGAGCTGTGATGCTTAAGTAGGTGAGGTGTGTACAGCGCTCAGCCCAGGGCCTGGCACACTGCAGGCGCCCAATACTTGGGGAAGAGCAGCCACCGCTCTAGGACGCCGGCCCACTCTGCGTCCTTCCACGTTTATAAAATGGGGGTGGCTAGTTCCCTCCTCGTTTGAATCTCAAACGAGAAAACGCGCGTCGAAGCCCTTTTGAAGGCCGAAAGGACCCTCGCTCAGAACGGGATCTGTCACCCCCTGCCGGGGTCGCAAGGGGAGGGGCTCCGGGCTCTGGCCCACCGGGAGACCCTGGCCCCCAGGAGCGCGGTCCCTCCCAGCGCCGCGCCGGGACCGTGCCCTTCGCCAAGCTGAGCGCGCCCTGGGGCGCTGCTCTGGTTTCACGCGGAGGAACTGAGACCGAGTCGTGGGCCCGGGAGGGGTCTGCCCGGGTGCGGAGTGTCGCCTGGTGCGGGTGACCCTCCAGCCTGGCCTCGGACCGCTCGGGGGAGCCGCTGCGGCGCCTGCGCCTGTGCAACTCTCTGCAGCAACACGTGGCCCCGCAGCCGCTGGACTTCCACGCGCTCCCAGCCCGCAGCTCCCCGCCAGCCCCGTGAGGCGGGGCGGAGCCTTCCGCGGAGGGGCGGGGCGCTTTGCCCCTAGGTTCCGCAGGGAGGCAACTGTCGCCTCGCTCACTTTAGGTCTTAGCCAGTCTGTGTCCTAGAGGCTCCCGGTGCCTGAGTCCCACCTCTTCAATCCCCCTCAGATGCTCCTCTGGCTGGAACACACCAGCCCAGGCTGAGCTTTGTGGGTAGGTGGGCTCTCGGGCTTAGCAACTGGCACGTCTCCACCCTCTGTCTCCAGCCTAGAGACTAGACCCTGCAATCCCATTGTGTTAGGTCTCGCACTGGGCAGGGGGCTTCTGACCCCTGCTCTGCTCACCGATTGCTAGGCAGTGAGTCCCATGACTCGTACTTCCCCAACACACAGAGACAAGGGAGACACACACAGAGACAACTTCCTGGGGAGGGTGGAGCTGGGACCTTAAGGGGAGGGAGCTGATGTAGGATTCTCTCTTGGCTGTCTATAGGGAGCAGAAACGCACAGATATGGCCATTGCCTGTTTGCTGGCCGAGGGAGTCTACACTACAGCCTTCCCACTGCATGAAGTGGAAAAGACACAAGCTCAGCTCTCTTCCACCGCTGGGGCATCAGAAGGGAATACAGCCCTCCCTCCTTTCATGTGCCTAGGGCCCCTATGAACTGCCCAGGTATCAGGCGCCTGGTGCAGACCCCTCGCCAACTGCTGTGCTCATACTGGGCCTCTGGCGATGCTAGCACAAGCACCAACCCCTGTACCTCGTATGAGAGTACTTTGGGGAGAAGGTGGCCATCTACTTTGGCTAGGTGAGTCGGGCACCGGAGGGTGGGGAGCAGGAGCTGGGGTCAAGTGCAGAGTTGGTGGCTCGCAGACTTAGTCACCTCTTCAGGCTTTTGCACAGCCTGGCTGCTAGCCTGTCTGCCGCCCTGTGGGCACCCCGGTCTTTATCTCTGGCCTTATGGCCATGGGCACCAACACACCATGAGTGGCTGGAGCCAGGGGCAGGGGGATGGGCTGGGTGGGCCGGATCAGCTGGCTGCTTGGGAACAGCCCCTCCCACGATGGGCACCTTTTGCTCCCAGGGAAGAGATCTGGGCCGTGAGGTGCCTTCCTCATGTGCCCACTCTGCAACACCTGTGCCACGTGGAATATTTCCAAGATCTGGCCCATGGCAAGGTGAGCCAGGGACAAGAGCAAGGGAATGGGTAGGTGTTTGAGACATCTGGGCCTGCCTGCAGGGAAAGCAGTGCTGGCCCTGCAGTATGTCCTCTCTCCCTCCCTTGCAGTAGGGCTACTTCTCTGACTATCTGGCAACTGTGTTCTTCAGCATCTTCATGTCCTTCTGAGCTACGGCCTTCGTGGAGCACTGGAAGTGCAGGAGCATCCCCTTGGCTCACCACTAGGACCTCAGTGGCTTCCAGGAAGAGGAGGTGATGCCCTGCTCACCCCGCCAGGTCCAGAACTCCATTTCCCAGAGTTCTCAGAGACCACAAGGCATGCTGGGAAGAGCCCAGACTGGAGTCCATCGTTCCGAGATCCAAATCTGGCTCCTCCCCACACCTCCTGGGTTACTTTTCCACCCTCCCCTGATATCAGAATGATACAAGGTTTGGTGAGATTAAACACTGGGCACATTTAGGGTCTCAAAGAGAAACTGGAACAGGGAGGAAGGGGAGAAGCATTCTATTCACCCATCCATCCAGCCACCCACCAGCCTATCCAAACACCTAATCATTGACCTGATTCTGTTTGCTTGTCTCCATCTCCACCACTGCTCCTCCCCCACCCCCAACCCCAGTCCAAGCCATATTGCTTCACCTGGACCGCTGCTGTAGCCTTCCCAAGGTCTCCCTACTCCCACATTTGCCCTACTTAATTCATTTTCAGCTGCCAGGATGATCTTTTGAAAACACAAATTACATCAAGCATTGCCCTCCTTAAAGCCTTCCAGGGGGTTGTATTATGCCATATGGGATGCACAAGGTTAAATAGATGTGGGAGGACCGAGAAAGCAGAAAGGGAACATTGAGGTAGCAAAGTCAATGTGAATGGTGCCCTCTAGAATAGTGCGGTGTACAACTCATGTGCCCTAAAGAATGGCCCTGCCTTTGCACAGACTGATTCTCCACTCTCTCCTTACTTAGCATCATTTCCTTCATCAGACTTGTTCAGAGTAACATATTTGTGCTTATTCATTTGACGTCTGTCTCCCCAACTAGATTGTGATTCCATCAGGAACCGGGCCTTGTCCAGGTTGTTCACCCCATCATATCCACCATCTACTGCAGAATAGTGTGGAGTCAGTGAACAGTTATTTTTTTAAAGATTTATTTTAGAGGGGGGGCAGACAAAGAGAGAGAATCTCAAGCAGACTCTGCGCTGAGTGTAGAGCCTGACATGGGGCTCGATCTCATGACCCCAAGATCATGACCCGAGCCAAAACCAAGAGTTGGACGCTCAACCATCTGAGCCACCTAGGTGCCCCAGTCAGTTAACAGTTATTGAATGAACTAATACATTACCCATTATCCATTATTTATTCATCCATCCTCATGTCTGTCATCCAACCACCTAGCCATCCATCCATCTATCCACCCAGCTGCCCTTTTACTCACCCACTTATCGAGATTTGCCAATTGTTTGCCTGTCCGGTTTACCCACCCATCTGTCCATCTACTGCCCACCCATCCGTCAGCCTGTCCAGCCCTCTCCCAGAAGTGCATCCACTTGTTGTTTACATTTCTGTTTACCTTCCTACCTATGCATGCATACATCCATCCACAGGCTTTTAGCCAGGACCTTGGGGGGAAAGGCCCTGCAGAAACAAAAATCATGTGGACCTCATTGCTGTATTTCCAGAGCTCCCTGCGCAGGCAGAAAAAGATGGGGGGCTCCCCCAACCCCAGGGTTGTGACACCCAGCCTCTTGGGCCCCAGGAGGCACATCTGTTGCCTCTTTGAACAGGAGTGTGCACGTCCAGCGTTGGCCACTCTGGGCCCACAGATGGCCCAGATCCCAGTGACAGGCTTGAAGGAGTCCTACTTCCCACATTGCCTTCCTCACCTACTCACCAGCTCTGCAGCCATCCTCATCATGGTGAGGGGACTTTGGGCCCTTGCTCTGGCACCCCTGCTTGCTTTGCTCAACAACAACTGGATGGAGATCTGACTGGACCCACAAGTTCCTGTACGAGGATTGGAGGCCAGTGGCTGAGCGGGCACAGGGCATCGGAATCTGGCTGCCTCTGCTTGAGGCCATGGCCCACCTTCTGGTCATTGTGAATGTGAGCATGGGGCAAAGGAGGGGCATACAGGGTCAGAGGCAGAAATAGAGATCAGAGACCGGGAAAGGTGGCTTAGGAATAGGGAAATGGAGGCGGAATTCCAGGATCAGAGGTAGGGAAATAAGAGGTAGGGTTCTAGGATTCTGGGCGCAGGCTCATCCTGCCCACGGTAATGGGTTTGGACCCAGGTCGGGGTAGTTGGGAGACTGGGCCTTGGAGTCCCTCTGGCCCTGCAGGCTTTCCTCCTTGCCTTCACCTCGGACCTAATGCGTCTCCTGTCTCCTGTACCAGTGGGAACACACAGCCTACTGTGCAGCTTTGTCAACTGCAGAACTGCGCCCGCACCTCCAGCCTACCTTGCCCAGGAGGACCTCACGCCCTGCAAGTGGGAGCCTCAAGGAGGGGGGTCTGGGCCTGTCTGGGAGAGGTGGACCGCTGAGGCTGGGGACGCGCGGGGCCTGGCTGGGGGGGCGGGGTGCTGAATCTGGAGGCGGAGCAGTGAGCCCGTGGGAGGGGTGGGGCGGGGCCCAACTGAGAGGACAGGAAGCTGAGTCTGCGCGGCGGACCGCTGGGCAGAGCTGGGGTGGGGGGGCGGGGGTGGGGGGAACCGTTGAAGGGGCGGGGCCAGGCACCAGGGCCGGGAGGGGCGGGAGAGACTCGCCGGACCCCGCGGCCTTTCTCGACCCACAGGGGAACCTCACCCTCTTCTACTGGAAGCTGCTGGCCGTGCGTCTGGGCTTCATCGTCGCCTTCGAGGTAGGCTCAGCTATTTGTCTGTGTCGGAGAGACTTGGGTTCAAGTTCAAGCGCTGCCGCCGACCAGCTGTAAACGGGGGGTATGCTATAGAATAGGATCTACTTCATAGGGTCGTTATGAAGATTCGGTGCCAAGCACTTACACAGTGTCCAGCACATTGTAGGTGCTCAATAAATTAATAGCACTACTACTACTACGACTATTATCTTTGGGCAACAGACCTGGAGGAAGGAGAGGAGGCATGCTCCCTCCGGCTTTGCTTAGGATCCTTTCTCCAGCTCTGCCTCTACCAGGGTCCCTAGTGTTACGGGTTTCGAATTATATCCGTGTCTTTGGGCAAATGACAACCGCTTTATGCTTCAGTCTCTTCACCTGTAAAACAGGAATAGTGACTGTACTCACCTCCTAGTGTTGTTGTGAGGATTAAGTGAATTAATATCCGGGAAACCTCAGAATGGTGCCTTGCACTTAGTAAGCGCTCGATAAATTAAGGTAGCTAAGGGACTCATTCTCTCTTTGACTCCCCCTTGGCCCCAGCACGTGGTGTTCTCCGTGCGCCTCCTCGCCTGGCTCGTGCCCGACGTTCCAGCCGCCCTGGTTACCAAAATAAAGCGCGAGCGCTATCTGGCCATGCAGAAGCCTGCGGACTCCGGGGAGGCGCTGCTTAGGTCAGCATGCTAACGGACCCTGGCCCCTCCCCTGACCACGCCCCGCCCCGCCCCCGCCCCCAGGCCTTAGCTCAGCCCTCTCTTGCCCCGCCCTCTAGTTTGGCCTCTCCCCGAGGGAGAATTGGCCCCCTTCCGTCTCCTTTCTGCCTGGCCCCGCCCTTCACCAAACTCCGCCCAATCCCCGCCCCCTCTATGATATTATCCCCACTGGAGTCCCCTCTGCTCTCCAGGGCCAGCCTATTCAGCCTGACCAAGCCATGCTTCCCGTCCTCTGCAGCAGGGGCGCTGTCCCCAGAGCCCAGGACCAGGCGCGAGTGAGGCGGGACTGCCCTTCAAGAACCCTAGGTTCCCCAGATGCTTCCTTCCATTTGGGGTCCTCTGGCTCTGGCCGGGGGTCTGGCAGTACCTTGGCCAGCGGCCCCAAGGTCGGCCTCGGAACTGGGGTGAGAGGATTAGAGCATTAAAGCTCTCTGAAGACCGCTAGTCCTGCATTGCCTCCCTCTCCCTGTCCCCGTCTCCTGCTCTATGTGCAGTGCTGGCAATAAACCTCTCTCTGCGCCCCGGTGTGCCACCTCTTCATGGACACCTGGTTTCCACACACACTGTGCAGTGTCTCTTCATTTTCTGGGTGCTCTGGAGGCCAAGGGAGTGGAGGGACCCTAATCACTCAGTACTGAGTGGTCACCAGGTGGTGGGGGAGAGTACATTGGGATCTGGGCCCTGGACACCTGCCCCATATGTTCATGGAGGCCGGCAGTGTATGAATAATAGTAAAAGGGTTTAGTCAGGAGAGCTGAGACACCTCCCAATGGACGTTTACACACTTTTCACCAGATCCTCCCAAAAGCCTGGTGACGCAGTCCTGGGCAGTGGCTAAGGAAAGAGGTTGGTGGTTGAGTCAAAGACCTGGGTTTGAATATTAGTTCTGACACCTATTAGCTGTATGACCTTGGGCAAGTGATTTAATCCCTCAGACCTCAGTTTCATATCTATAAAATAGAGGCTTCATAGAGCTGATGAGAGATTGAATGGGATAACCCCCTTCCCCCGATTTAACATGTACAAACCTCATGTCCTCATCTGGTAAGTGGGAGCAGTAACAGGGCTGTGGTGGAGACTGAATGAATACAGTATCCCCTGCTTTTCAAAAGTTTGCATTACACCGCTTGGCTTTCACCGAAGACTTCTATTTATTAGTACCTGTTTTCACTAACCGGAAGAAATCCAAAGAAAATTTTTGCTTTTATGGAAAAAAGTGAAAAAGGGAAAATAGCGTTCAACATTTGTTTTGCAGCAATCCCTTATAGAGGCAGCACACACCCTGAGCAGAGAGCTTGCCACACCAAGCTTTTCCCTGGCCCGGCACTCAGCGTCTCAGGACCAAGCCAACAGAGCTTTGAGCTGTGGCCCGGGGCATCTGTGCTTTATCTCGATTTATTTTGTGCATCTGTTAGCAAGATGTGTCCTCAAGTATCGGAAAAGCCTAAGAGAGGTTATTTTTGGTGTATGGAAATGCTAAAAACATTTTTCCATATACATTAATGGTAATTGCTTCTTTGTTTTATGCCATTTTGGCTTAGGAAAGCTTTCGTAGGAACGCTCTACTTTTGGGTAGTGGGGGAAACCTGTAAACAGATGTGAAGTGCTCAGAACAGTGCCTCGCACATAGTGTACAATAAGTTATGAGCAACATGAGTATTGGTATTTGTGTACATATTGATATTAACACTGAGTGTCTGGCAATTACCGAGTGCTTAAATAAATGGCAGGTAGTATTGGGAAGAGAACAGCTTTTCCTTTCATGGGCTTGGGAAGATTGCATGCTTGCTGCAGCCTCCTTACTGGAGGCTGGTTCTACTTGGGCTCTTGGTTTATTGAGGGCTCATTCGGTGTGCGCTAGAGTCTGGGAAGCCTTCCTGGTGGAGGAGGCCATTGGAAATGGCAAGGTGGGTCATTCCAGGCGGCAGGGGAGGGTGGGTCATTCTTGGCAGCAGTGATGCTGGAAGGGTTGGCCAGGATGGTCCTGGATGCACATCACTAACTTTCATGATTTCCATCTCTCCACCATAGAAACGAGTGTTCCCATTTTATAGGTGCTGTAGCCAGCTCAGGGAGGGTCAGCAAACTGCAGAGTTCCCAGGTCCCTGAGGAGTCCAAGGCTTGGGAGGTTCTCTGTGAAGCCTCTCCTCCCCCAGCACGTCTTACATTTGGGAAGCTTCAGAAGAGGGGTGACCTGTTTCTTGGGCGGAAAAGCAGTGCTTCCCCCATCTTTAGGACATCGGTCTGGGGTCCTTCAGAGCCTCTCCTGGGCATAGGACTCCCATTGTTCCAGCCCCCCTCTTGTACCCCAGACTGGCCAAACCGGTTCTGGGGAAGGGGGGCGGGGAGCAGGCACGTTGAGACAGCCGCCTGCCCGCCTGCGAGGTTCCCTCCGCCTTCGCCTCCCCCTTCCCCGCCCCACACAATACCCAGGATCGTGCACTGCCCGGCTCAGGGGCCATGCTGACATAGCCCCCCGAGGACCCCGCTGCAACCCCAGAGCCCCCAGGTGGTCTGGAGCCCTGGACCGTGTCGGAGGCTGGACAGAGCTCCGTGGCTGAGGTAGGGCCCCACCCTGCTGCCTGCCGTCCCATTCTCCTCCCGCCAGTCTTCCTAGAGTGAGTCCTTTGTGCTGCCTGCCTGGCCTCTGATCCTGGCTCCCACCCACTAATGGCCTCCTGGGGCTCCATAGCCTGTTTGGCCTGGATCCCCTTTCCAGCCATGACCTTCCCCTCGGCTTTGTTCCTGAAGGGGCACAGGGGCCATGGCAGGGCCTTACTCCTCTGGCCATCGGGACAAGGGGGACCAGGGAGGGAGGCAGGGAAATCCTGGGCACAGGAAGCCAGAGGTGCTCTCCCTGAACCATAGTAGTATCCAGAGACCCTCTCTGCCAGCCTTGCCAAGTGGGCCCACTGTCCGTGTGATTAGCAGTGTCCACTGGATGGGGCCCTCCTTGGTCCCTGTCCTTCTCTGCCCACAGAGATACTCCTGATGACACGAGTTTCCTAGAGGGGGCAGCCAGGAGGGACCTTCCATGCTACTTTACAAATGGGGACACTGGGCCCCAGGAACAGGCTATGACTTCAACACTGGGGGTTGAACCTTGGCAGGGGTTTTCCCCTATGGGTTCCAGAATGACCATTGCCACTAGAGTATCCCGTGATCCTGTCTGGAGTAGGGAATGACCTGCTACTTGGGGCCAGTTCTCTTCCTGAGGTTTTTTTCCTTTATTTTTTTTTCTAGCAGAGATGAGCTGCACACAGTATGAACACAGTTCAACCCCTCCTTGGTCCCGAGCACTGAGGTTGAGCAGGCTACATCTTGGGAAGGCCACAGGGCTGGTATCCCAGCTAGATGGGTCATTCCCATTGCCTTTTGGTCTGGACAGAGGTGGAGGTTGACTCACCTCTGACGTTCCCTCTGGGGACCTGCCTCCAGCCTCCTCTCTACAGAAAACCTACCACCTTCCCCTGGCATCCACCCAGGCTTCCCTCTAAGCCTTTAATCGGGGGTGCTCCTGCCCCAAGGCTTCCATGTTTTTGCTCACTTACCCCTGTAACTCAGGAGGGCATGGGGGGGTGTGCTCCCCGCCTTCCAGGGGCTCCCTGAATCCAAGTGGAGAGGATCTCCCAGAATACAAGGGAGCAGAAGCACGTGTGTATTCTTGCACATGGGTCCCCACAGAAGCAAGTAGGACTTCTATGTTGAGGACTTCAGATTCCTGGCCCCTCTGGCAGGCAGTGGTCCCAAGTCTCCTTCCACATGCTCCTACAAAGAAGGGTGGGTCTCATTCTCACTGACTCAGTTTCCCCATCCGCGTGACGACCCAAGCCACCTGCTGACTAGAGAAAGACTAATCACAATACTCAGGAGAATGACTATCAACTACAAAGCTCCCACTCTGTGCCAGGGGCTTTACGTGTGCTATCATTAATTCTCGTATTAGTGTTTTAAAGCTGGCAGGACTAGCCTACTTACCAGATGAGGAAACAGAGACGTGCTCAGATGGACAGAGGTTTAAGGTACAAGTTAAGCTGTCCCTATGGCGAGGGTAACTGTCTCTTAGGAGCAGCCCCACCCCATCCCAGGCAGGGACTGAAGAGAGCAGGAGAGCAGCTGGGTGGCTCTGCAGATAGAGTGGTCCCCACCCCGGGTCCTCTCCTCCATCCCTCCCTCATCCCTCGGTCACTGACGCTGTCACTGTTTCTCTCAGGTCAAGATTTTCTCCCTGTCGATGTTTATTGGGTCCCTGGCTATTTCAGCCGGAACAGTTAGCCATTACTTCCTCCAGGAAGCCTTCCTGGAATGCTCAGATCAAGTTGAGCCCAGCGCTGATGGTTCCTCTGGCTTGGCTCCTGCCAACCCGGATTGTAACTGTTTTCATTTTCAGCTCCCTCACTAGACTGGCAACCCTGTGGGCTACAAAAAGTTTGTCCATCTGTCTCCCTGGGTTTTTCTGGGCTTTGCATCTGTCTCTGAGTATCTGGTCTGTGAAATTTTCAGTGTCTCTGTCTCTGTCTCCATCTCTGGGTCCCTGAATGTCTTGGCGTCTGTGGTTTCCTGGGTTTGAGTGTTTTGGGGTCTCCTGTTCTGAGATGCTGCCTAAAGGGTCTCCGTATCTCTGGGTCTCTATCTCTGTCTCTGTCCCCTGGGTCTCCTTGCCCTGCCAGGCTGGGCACTGCTCCTCTGGCCAGAGGGGGCCTCTGGGGGGGGGGTCCTTGCTGCCCCGCCTGCCCACAGTGAGGCCAGGCTAGGGTAGGCCCCCGCCCAGCCCGCTGCCTGCTCCCTCCCTCCCTACCGCTTGCCTCACCACAGGGTTTGATGAATCAAACTCTTTGTCTGGGTGGGATCTCCCCCAGCCAGCTGGGCAGAGAGAGGGCTTCTCCCGCCGGAGCAGGAGCAGAACAAGATCAGCAGCGGCCCTCGGCTGGAGAGGTGAGGGGCTGCAGGAGGGCAGCCGGTGGAGGGCCAGGGAGAAGGGCTGTGGGGGCGCGGATCCCTCTATCATTAGGCCTGTCCCGAGGCTCCAGCAGACTCCTTGGGGATGACTTCCTGCCCAGAGAGGACCCGGTCAGCCGGGCTCGATCCCTGGGGCTGGGAACCCCGGGTAGGGAAGAACCCCTCTCTCGCCCCAAGTGGGGGATCCAGGACATCTCCCTGCCCTTCTCCTGGGAGGGCCTAGCCTGATCTGGGTGGTGGCCCGGGTGCCGGTCTGTGACCCTCCCAGCCAGCTTGGCAGGGTGTGGGCACCACTCGGCGCTGAAGGCTGCAACTCTGGGCATGGTAGGGGAGGTTGGGTAACACCAAAGCAAGGACTTCTGGGCCCGTGTATTTGTGTCTGTATCTCAGTGTGTGAGTGTGAATGGAATAGGAGTGTGAGAAAGCTTGAGTGGGTACATAAATATCTGATGGGTCGGTGTGTGTGTGTGTGTGTGTGTGTGTGTGTGTGTGTGTGTGTGTGAATATATGTAGTTGTGTGAAAAGTGTGTGAATGCGTGAGCCTGTGGCTTTAAAGTGTCTGAGTGTACCTATGAAAGTGTGTATGTCCATGTGTGTACTTGGAAGAAAACGTGTGTGCATGTGCCTGGAACATACATGGATTGTGCGACAATGTATGTATGTGTGTCTGATCATAGGTCAGTGAGAGTTGAAAATGCACGAGGTGGTTAAAAGCGCAGACTCAGAAGCAAGACAGCCTGGGTGTGAATCCTGGCTCCCCCCATAGGCCAAATAACGTCTGTGCCTCACCTACCTCACCTATAAAATGGGGATAACAATAGCATCAACTCAGGGTTGTGAGGATTAAATGAAATAATATATATAAAGCACTTGCCACTTGCCCAGCACTTGCCACTCGGTAAGTGCCCAGTAAGTATTAGCTGTTACTATGCAGTTAGGTGTGTGCATGTGCGCACGTGTGCACACGAGGGTTGGTCCAGGCCTCTGAGACGGAGGTGGCTTGCTGGCCAGCCCTACTGTTCTATGTCTGCCTCTCATACCTTTTCCCGTGCAGGCCCAGGTGGGTGGCAGAGCAAAGGAGGAATGGACTGTGGGCCACCAGCCACCCTCAAGTCCCACCTGGCTGGGCCACGTGGCTCTGCCCGCCACCCGGTAGCCGTGTGCCAGCAGGAGAGCCTGTCCTTTGCAGAGTTGCCCGCCTTGCAGCCCCCCAGCCCTGTGTGTCTGGATCTCTTCCCTGTGGCCCCAGAGGAGCTGCGGGCTCCTGGCAGCCGCTGGTCCCTGGGGACCCCTGCTCCTCTCCAAGGGCTGCCATGGCCGCCATCCCCGGAAGTCCCAGACACCGACATCTCCACCGGTGGGGGGATGCGGCCTAGCAGGGCTGGCAGCTGGCCACACTGTCCTAGTGCCCAGCCCCCAGCTCTGGAGGGACCCTGGAGTCCCCAGCACCCACAGCCACAGCGCCGGGCCAGTCACGGCTCAGAGAAGAAGTCTGCCTGTGAGTCACTCTGGGTGAGGGGGTGGTGGCCCAGTGGGACAGACAGGGGAGAAGTCGGGTGGCTCTTTTAAGACTCATAAGCCCCAGAGTTCCCCAAACAGGCAGGACAAGTGTTAGATTCTAGAGAGAAGAGAATGGGAAATCAGGGAGGACTGGTGACTTGCTGGAGGTTGCACTGCAAATGAGTGGCTGTCCTGGGCTCCTTGGCCCTTTGCCCACTGCAGGCAGGCACTGTGCTCTCTCTGCTACCCCTCTTGTGGATCCTATTTTTGGGGTGCGGGGGGACCAGATCCTGGCAAAAACACTGACCTTTCCCTCAGAGGCTCAGGGCCACAGGGTAGCAGCAGCGGGGAGTGGAGAGAGCGCCCTGTGGATGCAGCGTGTGCTCTCGCCCCACTTCCCCGTAGGGCGCAAGATGCGGGTGTACCAGCGTGAAGAGCTCCCTGGCAGCCCTGAAGCCCATGCTGTCTTCCTGGAGCCTGGCCAGGCGGCAGAGCAGGCCCTGAGCACAGAGGAGCCTAGGCCACTGGAGCTGTCTGGACCCTCCCGAGGAGGCCTCGAGGGGCCTGAGCGGAGGCGCTTCTCAGCCTCTGAGCTGATGACCCGGCTGCACTCTTCCCTGCGCCTGGGGCGGAATTCAGCAGCCAGGGTGCTGACCCCAGGGTCAGGCACTGGTGCAGCTCGGGAAGGTACCAGCTTCTTCCCTGGGCCCTAAGAGCAGGCCACGAGCCAGAGGCAGCATGGGGCACGGCCCACACCTGAGACGGGGTGCTGGTCAGCTGAAGTGTGGCACCCCAGTGCCCAGCGCCATTCTTGGAGCCACCCACCCTCAGCTCTCGCCCTCTCCAGGAAAAGCATCTGGAAGGGAGTCGCGCAGTGTAGAGATGAGGGTGGACAGCCTGGCGATGCCAGCTCCTGTTGACCCCAGCGGGGGCCAGAGCGGCTGGCCCGAGCCCAGGTACCATCTCCCACTCCGCACTCGGTCCGAGGAGGGGTGCCGGCGAAGAAGGGCCCTGAACCTGTCCCTTTCCTAGGCTGGACACACCGGAAGAGCTGGCTCCGGGGTCCAGGAGCGCCAGCGAGCGGCGCCAGTCACGGTTTCTCCTTAACAGTACGTGGGAGGAAGGGGCTGGGGGGCTGCGGGTTTGGGGAGTTGAGAGGTTGGGATCTTGCGAGAGGGCGAGAGAGCGAGAGAGCTGAATCTCCGTAGCAAGCACAGTGGCTAGCACGCAGTGGGTGCGCATGCAGTGTTTCTGGAAGGAGTGAGTGAGTGAACGAGTTCACGGTGTCCCGCTACCCGAACCGTCCGAAAGGCTCGTTTAGTGAGGCGGGCTCTCGGGGCGCCGGGCAGGAGCCGGGCCGGGCAGGCGGGCGCCCCACGGCCCTCCCCCGCCCCTCTCCCCGCCCAGCGGTCCTCTACCAGGAATACAGCGACGTGGCCAGCGCCCGCGAACTGCGGCGGCAGCAGCGCGAGGAGGAGGGCCCCGGGGACGAGGCGGAGGGCGCGGAGGAGGGGCCCGGGCCGCCGCGCGCCAACCTCTCCCCGAGCAGCTCCTTCCGGGCGCAGCGCTCGGCGCGAGGCTCCACCTTCTCGCTGTGGCAGGACATCCCCGACGTGCGCGGCAGCGGCGTCCTGGCCACGCTGAGCCTGCGCGACTGCAAACTGCAGGAGGTGGGCGCCGGGGACCGGCGGGGCGGGGCCGGCGAGGCTGCCAGCCGGGGAGGCTGTCAGCCGGGGAGGTGGCCCTGGGGCCCGCAGGGGGCGGGGCCACCGAAGGGGCGGGGCCAGGAGGACGTTGTGGTGTGGGTGGTCCCTCAACTTAGCGGGGCCCCGGGCCCTGGGTTACCGGGCGAGCGGGACTGCACACTGCTGGAGGTGGGCGTGGGACCCAGCGGGGAAGGCGGGGCTACGAGAGGGCGGGGCCGGCGGGACCGTCTATGCGAAAGGTGGGTGCACGGACCTGACCAGGTGGGGCAGGCTACTGGCGGTGCCGGGAGCGCTGCCGCAGCCGTCGAGAGCGGCGGCTGGGCGGAGGGGTGGGGCTAGGGGCGGGGCCAACAGGGCCATTGGAGGGGCGGAGTCAGGCTGGGCCGGCCGAGGTGGGACGGCGAAAGCGAGGACCGGGAGGGGCAGGGCCTTCTGGAGAGAAAACGTCTGGTGGGCGAGGGACTGAGTGGGGCGGGGCTAAATGAAGCGCTCCCCACTGGAAGGGCAGGCCTGCTAGATGGAGCTAGGGGCTCAGGCAAGGTCTTCAGTTGAGTTTGAACAATTGCTCGCGGCTAGAGGTGGTCCCTTTCACCTGTCAGGCACCAGGTCATCGGAGGTGGGGCGTCTAAGGAGATGGTGTCCAGGGCTTGGACAGCAGGGGGAGGGGGAAAGGAATGGCGGAGTCGGGAGGGCGGGTGGTAAGTGAGGTCACAGTGTCCGGGGTGGCCTTGTCGGGCCCTTTCAACCCCGCCTCCACCCTCACTCAGGCCAAGTTTGAGCTGATCACGTCCGAGGCCTCATACATCCACAGCCTGTCGGTGGCCGTGGGCCACTTCTTAGGATCTGCTGAGCTGAGCGAATGTCTGGGGGTGCAGGACAAGCAATGGCTGTTCTCTAAACTACCCGAGGTCAAGAGCACCAGCGAGAGGTGTGGGAGTGGTCTGGTCAGGTGGGGGGGCGGGGGCAAAGCCTGTGATTGGCCCGGCTCCCAGGTCTGGGGTCTCTCGTTGGCCCTGACGCTGACCCCTCGCCGGACCCCTCAGGTTTCTGCAGGACCTGGAGCAGCGGCTAGAGGCAGATGTCCTGCGTTTCAGCGTGTGCGACATTGTGTTGCACCACTGTCCAGCCTTCCGCCGAGTGTACCTGCCCTACGTCACCAACCAGGCCTACCAGGAGCGCACCTACCAGCGCCTGCTGTAGGGTTGGAGGCTCTGAAGGGGGGGGTGGGGCGGGGCGGGGAAGATAAAGGGAGGCTTAGGCGGAAGGGTGTACGGAGGACCGGTGACCCGGGAGGGGGGTGGTTCCCTAACAGGGCTCTCTGACCTAGGATCAGTTTAGACCTAACCCCAAGGGGCAGGAAGGATGTGCCGAGAAGGTACCTGAAAAACCAAGAGGGTGGCTGGGGTCATGGATCCTGGCGGTTCATAGAATCGATGAGCCTATCTGTGACCCCAGGCCCCTCCCCATCTTCCAGCCTGGAGAACCCCAAGTTCCCTGGCATCCTGGCTCGCCTGGAGGAGTCTCCCGTATGCCAGCGTCTGCCCCTCACCTCCTTCCTTATCTTGCCATTTCAGAGGATCACACGCCTCAAGATGCTGGTGGAGGTACCTGGAGGGCACTGGGCTACAGTGAGGGCTATGGGGGGGGGGGATGTTGCTGTGCCTTCCACAGCCCCTCCTGGGTAAAGACGGGAGGGCAGGGTTATGGGTGGAGGTCCCGGCTTGCCTCATTGCACCGACCCCACCCTCCAGAACATCCTGAAGCGGACAGCACAGGGCTCTGAAGACGAAGATGTGGCCACCAAAGCCTTCAATGCACTCAAGGAGGTGAGCTCAGCTCCCCAGGGCCCCCCAGATTCCTGGCATATTTCTAAATGAGCCCCAGCCATCAGAGCCTCTGGTCCCCAGGTGGGAGAGCCTGAGGCTAGGCTCTGGGAGCAGGGGTGGGGGGGCCTCAGGTGACCCACCCACGGCCTCCCCAGCTGGTGCAAGAGTGCAATGCCAGTGTGCAGTCCATGAAGAGGACAGAGGAGCTCATCCACCTGAGCAAGAAGATCCACTTTGAGGGCAAGGTGCATGCCTGCTGCTGGCGGGATGGGGGCCACAAGGGTTGCTCTTGTTCCTTCCTTCCCTGAGCACGGCAGGCCAGTTCCTCGCTCCCCTGCCGCACCCCTGCCCTGTTCTGTGCTTTTTGCCCTGCTGTCCTGGGCCTGACCTGCCCTCCCCCTGGCCCCTTCCATCCTTCCAGATCTTCCCACTGATCTCTCAGGCCCGCTGGCTGGTTCGGCATGGGGAACTGATGGAACTGGCACCACTGCCCGCAGCGCCCCCAGCCAAGCTGAAGCTGTCCAGCAAGGCAGTCTACCTGCACCTCTTCAACGACTGCTTGCTGGTCTCTCGGCGGAAGGAGTGAGTCTGGGCAGGGTGCGGGAAGTAGATCGGAGCCAGGTCCCTTCTTCCCCGCCATGAGGCTCCCAAACAGTCCATCGCTAGGCCTGGGAGCCCCTGTCTGGGCTGCTGGCGTACCCTGAGCCTTGGCGGTTCCCCCAGAAAAGGCAGAGATGTGAGGCCAGTCCATTTTCCAGACCTGAGAACCAAGGGCTGGGCTGTCTGCAGAGCAGAGATTAAGAGCACTGTCCTGGAGTCCCAGCTGTGCCCTAACTCATCCTGAGAATGGCCGACATTTACTGACCCCCTGTCCTGTGCCAGGCATGCTGTGTGCACTCTTCTCTTCAGTCCTCTAACATCTCCCTGGAAATTAGGCTTCCTTGTTATTCTCAAGAGCATGGATCTAGTAAGTGCAGGAGCCAGGAGGCCAGGTCTGTCCGGTGTCCGATCCCAGGCTCTTAACCATTGTATTATCTTATTTTCCATCTGTAACATAGAGACTACCATGTAGGGACACTCAGTGTGATAATAATACATGGAAAGAGCTTAGCACAGTGCCTGGCATGCAGTGAACACTCAGTATTAGCTGTGACTGGTATCAGTTTGGGATGAGGGAGAAGTCTTTCTGAGTGAGGTAAGTCTTAAGGCTGGATGTGATGAAGAAAGGACTAAAGGACTTCTTAGACTATGGGAAGGGTTCATTCCTGGTTTATTCATTCATTCATTCACTAAAGTGTCACCCCGGTCCCGCAGGCTAGGGAAGTTTGCCGTGTTTGTCCATGCCAAGATGGCCGAGCTCCAGGTGAAGGATCTGAGCCTGAAGCTCCAAGGCATCCCCGGCCACGTGTTCCTCCTTCAGCTCCTCCATGGGCCCCACGCGAAGCACCAGTTCCTGCTGAGGGCCCGGACGGAGTGAGTGGGCTTGGGTGTGGGGAGAGAGGACCACCCCACCCCCCCGGGGCAGGCACAAGGCCTTTCAAGCCCGCCTGCGGGGACAGGGGGCATAAGGCAGGCCACGGGTGGAGCTGGTGTCCAGAGCCTTCCGGGCCTGCTCTCTCATGCTCAGAGCTGGGTGGGGCCCCGGCTTGGGGACCGACAGGGCTGTGGGGCGGGCCCTGGGGTGGGTCCTGAGTCTGGACATCATACCCTAATTCTCCCAGCCCTGTCTCACCACTCTGGCCCTGGGAGATTGCACTTTGCGCATTGTGACAACTCAGCCTCCCCCTCCCTAGAAGTGAGAAGCAGCGATGGATCTCAGCCATGTGCCCCTCCAGCTCCCAGGAGGAGAAGGAGGTCTTCAGCGAGGGCCAAGGTAGCAGCCTGCCTCCCCTTGCCCCACCCCCGCCCCCACCTCAAGGCCCGCATCCCCCCTGCTGGGTCCCTCACTCCTCTTCCCCTTTGCTCGCATCCTGGTGCCATGTTGCCTGCAGAGCCAGCAGGGAGAGAGATCAACCGGCCTGGGGCAGTCAGGGGCCGGCCTGGGGTCAGGGGTCGGCCTGGGGCAGTCAGGGGCCCAGGGGCAGATCCTTGGAAGAGGGACAACATTTACGTAGGCCAGGCCGACCCCCGTGTGCTCAGGTGACACCTTGGAGATGGCAAAGCCTTTTGTATGCTCCCATTTCATCCCCACAGAAACCCATTTTACAAGTTAGAAAACAGAGGTTCAGAGAGGTTAAAGTGACTTGTCCAAGTTCACCCAACTAGTAAGTGGCAGGCCTGCGGCTGGAGCCCGGGTCTGTCTCCACCTTCACTTCTGTTGCAAAGAGGGCAGAAACCAAAGTGGCCAGGGTGTGGGGGGTGAGGGACCAGCTCTGTTGATACAGAGGCTTCTCTCTGGGGTGTGAGTGAGGCCGGTAAGCCAGAGTGCTGCCCAGTCAGAGAGGGACCCTGATATAGTGGATACCAGGCTGCTCTTGAAGGTTTCTGAGCAGGGGAGTTAAGGCTGAGCTAACGAAGGGAAGGGAAAGGAACTTGTTTCTACCCATGCTTGCCATGCATCAGGCCCAGTGTAAGGGGCTTTTATACGCATTTAGTTTACTCAGTCCTCATGATAACCCTGTTAGGTAGACTCATTTTCTCATATCTGAGAAAACAGACTCAGAAGTGTTAAGTAACTTCCCCAAGGTCAGGCAGCCAGTGGGGAGCAGAGCTGGGATTCAAGCCAGGTCTGGCCCCAAAGCCTGTGGTTTTCGCAATACTGCCAGCCTGTCTACCATGGTAGAAAGAGCCTAGGGCCTAGATCGAAGCAGGTTCTCTGGCTTGGGCTAAGAGTCCTATTTGGTCTGTGGGGTGAGCATCCCACTCCAGAGAGGTGATCAGGGAAGGCCCCTGAAGGATGAAGAGGGGCAGCCTTTTCTGGGGGGGGGGTACTCCTGGAAGGAGGACAGGCAGTGCAAAGGCCCTGAGGCAGGAGGGAGCTGAGAACGTTGGGGGAACAGCAGGGCAGCTAGTGTTGCTGAGCTTCATGAGCAAGGGGCAGGGGGGAGGGGGAGGGGAAGAAGAGGGGAGGAGGGGAGGCTAGCGAGGACGCAATGCCAGACCATGCAGGGCTTTGTAGGCTGTGGGGAGGACTTTGGATTTTACTCAGAGGAGTGGGAAGGCCCAGTTGAGAAGGATGGATTAGAGGGAGCCCTGGAGTAGTAGCAGGGGCATAGGAAGGGGCCATTACTGTTTTGTGGGGGGTGTCTGGGGGCAGGTGGACACTGGCCTGGAGGTCAGCATCAAGGTGTTAGACTGAGCTGGGGAGGTGAGAGCCCTGGGCAATAACCGAAGCTGGGAGGGACTGGGTTCACCAAGGGCTTGTGTTTAGCGTAAGAGGACAGTGGTCAGGGTGGGCAGTAGGAGGCGTGGAGCAAATGAAGCGGCGGGAGCCACCACCCTCCGACCCCTTTCCTTCCTCCTCCTACCCCTCCCCGCCCCCAATCATCCCCCCCTGGGGACTCCCTCGCTCTCCCTTGGGCTGTCAGACCGCCCCCAGGTTCAGTGTGTCAGGACATACAAGGCTTTGCAGCCGGATGAGCTGACCCTGGAGAAGACTGACATCCTGGCCGTGAGGACCCAAACCAGTGATGGTAAGAGGGGCCTCCTGGGAAGGCCTCCCTGATGGGACACTGGGCAGGCAGGAGGTAGCCAGATGGCTAAGACATCACAGGAAAAGGTTGTGTGAGGGTTGATCAACAACCACAGCATGCAGGAATCAAGTTAACAAGAGGAGGAACTTCCCGCTTATAAAGCTGGAGGATTCAGAGTGACTGATGGGGAAGAATGGGAAATACCCTTCTTAGAGGCTGTCAGGAAAAACAGGTCAGATGTTCATCTACAGGACGGCCAGAGGCAGGGTCCTTCCTGGAACTGGGGTGCTGGGATGATGTCACCCCTGCCCCCGGGGTGCAGACAAGGCAGAACTGGCCCTGGAGTCCCTTTGATGCCACTGATGTTGCTCCTGGCCTGCGTGCCCCTAGGCTGGCTGGAGGGGGTCCGCCTGGCAGATGGCGAGAAGGGGTGGGTGCCCCAGGCCTACGTGGAAGAGATCAGCAGCCTCAGTGCCCGCCTTCGAAACCTCCGAGAGAATAAGCGGATCACAAGCGCCACGAGCAAACTGGGAGAGCCCCCCGCATGACAGGCAGCCATGGCTTGGGACGCCAGCTCCGTGCCCAGCTCCTGGACAGGTCTGCAGGGACCTGTAGTGTCCCAAGCCCCAGGCCACTGCTGGGGTTCCACGGCCTGGCGTCCAGAGTACAGCCCGTCCTCACACTCCAGGGCCGACACCAGTTTCTTCCTCCGGCAGAGGGACTGCACAGGTGACCTGTGACAGCTGGCAAGGACTGGGGCCTACTCCCTTCACGCTGCCTGACTCTTGGTCCCTCTGGCAGGGGCCCAGCTGAGGACAGCTCTCGTGCTGATGGGTGCTGGGACCTATATGTATATAGATATATCTATCTGGGGTCTTCTGGCCAGAGCCTGCATGGGCCCTGGTGGCTGTGACTTTTCTGTAAATAAACTCCCGTGATGCCTTTGCTTGGAGTCTGCGGGCTGTCTGATGCTGCCCCCAGCCCAGCCCCACTTCCTCCAACTAAAGGTCAGGAGGCTCTCTGTCTGCCTCCCAATGGGGAGAGTTCACCTCTTAACCAGAGGAGGAGACAGCAGGGCTGGGTATGAATGAGATAGCATTGGGCTGCAGTTGACAAAATACCCAATTCAACGAGGCTTGGAGACCGAAGAGACTTTAATGGCTCTTGTGTTTGCTTCTTACAGCTGCTGTAGCAAATGACCACAAACGAGATGACTTAAACCAATAGAAATGTATTCTCTGACTGTTCTGGAGGCCAGAAATCTAAAGTCAGTATCATTGGGCCCAAATCCAGGTGTCGGCAGGGCCGTGCTCTGCCCTGTAGCGGGGATGTGTTCCAGGGGAGAATGGTTCCTTGCCTCTTCCAGCTCTGGTGGCTACCAGCTTTCCTCGGCTTGTGGCCGCACCACTCAATCTCTGCCTCTGTGGTCACGTGGCCTTCTCCTCTGTGTGTCTGTGTCAGATCTACCTCTGCCTCCCAAGGATAAGGATACGTGGGATTGCATTTGGGGTCCACCCAGATAATCTATCTCATAATCCTTAACTTAAATCCCACCTGAAAAATCTATCTCCCCCCCCCTGTTTATCATAGAAGATAACATTTACAAGTTCTAGAGATTAGGATGTGGATATCATTTAGGGGACCCTTTCTCAGCCTACCACAGTTCTCATAACTAAGAAGTATATGGGCAGGGTGGGCTTCAAGCAAGGCTTGATCCAGGGGCTCCTTGATGTCACTGAGGACCCAGCTCTTGCCATTTTTTCTACTCGGTTGTCCTTGGTATTGTCTTCATCCTAAGGCTTCCAGGGGCTTCTTCATTCACATCCAACATGAAAGGAGGGGATTGTCTTTGTCCCAGCATTCCTTGTCAAAGTCCGGGGATGCTTTCTGATGAGACCAGCTTGGGTCACGTGGCTACCTCTGGGCTGATCACAGTGGCCAGGGGGCGGTGTGTGCTGACAGACCTAGCCCAGGTCATGTGCTTTAGCCCTGCAGCCAGGCTGGGGACTTACGTTTCTTGGAACCCCATGGATTCCCACGTGGAGTCTGATGGCTGCTGCAGAGGAGGGGTAGCTGCTGGGGAGGCCAATGTTCACTGAAACCCAAATCACCCAGGAGAGTAGAAGCACCTGGGAATGAGCTTGGAGATGTGAACACACCTGGGAGAACCAGAGCATCCTTCATCCCTCAAAAGGAGGTCATGGGGCAAGGAAAACGTGAGCCAGGTTGGTCCTAGAAGGCAAACATGGGCAGAGGGGGAGACGCTCAGACCCATGAAGAAGCTTTTGGGAATGACTTTCTAACCTGAGATGGTGCAGGGAGGGTGGAGCGTATGGGCCAAGGGGGCAGACACATTTGAATTTGAATCCTGGTTCAGACATTTATATTTATACCCATGTGATTTTTTTTAATCTTTTTTTTTTTAAGACTTTATTTATTTGACAGAGACAGCGAGAGCAGGAACACAAGCAGGGGGAGTGGGAGAGGGAGAAGCAGGCTTCCCAATGAGCAGGGAGCCCGATGTGGGGCTCGTTCCCAGGACCCTGGGATCATGACCTGAGCTGAAGGCAAATGCTTAACAACTGAGCCACCCGGGCACCCC
>NW_027397080.1:25200541-25204004 GCF_003265705.2 Callorhinus ursinus
AGATCTTTAAAAAAAAAAAAAAAAGAACCAGTAGTTTAAAAAATAAATAAATAAAAAATAAAATAAAATAAAGTTTTTACTTTGGAATGATTGTAGATTTACAGAAACGTTTCAGAGGTGGCCCAGAGAGTTCCAAATGCCCGTTTTCGCTGCTGGTAACATCTTCCATTCCGTGGTACGGTTGTCAAAACTAAGAAACCAACACGGGTACATGACTATTAAGTGAACTCCAGATTTTATTCGGATTTCACCGGTTTTCCCACTAATGTCCTTTTTCTGGTCCAGGAATCCGATCCAGGATCCCACATTGCGACTTGTTCTCACGTCTCCTTGGTGTCCTCTGGTCAGCAACAGTTTCTCTGTCCGCCCTCGGTTTCCATGGCCCTGACAATTTTAAGGAGTTCTGGTCAGAATTTTGTTAGACTGTCCCTCCGTTTGGGTTTCTCTGATGTTTTTCTGATGACTGGATAGAAGTTTTGGGTTTGGGGGAAGAATACCTCAGAGGCCAAGTGCCCTTCTCGTCACATGACCTCAGGAGGCACGTGATGTGCACGTGACTTATTACTGGTGATGTTAACCTCGATTACATGGTGAAGCTGGGGGCTGCCAGGCTTTCCCCACTGTGAATTTACTACCTTCGCCTGTCCGTACTCTGTTCTTTGGAAGCAAGTAGAACCCACACTCCAGGCACGCTCCCGCTTCCTGGTGGATATATCTCCCTTTATCCCGTTATTTGGGATTCTTCTGTAAGGAAGGTTTTTGTTCCTTTACATAATCAGCCAGTTATCATAAAGGACCTGTGCCTTTATGTATCTTTCCTTTGGGTTAGAATTCAATATTAAGTTATGTATTTTGTTGTTCAAATTGTTCCAGCTTGGGAGCTTTTTCCTATCCACTCCTGTGTCTGGTTTTGGGTTTTGATTTTTTTTAATTTTATTTATTTACTTGACAGAGAGAGAGCGAGCACAAGCAGAGGGAGAGGCAGAGGCAGAGGGAGAAGCAGGTTCCCCGCTGAGCAGGGAGCCCAATGCGGGGCTCGATCCCGGAACCCTGGGATCATGACCTGAGCCAAAAGCAGACGCTTAACGACTGAGCCACCCAGGCGCCCGTCCTGTGTCTGTTTGACATTCCCTTTTCTTTTTGTTTCTTTGAGCATTTCCTTACATTCTGGCACTATGAGATGCTCCAGGCTTGCCTTGTGTTTGCCTGGTAGGCCTTGTGTTTACCCTTGTGCCTTACCTGCCTGAGTGCTAGAATCAGTCACTTCTCTAAGGAGCGTGGTTGCTTTTATTGGAGATAGTGTTCAGAAACCAAGATCTGGGGGCGCCCGGGTGGCTCAGTCGTTAAGCGTCTGCCTTCGGCTCAGGTCATGATCCCAGGATCCTGGGATCAAGCCCCACATCGGGCTCCCGCAGGGGCTTCTCCCTCTCCCACTCCCCCTGCTTGTGTTCCCTCTCTCGCTGTGTCTCTCTCTGTCAAATAAATAAATAAATAAAATCTTAAAAAAAAGAAAGAAAGAAAGAAAGAAAGAAACCGAGATCTGGGCACTGGGTGTGCTCATGGCTATTGAGGTGTCACAGCTTCTTGGCCCTCCCACTGGATGGAGGTAGGAAATCTCTCGATCTGTATCACATGATTTTAGGTAAGACACTGAATGGCTCTAAGCCTCTGTTACCACATCAGCAAAATGCGGATGGTGACAGTAATGCCTACTTCATGGAGCCGCTGTGGGAGAAGACATGCCAGATCGGGGTGCCTCGGTGGCTCAGTGGGTCGAGCATCTGGCTCTTGGTTTCAGCTCATGATCTCAGGGCCGTGAGATGGAGCCCCATGTCTGCTTGTCCCTCTCCTCCTGCTCCTCCTCCTGCTCTCTCTCAAATAAGTAAATAAAATCTTAAAAAAAAAAGATGGGTGCCTGGGTGGTTAAGCGTCTGTCTCCAGCTCAGGTCATGATCTTGGGGTCCTGGGATTGAGCCCTGCTTTGGGCTATTTGCTCAGCCTGGAGTCTGCTTCTCCCACTGCTGTTCCCCATGCTGTCTCTCTCAAATAAATAAAAGCTTAAAAAAGGAAGGAAGGAAGAAGAAAGAAAGAAAGAGAGAGAAAGAAAGAAAGATGAAAGAAGGAAAGAGAGAGAGAAGAAATGAAGGAAGGAAGGAAGGAAGGAAGGAAGGAAGGAAGGAAGGAAGGAAGGAAGGAAGAAAGGAAGAAAGAAAAAGAACAAACGAACATAAGGCCGACACAGTGCCTGGCCCATCAGAAGTTGCCACAAACGGCGGCTTATATTGTGCCGGAGCTGCATAGCCAGAGTGTGGGGGCCCCTGTGAGCTGGCGAAGCCCCTGTCCTTGAAGATGTAAGGAACTCAGAAAGTCTAGGGACGGGATTCCTGTACTGAGTGAAGACCGAAGCCTCTCTGCTTCTTTCAGTGCTGAGTCTGCGTGGGGAGAGCCAAGTTGGCACTAGGCTGGCCAAGCAGAGGAAACGAGCTCCCATTCAGGCTGCCCCTGGCCAATCTGGATGCTGGCCGGCACCTGAGTCTGCGCGAGGCTGCGGGGGGCGGGGGGGGGGGGGGGGGGGTGGGGGGGGGGTTTTGGGGGGCCGGGTTTGGGGGCGAGCTGCCAGGCAGGGAGACGGGGGGCTGCACCAGGCCCCACCAGGCCCGCCTCCCTCCTCTGCCACCTACCCGGGAGGTATATCCAGGCAAGGCATCTTGAGGGAGCCCCTCTCTCAGTGGTACCTGCCTCTGCCTCGTAGGCCTGGCCTGGGTATCTGGCCTTGGCCCGGGAACTAGGGTCCTGCCCCTGCTTGCTGTGGGAGAAGGAGGAAGGTGGGGGCGAGACAGGAGACGAGGATGCGGGCGGGCCTGTCTGGGGCAGGGCTTTTGGCCCCTGAGGCTGTCTGCGCAGCCAGTCTCCAAGCCCCGGACCTCTGGGAGGCCATCTCAAGGCTTCCTGGAGTCCCCTTCCCACCCAGGGCTCACTCCTTCCCGACAGGGACCAAGGGGATCCTGCTGTCCTCTACCACTCTCAGTGGACCCCAGGCTATTGTTGCAAAGATTTTACTATTGTTTTTTTAAAGATTTTATTTACTTATTTGAGAGAGAGAGATCACAAGCAGGGGGAGTGGGAGGGGGGAGAAGCAGGCTCCCCGCTGAGCAGGGAGCCTGATGTGGGGACTCGATCCCGGGACCCTGGGATCATGACCTGAGCGAAGGCAGATGCTCAGCAGACTGAGCCACCTAGGCGCCCCAGATTTTACTATTGTTTCAAAGATTTTATCCTGAAAGGAAACCGTTGAGAAAGAAATTTATCAGTTGTTCATTGATAGGGCACACTGAGGTTTCTGGGTGAACCAGGAGCCAAAGCTTCAGTCCCAGCAGCAGGCACTAAGCTCTGGGGCGGCTGTGGTGTGCAGGGGCGTGGGGCCCCCGCAGCCTGGAGTCAGCCTAATGTTTGTTGATTCTCT
>NW_027397080.1:25204104-25487189 GCF_003265705.2 Callorhinus ursinus
CTCCCTTCCTCCCTCCCTCCCTCCCTTCCTTCCTTCCTTCCTTCTTCTCTCTCTCTCTGCCTCTCTGTCTCTCTCTTTCTTTCTGATCCCCTTCATTCTCCTCTCTCATCTGTGTCTCCTATAGCAGGTGGGGCACAGAAGCATCCACTCTCTGTAACAGGTGAGACAGACAAGTGATGGGACGCACAGCTCCCAGATAGACTCAAGAGTCGGTGAGGGTGGGGGGCAGCAGGACCTCTCCTGTACAGTCGGCAGGGTTCAAACGGGCACAATGACTTTGGAAACACAGTTTGGCTGCATCTGCTAAGGCTGAGTACATGCCTACCCAGTGACCCAACAAATCCACTTCTTTCTTGGGGTATATACCCAACAGAAATGTGTGCATGCGTGCCCTGAAAGACAAGAACTAGAATGTTCATAGCAGTCCTATTCGTTAATGACCAAAATACTAAAAACGACCCAAATGCTCATCAGTGGCAAAATGGATAAAGTGTGGTCTATTCCCACGGGGAACACCATACAGTAAGGAGAATAAAGCATCGGCAAGTACGTTTAAGGACGCAATCTATAGACACAATGTGTGAGAAGCCAGACACAAAGAGGGCTTCTCAGATAATTGTATTCACATAAAGTAGGAAAGCAGGCAGAGCTCACTGAGGGGGTAGAGGTCAGGGTGGGGCTACCTCAGGGCAAGAGTAGTAACCGGTGGGGGAGGAGTCTGAGGACGCCCTTTGCACAGGCTGCTCTCTTGGGGACAGTTCATTGAGCTGCACATGTAAGATCCGTAACCTTGATGTATGTGAGTTAAACTTCAACAGAAGCTTTGTCCCAGTAGGAGAAACCCTGGGGCTGTGGATGGGCAAATAAGGCAGCAGCTAGCTCTTGCTGGAAACCGGGACAGGCTTCCTGGACGCAGCGCCACTCAAGCTACATCTTGAGGGCTGACATGGAGGTGTCAGGACAAGGGTGCAGCAGAGCAGAGACCCAGGATTTGCCCTCCTCTGGGAACAAGGAGCTCTTTCCAGTCAGGAAGAGAGGAGTCCAGAGGCTTGAGCCCTTGACCTGACCTTGGCCTTGGCCTACTCCTGCTCCGCTTCCGTGTGGGAGGGCCCAAGGACCCTTACTCCCATATTTTTTCTGGGTTTTGATGGAGGGTTGCCATCTGATTCCAACAGTTTAGCTGTAAGCCAGAACCATCCGGGCTTAAGGATCTGTGTGGCTGGAAACTGAACCCTTTTTTCAGATGAAGAACTTTTGGTAAGAAAGGCCTTTGGAATTTGAAAGTTCATGGTGGGGGCGGCAGGGGGAGGACCTGCACCTGACCTTCTCTGAGCATCTGCTGTGGGCCAGGTGCTGCCGGACCCTTTGCCATGGACGCCTCCAAGGAGTTCCTCAACAATCCGCTCTGCAGGGCAGTGGAAGGGTGGGAGGGGGTGCTTTATAAACTGTGAAGTGCAGTGCACTTGGACAAGGCCTAAAACCATTCCATAACCCATTACGTAGTTGGGCAGTCCTGTGTGCGTGGTGGGGGTAGTTTGGGGCTGGGGGATGGTGTTGAAATTACAACCTGAAGTATACCACTGATGGACCTGTTAATAGAGCAATGACAGAATATCAAGTATTTAGGGACACCTGGGTGGCTCAATCAGTTAAGCGTCTGGCTCTTGATTTTGGCTCGGGTCATGGTCTTGGGGTTGTGGGATGGAGCCCCGCATCGGGCTCCACGATGAGTGTGGAGCCCGCTTGGGATCCTTTCTCTCCCTCTGCCCCTCCCCACCTGCTCATGCACTGTCTCTCTTTAAGAAAAGAAAAAGAATATCAAGTATTTAATGACCACTTACGCCCTGATATGAGGACTGTATGTCCATCTCCATATTAATCGTGTATTGTTGAACCCATTTCACAGCTAAGAAAACAGACATTCAGAGAGAAAGGCAGTGTGTGCGTCCATACACTGGAGTCCCATACAGGCTTGCTGCCCTGGCTGGCTTTCCAGTGGGTCTTTAGATGCCAAGCTCATCCCAACCTCAGGGCTTGTGCCCAGACCATTCACTCTTCCTGGGGTGTTCTCCTGTCAGATTTTCAGGTCTGGCTCCTTCTTGTGATCCTAGTCTTGACCCAAATGCCACCTCCTCGGGAGACCTCCCGGATCACTCTCACATATGTGGCCTCCCCACCTTCCCTCCTGCCACTCTGGATGTCTTGTTTATCATTTATTGACTTGCTTCCTGTCACCTCCACATTGGGCTGTGAGCTCCATGGGGCAGGGACCTTTGGCTTTGGCCTCAGTGCTGAATGCGGTGCTTGGCACAGGGGAGAAGCTCAGCAAATGTTTCTTGAGGGGTTTGAGGGGATTTGCACCCATCCAGGTGGCCCCTGAGCCTGAGCGCCTCACATGCCCTCAGACTGCTCTGTTCCTCAGTTCCCATGCTGGGCGCATGAGCCACACGGTGCCAGTGGGCAGGGGGTGGGTCTCGGTGCCCTCAGTCACAGGCGAGGCTGCCCCACCTGGGCTGAGGCTGCCCTGCGCATCAGGAGACCAGCTCGGCCACTCTTGCCGCCCTGCCCTGGGTTTGAACCTGGGCCCAGCTCTTACTTCCTGTCCCTGAGTGACCCTTCCCCATTCCAGAGTTCCTCTCTCCAGGCCTCAAGGGTCCTCCCCAGATTGTGTTTCTGACAATCCTGGGGGGAAAGAACAAAAGGCAATGGGCTGATGTGGCAGCAGGAGGGACTCTGGTGAGACTGATGGTAGAACTTCCCGACTGTGGGAACTGCTACCGCTGGGCGGGTAGAGGAAGTGGATTTATGGAATCTCCTTCCCTGAGCAGCATGAAGAACAGGATGAACAGTCATCTGCTTGGGCGGGGTGCAGGGGGATGGACAGGATGACCTTTGGAAGACACTCTCAAGCTCTCCGCTCATGAGCCGCCCTGAGGGCTGGGGACCTGGTCAGGAAGGAGGGAAGGGGGCAGCAGCTGGGCTTGGGGTTGTAGGAGAAGGTGGAGAAAAAGGCTGAAGGGGGCAGAGGCTGTGCCTGCTTGTTCAGATGAGGCCATAAGGAAACGGGGGTTTCCAAAGAAGGGTGTGGGGAGTGAGCACTGGGATTGGAGTCAGACCAATCTGGCTCTGAGTCCGGCTTTACCACTTATGAGCCAGGAGGCTCTAGGCGAATGACTTCCCCTTTCTGAGCCTCAATCCCCTCATCTGTTAAATGGGAATAACAGTAAAGATTAGGGGCGCCGGGCTGGCACAGTGGGAAGAGCACGTGACTCTTGATCTTGGGGTCATGAGGTCGAGTCCCACATGGAGTGTAGAGATTACTTAAATAAATAAAGAACTTTATTATTTTTTAAAAGGCTTTTTCTTTCTTTTTTTTTTTTGGATTTTATTTATTTATTTGACACAGAGAGAAACACAGCGAGAGAGGAAACACAAGCAGGGAGAGCAGGAGAGGGAGAAGCAGGCTCCTGGCTGAGCAGGAGCCCGATACGGGGCTCGATCCCAGGACCCTGGGATCATGACCTGAGCCAAAGGCAGACGCTTAATAGCTGAGCCACCCAGGCGCCCCTAAATAAAGGACTTTTAAAAAGCAGTGCCAATTAAAGAAGGGGACACCTTAAAAAAAGAGTTTGCGAAAAGCATTATTCAAAGGGGAGGTGATGCAGGGCCAGCCGAGTGGGCACGTGTTATGATGATAACGACAATGGTATTGTTCCCAGCACAACCCGTACACCCGACATTAGGTCACCAAATCCTTACAACAGCCCTATTTTGTCCCCCATTCTACACAGGAGGACTCTGAGGCTCGGAGAGGTGACACTTGTCCAAGGTCACATAGCCAGTTGGAACCCGACTCAGGTTCTGATCTCAGGCCAGTATCCTGCAACCTACTCCGTGCAGCCTGTGATTGACTGAGAAGGCGCTTTACAAACTGTAAAGTGATGAATGTCATCATCATCATCATTGTCGTCGTCGTCATTTTATTGTTTATGGTAATTGCTGTCCCCGAACTGGTTCCCCCTAGTGGGCGCAGCGTCCTCCTCAGTCCTGACACTAGGGGGCAGCAGAGCCCCGGGCTGGGACGAGGGGGTCCAGAGGGGGGCGCCCCGCCTACTCCTCCCGGCCCCGGGGGATGAGCCCTCCCGAAGCTTAGCTGTGCGGGTGGGTAAGGGCACGGGGCGGCGGGCCGGGCAGGGGGCAAGGGAGGGCACAGCCTCCGGAAAACAAGAGCCCGTGCCCAGACCCGGTCTCGACTCTGAGAGGAAGGGGTCTGACGAGCAAGACGACGGTGGTTGATCGCGGCCACCTCCTCCTGGAAGCCAGCAGGCTGACTCCAGGGCTGGGTGCGGAGCCCCTTCCTTCCCTCACAGCCCCGCCTCCCGGGCATCAACATCACGGGGCTTGTGGCCGTCTCCCTACTCCCAGTGGACAGTCAGTGCTTTCTGACTCCTTCAGGGATCCCCGCACAGGCCGGGCACCCAGGGCAGCTGAAGGTGTCTTGAATACATGCCCGAGCGTGTGTCCGCACAGAGTCCAGAGCCCCTTCCCTCTGAGACTGCCCGGAAGTGAGGAGAAGGGCAAGGCAGGATTCCTATGACTGAGAAAGATGCTTATCCCCAGAGGCTCTGGAGACTACCCCCTTGGGCCTGTGACGTCCCAGGCTCTATGCCAAGTTCTTGGCTACATAATGGGACAAGGACAATAAAAATCACCACCACCAAGTACTGAATGTTGTTTGCCACTTGGTCAGCATTGATCACCTCCTTTAACCACTGTCACACCCCTCTGAGCAGGTTCTGTTTGTAGCATCCACATTTTACAAAGGAGGAAACTAGGGCTCAGAGAGGAGAAGTGACTTGCCTGAGGTCACACAGCCAAACAAGAGGCAGAGCCTCTTTGAACCCAAGCCCACCTGACCCCGAGCTTACTCCCCGAAGCCCTTTACTGGAACAACCACCTCCTCCCAGCTCTGCAGCCATTCCCAGCTCAGGAAGCCCATACCCATCCACCAGCCACGGTTCTTGCGGCAGCTCCGGGAGGTGGGCCGACGGTGAAGTGATGATGCCGAGATGCCTACAGACCCTCTCTCCTTCCTGACCAGGCTTGGGCCCCTCTGCCTGTCCCTCCTGATGCCTCAGCCCTCCCTCTGTTTGTTCATGCCTGGCTTGGGTGTGGGGATGATGCAGTTTGCAGCGGCTGAGCCCCGATCCTGTTATCGCCTAGGAGGCGTGACAAGTGTGTGACGGGCCCTGCTGGGCTCCCTGCCCCATCCCCGGTACTCGCCCAGGCCGGGGGGGCGGCGCGGTGGAGGGGGCAGGGGGTGCTCCCGACCCAGCCCTTCTTCTGGATTCCAGGTGAAGTCTTCTGCCCAGCTAGGCAGTGGAATGCCTTGCACCTCATCCCATGGAGGCCTTTAGTGCCCCTAAAGCTGTGACCCATGGCAGAGCGGCACTGACATTCTCCAAAGAAGGAGGACACCAAATAGTGTCACATCAGTCTTGTCTTCACACCCGTCTGTGCCTGCCCCTTCCAGGGTGGGGCGAACGAAACAAGGCGCTGTAGAAGGCGGGTGTGGACGGGCCCCCGGAGGCTGTACGGCTTGGCCGAGGTAGTGGCCGGCAGCACAGGTCACTCAAGGCCCGGGTGGCACCTGGATGCAGCCCCCGCAGCCCTCTCTGACAGCCCGATCCAGTGGCTCTGGGGTCCACGCATGCGGGGGGGGGGGGGGCCTGGGGGGGCCCCCGGGGGCAAATACCCGCGGGCTGGCGGGGGGAGCCGCGGCAGCGCAGGACGGGGTGCCCACACCCCCTTTTCCCAAACAGGTGCCTCCCTTCTGGACTCCTCCACTGCGTCTGCAATCTTCCAGGAAACGGCCAATATAATCGCTGAGTTGGCGGATCGAGGCTGGTATCGGCCTGGCAGCTCTACAGGATGAGCCTGCTGCTTCCAGGGCCCAGGAGGGCCTGCCCAAGATCCCAGACCTGGCCAGGCTCCCGTTACCCGCCCCGTACTGTTGTTCCTGCTGGGCACCTGGCCCTGCTCTCTCACTCCCCTTCTCTCCCTCCTGCCCAGACCCAGCCCCTCTCCGGCTCCCCAGATGCCAACTTTGCTCATCCCTGGGGTGGGCGGGTGTGTCAGGACCCCTGGCGGTGCCCACTCCCCACCAACACCTCAGGCTTCATCAAGGCCTGGAGCCCCAGTCTCAGTAGAGGTTTGATTTCTAGGACCAGAGTTTCTGGCTGCGTAGCCTTGGGCAAGTCTCCTTCCTTCTCTGAGCTCACTTCCCTCGGTGATGATGAAGTGGTCATGCCCCCTACGTCGTGCTGTCAAAATATAGAAAGTGCCGAGCAGGGAACCCGGCATGCTGGAGGTGATCAGGAAATGTTCTTTACAGACTCTTCCCCAGCATGACCTGTTCTTCCGGGGCCCGTGAGAAAGAAGGAAGCTGGGGAATCTTCTGCTTGCCCACCTAACATTAATCAGCACGCTCTCTGATTGTTCACTTGTGAGACGGGTTCCAGCTCCGGCAGCGATGGGCTCCTGGCTCCGGCAGAGCTGGCTTGAGGACCGGGTCCGGGGCTCCTGGCGTTCACGGGGCCTGAGATGTGGGTGCCGAGTGGGCGAGGCTGGGATTTGGAAGAATCCGGCCATCGCTGGGGCAGCTCCCGGGGAGGGCCCCTTATCCAGGAGCCCATGCCGGAGGCTTTGTGCCCATACCCTGGTTCTGGTGGTAGCACGTCACCCCTGCTCCAGATAGCTTCTTCTTGTTTGTTTTGAGTTTGGGGGGGAATTAATGCAAGTTTTACAGTAATTAGCAGTGTGGTGGGCAGCATCTAGGACTGGCAGAGTGGGGCTGGGAAGGCGGGCAGGAGAGGACCTGGGCTTGGGGAGGGCTCAGCAAGCAACAGGGAGAGGGAGGAGTGTGAGAGTGAGTGGTGGATCGGACAGAGGGATGAATCTGTGAATGAATAAGTGAGTGAATGAGTGAATGAGTAAGCCAGTGCCCGCACCGTATTAGCGAACACTGATACCACTCACTCCACGCCCGACATTGTTCTAAGCACCCTACTCGTCTGAACGCACGCAGTCTTCACAGAAACTTTATGAAGTAGTATTGTTACTGCCATTTTATGGAGAACGGACCCCCAGGCACAGAGAAGTTAAGTAACATACTCAAAGTCACACAGCTTGTAAGTGACTGAGTTGGGACTTGAACCCATGCAGGCTGGCTCAGTCTCTGGATATAAGCGGGAGTAGAGCCCGGGTGCTATAAAGAGAGTTAATACGAGCGCCTGGGTGGCTCAGATGGTTGAGCGTCTGCCTTTGACTCAGGTCCTGATCCCAGGGTCCTGGGAATCGAGCCCCACGTCCGGCTCCTGGCTCAGCGGGGAGCCTGCTTCTCCCTCTCCCTCTGCCTCTCCCTCTGCCTCTCCTCCTGCTCATGCGCGCTCTCTCTCTGCATCTCTGTGTCTCAAATGAATAAATAAAGTCTTAAAAAAAAAAGAGAGAGGGAGTTAATAGCCGAGGGTGGGAAGATGGATTTTGCCGTCTGGACCCTGAGACTTCAGACTTCACATTGTTCCTTCCTTCCTTCCTTCCTTCCTTCTTTCATTCCACATATCTGCTGGTCACTTCCTCACTTACCCACTCACTGACTGCTGGCCTTAGGAGAGGGAGGGGTGAGATATTGATAAGGTTCTGTTCTGCCCTGGCAGAATTTGTCCTTCAGGGCTCAGCTTAGGTAACACCTCCTCCTGGAAGCCTTCTCTGACTTCCTCTGCCGAGGGCTCACAAGCTCCTGGGCTTCTGTCAGTATTATCTTCCCCTGCATCTGCCTCTTTCCCTAGTCGGGCAGTGCCTTTGTCTCTGAATTCTTGGTATGCCATGGGTGCTCAATAAACGCTCGGTGAGCAAAATGTTGCTACTGAGCGTCCTCTTGGGTATTCCCAGTGCTCCCTGCTCTTTCTGTGGCCTCCTCTCCTCACTCCAGCCAGGATGCTCCGGTGTCTGGGCAGAGCCCACGGGGTCCCTACAGCCCCCACAAAGGCCTTCCCATCCCACTGGAGTGGAAACCCTCCAGGCACTGGTTTCAGCCAGAGGCCACTGTCAGCAGGGCTGGGACTCACCCCTCTGCCCTGGGAAGGAGGGAACTGGGCCCCGCCCTGGCTCAGCGACCCACAGCAGCCTCTTCCTTCATTGGCTAAATGTTTGCTTTCAAATTCCTGAGGCCTGCGTCACCCTCCACCTCTGTCCCCACTGGTCGCTGGCCTGGCTTGCCGTTGCTTCCTTCCTTCCCTTGCTGGGCCAGGCTGGTCTGCAGGGTGGGGTGCCAGGCCAAGTCTCTCTCTTTCCTGCTGCCCACTGGCTAGGGCCAGAGCCGTGAGCTGGCTGACCGTGGGACACGAGACAAGGAGCTCGGGAGCCGACCCCAGCCCCTCTGCACACAGTATAGAAAAGCCACCTCTTTTCTTTGCAGGGAACAGTGGTAGGGAATCTCAGCTGGTAGCCAGGACTAGTTATCCGCAAGGCTGGGTTAGCTGGGTTGGGGAAGCCCTGAGCTGTGCACGGGCCTGGTCCCCTAAGCAGGCCTGGCCCCTGCCCAAGAGGCTCAGACCTGTCAAACTTGCCCCAGCTGGGAGTCTTGAACAAGAAGGGCAGTGGGTCTCAAACTGGAACTACTGTGCGTTGGAATTGTCCTGGACTCTGACAAAAATACAGACTCCTGGGCCCCATCCTCTGAGCTTCTGATTCAGTGACTTTGAGGTGGAACCTGAGGATCTGAATTTGTAGCATGCTTCCCCGGCCATTCTGACACAGGAGGCCCACGCTGCTGGAATTCAAGCAGTGAAAGCTTGAGTAAGACAGGTAGGTTAGGTTCCTCCGTCATGTGACTAACCTTCTAGAACGGCACCGTCTAGTTCAGCACCAGTCACAGGTGCCTATTTAAATTTAAATTAATTTAAATGAAATAAAATTGAAGCCACTTCCCCAGGGGCATTAGCCACATTTCAAGGGCTCAGTAGCTGCTTGTGGCTGGTGGCCGTCACATTGCACAGAGCAGATATGGAACACTGCCATCGTCTATCCTTCCATCCACAGAAGGTTCTAGAATGTCAGCTCCATGAAGGCAGAGATAATTGCTTTATTTACTGCTGTCCACGGGCTCCAGCACAGCAGTGCCTAGAACATAGTTAGGGATCAATAGCAACTTTTTCAATTACTTTTTTATCATGGTAAAATATACATAACATAAAATTGACCATTATAACCATTTTTATTCACATTGTGGTGCAACTGTCACCACCATCCTTTGGCAGAACTTTTCCATCCTCCTAAACGGAAGCTCTGTCCCCATGAAACGGTAACTCCCCATCCATGAATATTTTTGAATGCCCGAGTGACCTCGGTCAGGTCCCTTCCCCTGCTCTGGGCTCTGGTGTTGTTATCTACAAAATGGGTATCGTCGGAGTCCCTGCCTCGGGAGTTTTTTTGAAAGGATTGAATGAGATCAATCGTGTGCTCAGCACAGGCCCCAGCACACAGTGAGTACTCATCAAACATTAGCTGTTACTGTGTTATTTATTACCCCATCAGGAAGTCCTGTCTGAGTCTCCCACACCTCCCTGCTTTCTGAACTCTACATTCAAGTAAACAGAAACAGGGACCACTGTTGGCGTGAATCACACGGGTGTGTTTTGTCTCCGGGGTGTGAGCCACTGCTGATCCTTTGTGCCCCCAGCCTGGCTAGTCCCCTGATGGCCATGTTTGCATTTCCCAGAGTTCTCTCACCAAGGGCCTCCCCTGGGGTCCCGCGACGGCCCCGAGGTGGGGAGAGGTTAGAAGGAGACTTTACAGACGGTGTCAAGGTAGAGATGGGAAGGCCGGGGCGCAGGGTGACCCCAGAAGCCCGTGAGCCCAGGACTCTGAGCAGAAATCTTTCCAAGATGCCACCAGACTGGCACATGGGGGCCCCTGGCTGAAGGAACGGATGGACACCTTTAGGCTGATGAGCCTTCCCCCCCCCCCCAGCTGAAGAAACAGGCCCCGGGAGGTTAAGCGAGGAGCTTGGTAAATATTTATGGAATTGATTGCGTGGGGTCAGAGGGCAGGGAGGGCTGGCCAGGCACTCTGAACCCTGCAGTGGCTTTAATCCCTGCCCCATAGGACAGCCAGGACTGTCCACTGCCCTGGACAGGATGTTATTATGGTGGAGTAGAAAGGAGCTAACTCTTGGCATCCTGAGGGAAGGAAGGCATTTCTTTGGCTTTGGAGTCAGCCTCAGATCAGTGACAGATCTGGAGACAAGGGCGTGGTCTGGTGGAGCTCTTCCAACTTTCTAAGCTAGGGACCCTTCTAGAAACATAAAAACTGTGGCCTTCAGTCAGTGGTGCGCTGGGAAATGTTTAACCACCCACTGTCTGAAAGGAAAATACAAAACAAACAAAAATAAAACACAAAACCTTGGTTTGTGTCACTTGCCCATTGCTGTGGTACCGATACTTCCAGCCACAGCTGACTTCAAGGTGACAATGAAATGGGGCTCGCAGAATTCACGAGAACTGAACAAGCCCCTCTCCCTGAGGCGGTAGGAACCCGCTCCAGCTCACCACTAGGTCTGTACAACAGAGGCACTTCCCTTCCCCGCGGTGCCTCAGTTTCCCCCTCATCTGTAGAATGAGTCATTTCCACGTTTCCAACCCAGAGGTGAGGAGATCCGAAAGACCGGTGGGGACTGTGGGAGGTCATAGTGGGGACTGTGGGAGGTCGTACCTCTCGGCGCCTGGCTGGGGCATGTGGGTGGGGTCCCAGGGGGCAGAAAGGAGCATCAGCGGTGGGGGGGCCAGTCCCTCATCCCTTTCCCGCCCAGGGCTCCTGGGCAGGGATTCCTGAGTTGCCCAGTGGTGATGACAGAGTTTGCCCAAATCTGAAAAGACAGGCTCACCTGCCCCCGGCTGGCTAATCCCCCTCATTTACCCTGGCTGACCTCCTGGCACCTTGGGAGAGGAGAGAAATTCCCCTCTGCCACCCAGGCAGCTCCTCCTGTTCCTACCTGAGCTCTGGCAGGACCCTAGGCACCCAAAGGGGCACTCCTTTGACAAGGGGTGCCAGGTATGGTGACAGTCCCCACTCTGCATGTCTCCTCTTGCTCGTGGCATCTAAGGCATTTGCACCCAGAGAATGGTGAGCCTGGAGGTTAAAGGGAGCTGGTCATGTGGGGAAGGGTCCTTCCCACTTTGGGAGGGAAAACTGCATACCGGAACAGGTGTTCCAGAAGGTTCTTTCCATGAAAAGAGACGAGAACACGATAAAATATAAGGGTAAAATGGTGCCTAGTGACTAAAACAAGCCTTCTGCTACAAAGATGGGGAAACTGAGGCCAGCAAGGGGAAAGGTCATGTCCACAGTCACACAAGGACTCAGGCTGAGCTGGGACATGGACCCAGTGTCTGGATGTTCATCTCTCTGCTACCTGGTGAGTGGCAGAAGGGGCTGGAAGGTGGGAGCCCAGTAACAGGGCCATCCTGGAGGGAAGGGGTGACCAGCCAAGGCCTGCCATTTCCTAGGGGGGGGTCCCTTGTGCTGGTGACCCCTCAGGGGAGGTCTCTCACCCCCTAGGAAGCAGACCACCCTTCTGGAAGACCTGGGGCCTGAGCAGTGCAGTGACTGTGAGTCCGGGGGTGGGGCACTCCTCTTCCTGATGTGTAGGTAATGCTGCCTAAAAAGTGGGGACCTAGGTCTGTCCAGCTTTGCTCCTGGTTGTCCGTGTTGCCTTGGACAAGTCACTGTCCCTCTTGACACCGGCCGCTCTGGCTGCCAAATGGGAGGTTTGGACCAGATCAGTGGTTGAAAACTTGTTTTCGCTGCAAAATTATTTCCTAGATGCCCAGTATAAGACATAGATACAAGAGGGGCAGATCTGGCAGACGCTGGGGCTTAGGAAGGAGGAGAGGAGGGTGGAGGATTTGGGTTCCGGAGCCTCGGCTGCTCAAACCCCCTCTCCCCTGGAGGAGACTCTTAGCCCTCCCTGGGGGCAGAACGGCTGCATGGGGCCAGGGCGCCCACTGGGGATTCCTTTGGGCAGGGAGCCATGGGATACCCGGGGCCTGGGCCTTACCCCGGGGGAGGAAGTCAGGTCCCACTCCAGACCCCTGACAGCTGGAGAGAAAGCGAGAGAGAGAGAAAGAGATAGAAACAGAAGACTGGGAGAGGGTAAAACAGAAGAGGAGACACACACAAAAAGAGAAATACTTGAGAATGAATTGGGGGGAGAAAGAGAGGGAGGGGGGAGAAGGAGAGACACATGTTTCCACTCAAAGTTCTTATTTAAAATAAAACGGAACCAACAATCTCGGCTGCCGATGGCTGGCCGGAGCCCAGGCCCCAGGCAAAGTGTGACCACGGGCCTCCTGGCCCCCTGCCTGGGGAACCCGAGTAATGACTGCCTGGGGCCCGCCCCCAGCCACCTCCGACACAGCCTTGTCCCCTGACAGCGGCTCAGGCCTGAGGGTCCCGAGAGAGACCCCCCCGGAGCAGGAAGAGCCCCCAAGGCCTCTCTCAGCTACACCTCAGGGGGCTGCCCCTGCCAGAGCATTTTGACCATTCCAGGCTGGGAGCAACTGGTCACCGTGAGGCCTGGGGCTGAGGGCCAGAAGGAAGCCTGAGAAGGGACAGGCTCAGGCTTGACTTTACCTTGGGGCCCAGTCGGCAGGGGCCCGGCATCCCCCAGATGCTCAGAGTCCCCCCACCCTTCCTCTCTAAGGACCCATCCCCGGTGCCTGCAGCCCCAGGCCCAGGGCACTTGGCTGGGAGGGAGCCGTGTGCCCTGGGCATTCTGGAGGGTGCTCTGGGAGGCAGAGTAGGCAGGTGTGTGGATCTAGGGCCTGGCCAGGCTTGCTCAGAGCCCCCCATCATCTCCTCCCCCCCTCCACGTATATTTTGCACTCAGAGCCAAGATTTGATCTGGCTTATACCCCCATGTACCTGGGCAAGAAGAAAAGTACTTTAATAGCAGCTTCCGTTTCTAGAACACCTGCTGGGCCCTGGGCCCTGCCAAGCATCATTTAGCAAATCCTCAGTCTCCACAAGGCCGGGGCCATTATAATGCCCACTTTACAGATCATGAAACTGAGGCTCAGAGGAGCTCATACCCTTACCCAAGTGTCACAAGATGCAGGATTTGAACCCAGGTTTGTTCACCCACCACAGCCCCACACCCCGAGGTAGTGGGGAGCTTCTGGGTGTGGGGCCACCCCCCCCCTGCATTCCTGGGCCCATGGAGGGGGCACAGTCCACCCTCAGGCCCAGACTCCGGTCCCTTCCGGAGCTGAGAGAGGCAGGTCTGAGAACAGCTGATCCCCTGGGTTTTGTTCTCAGCACAAAGGAGTCCGGATCCAGGCTTAGTGGTGAATGGCGAGGGGCCCGCAGCCCCCTCCCATGGGCCGGCCTGGCAGGCTCTGCTCCTGCCTGCTTCCCCACAGCCCCTGAGCCCTCAGCTTCCTATTCAGAGCCCCAGCTCAGCCCGGACAGGAGTATCAAAGGCTGGCAGATCTAGGGGGATTACAGGAGGCTGTGGGAGGCCAGGGATTCTGGCTGGAGGCGCTCCCATGGGACTCCCTACTATGTGCTGGGCTCTTCCTGATCTTGGGTAGTCCTCACAGGCCCTGGCAAGGTAGCCGACGGTAGGCAAAGCAAAGGCGAGGGAAGGCAAGGGACTGGTCCCAGGTCACAGAGAAAGTCAGAGGCAGAACCAGGGTGTGAATCCAGGTAACCCGGCTCCCACTCGGGGCTTTTTCCATGAACAAGCCTCCTCTGTGCTCAAGACACCCCTGTCCTGCGGCCTCTTGCAGAGACAGAAGAGCACACTGGACAGAGAGGAAGATGAGACACCAGCTGCAGGGACAGACCCAGGAGAGAGAGGGCCTCCTGTGGGAAGTCCCTTCCCCCGGCCCCCTGAGGGGAGCGCTGGGGGCCCTGGGCCCCCGTGAGCAGTGGGGTCTGGGGACTCAGACCTGCCCAGGAGAGAAGGGAGCATGGGTGGGCAGAGAGGACTGGGGGAACAGCACACTGGGCAGTTTGGGCCCTCAGGCGTAGCCCTGCTGTGTGGCCTCAGGGAGGTACAAATCCCTCTCTGGGCTTTGATCTCCCTGTAGGCCCCCCCAGAGTCAGAAGACCTCCCTCACTCTGTGGTGGGGATGCGGGCTTGGTAACTCAGGGTCCCCTTTCCTGAGTCCCTGCGGTGAGGCAGGCGGGTGCTAAGCTCCAGACCTGCATTCTTTCTACCAGTCCTCACGGCAGTCCTGCCAGAAGGCTGCTATTCTTTCCTGCCCACGTGACAGAGGAGGAAACTGAGGCTCAGGGAGGCCTGGCCCAGGTCACACAGCTTGGGAAGATGTCAGAGCCTCCGGACCTCATTCCTGCCTTCTCTTCCTCGGGATGCCAGGCCCTGGCTGTGGGCTGGGACCCCGCAGGGTGGCCCCAGGGCCTGAGCGGCTGTGGGACCCCAGGGCCCCGGTGTGAGGCCCCTTCCCTGCTGGTGCCTAGGTGGCAGAGGAAGGTGCCCACCTGCCCCCCCCAGTTGTGGGCGCAGTGCCACGGCACCCCCCAGGAATGCCGCTGCATTCCTGTGGTGGGGGTGTGGCTGCCTGTGGCCTTGTTTGCCCGAGGCGGGTGCCTGTTGCTAAGCAAGGCCCAGCTCCAGGCGCTGAGTCAGCAGGCCCGGCAGCCCGGGGCCCTCCCTGCGGAGCACCAGGAAGGTGGTGGCAGGCGGGAGGACGAAGCTCTACTTCCCTGGGGGGGGGGGGGGGGGGCCCCAGGGTTCCCATCTGGGGACACAGTGGGGGACGTGGGGGTGGACGTCTGAGGTCTGCATGGGGGAAGTAAGGCTCTCCCGGCAAAGACGCTGGGGCAGTGGGGCCCAGGGCCCTCGGGGAGGAGGACTTCAGACGGGAAGGGAGGCAGCGCTCTATGAAGCGCCTCCTGCGCTCCGGGCGCCGGGCTGGCTGTGTTGTCTGTGTCCTTATCACATATAATAAAATGAATTCACTCCTGATAACCTCCATTGTTCATGTGGGGAAACTGAGGTGCAGCCAGGTCCTCGATGAGTAAAGGGCACAGACTGGCCTCTGAGCCAGGCCTGTGCTCAGCAGGCCAGGATTGGGAGGGACCCCGCCAGGCCCGGCTCTAGGAGCCTGGACTAGCCTTTCCCCCTGGGCCTCAGTTTCCCTTCTCTGCTGGGGTCAGCCTGGTGTCTCTCCAAGCCCTGACAAGGAAAGGAAAGTGGGAAGCCGCACAACTTCCTCCTTGATTAGGGACAAGTCACTTCCCCTGGTCGGTCTCACCCCCACCCCTCCCGCCCCAGACTTTGATCTGGCGGTGTCTGCCTTCAGATGTCCTTATCTTTACGGGCAATGCCCCGGGCACCACCCCCACCCACCCCCACCCACCCCCACCCCACTTGGGCATCCTGGGCAGAAAGGGGCAGGTGCAGGGACTGGCACCAGGAGAGGGCCTAGCACTTAGAGGGGTTTGGATGCTGGCCTTGCTGGTGCCAGTTCTGCTCCCTCCTGGGTCTTCCTTGGAACAGAAGTGGCGGGTCATGGACACTGGGCGCCAGGATGGGGGAGACAGGGTGGGGCAGGGGGAGGTGTGGGGATCAGAAGGCCAGGAGTTTCCATGTCTGGTTTTGTGGGCTTTTTTTTTTTTAGATTTTATGAATGTATGTATGTATTTGAGAGGGGGCGTGGGGGAGGGGCAGAGGGAGCGAGAGAATCTTAAGCAGGCTCAATCCCAGAGCAGAGCCCGACGTGACATGGAGCTCGAGCTCATGACTCTGAGATCATGACCTGAGCCGAAACCAAGAGTCGGATGCTCAACTGATTGAGTGTTTTTGGTGGTTTCTGATAAGAGAAGAAAGCGGAGATGACAGGGCTGGGGAAGGGTGGGCAGGGGTGGGGGGAAGCAAGTCCCATCCCAGACACTCTTGTCCCTACTGCCCTGGCTCCCCTCTCAGGCTCAGGTGGGAGGCGACTGGAACCAAAGACAATGATTTGGGGGTTAGGGCTGAACGGGGCAGTGTCTGTGAGGCTTGGGGGGGGGCCTGGGGGAGGCGGCCCCGGGCTGATGGAGGAAGGCCTGGCCTCCGCCCTGGGAATGTCTCTACTCTGATCAGAGGGCATACATTCCATACCTGGAAAAGGCCCCCAGTTGGCTGGAGGAGTCCCTGCCCCTTTCCCTTGGGGGGTTCATGGTTTGAAGACAGAGGCAGGCAGGCAGTTTGAAGGTGAGGAAGGCAGAGCAGGGCCCAGAGATCCACCCCCACAGGGATCAGCCTGGGGTCAGGACCCCGGCGGGGGAGGGGGGTGGTCTCTCAGACTGGCCCCAAGGCACATTTTCAGGCTGTGACATGAGGTGAAGCCCCTAGGCAAAACAATGATTACGGCCTGCTCCTCCAGGCCTGGCAAGCCGGGGAGGCTCTATTACAGGGTTGGAACAGTAGGCAGCCCTCCCGCCCCCCTCCGCCCCCCATGCACCCAGGCGCAGACACACATACCTGCACACACATGCAGACAGCAAGCCCCCCCACCTCCCTAAGCCCCGGTTTCCAGGGCTATTATGAGGATCGTAACAGCGTGCATGCCTGCGTATACAGTATCTGCAGAGGCTGGCGCCTTCCTCCTCGACCCCGCGCCCTTGCACCAGGGCAGGACAGACGGACACAGGCATGCATGCATTCCTACACACTCACCTATGCCCGTGCAGCCCTGCTCAGCGCCCGCACTCACTCTCATGCAAGGTGCCCACACATCCTTGCTCAGAGACCTTCACGCAGCTGCATGCACACGTGGATGTGAAGTTGGGGGCCATGGCAGGGTTCCCAGGACCCCAAAGAGAACCCTCACCACCCCCACCAGCCGCATTCTGTCTCTGGGGTGGACCCCCAAGTCAGCCAGGCCCCAGGCAAGGTCCCCAGGCTCAGGGGAGATAGTGCATGAGAGACCTGTACCTCTGGCTTCGAACGCCAACTCTGCCCCTGAGCCTCAGTTTCCCCATCTGTAAAATGGGGATATGAATAGTCATTGAGAGATCACAGGGCCAGGGATACAGACCATGGGATGATCTGTATCAAGTGTGACATGAATAGAGTGCTGGGATATAGTAGGTGCTCAATGAATGCTGCCTGGACTGCCATGGGGAGGCAGAACCTGCCTGGAGTAGGGAAGATGACAGATATTATCAGGGTATTCAACAAACCCGTTAAGTTCCAGGCCTTGAGCTGGGCACTGGGGCCTCAGATTTAAGACAAAGCAAAACAAAACCCTGTTCCCTCCTTTCCCTCAGGATGCTCACCCAGTACTGCAGACTTGTGTCAACAGCCAGTTTCAAGTCAGTATGAGTTACGCCGGGAGTTGAATAGAGAGGCGGCAGGGTGCTGGGGGAAAGAATGGGCTTGCCACTTGTCCGGGGTGGTCTTAGTCAAGTGACTTTCCTTGAGACTCAGTTTCCCCATCCATAAAATGGGCATGAAAATAACCACTTCACTGGACTGGTACAAGACGAGCTAGACCCATAGCTCACTAAGCAGAAGGGTTAATGACTCTGGTGTGGTGGCTGCCCTGAAGGTGGTCCCTGGACCCCTTTCTCCTGTTCTGAGCCTATGTGTGAGAAGGGTCTGAGGGTCTGGGACCGGTCTGTTTCCATAGCACAGCCTGCATTTTCTCATCAGGAACCCAGTCCTGTGGAGCCACATCTCTGGGGCAGGGCAAGGGGCTGGGGCAGACCCCCAGGACGTGCTTGTCCGTGGACAGACGTAGTCAACCACCTTCAGTCACCTGGGTCTGTGTGTTTCTGGTGACCACAGACCTGGAGAAGTGGCAGAAATGTACTGACCCTCTCCCAATCTAATGGGAGAGGCACCCCCAGCCCAGCATCCAGTCAGAGCGGGTCACTCTCTCTTCGTAATGTGGGAGCTGGGAGGCCCCTTGGAGAGGTCTCTTGAGTCACCGGGGGTTTGGCCTGGAGAGACCCACTCAGGATCACAAGGGTGGGACTCACCATGGGGGCACTGGGTGTGGTGCACAGTGCTGGGGCAAACTGGTGCGTGCATGCCCGTCTAAAGACCTTGGAAGCCGGGATGTTACTCAGCCCACACCCAGGCAAGTCTGTGGTCTTGCTCCTGCCCTTGGCTGGTCAACCTTCCCCTTCTACAGATGGAGAAACTGAGACCAGAATGAGGATGGAGTTTTCTAGCTGTGAGACCTTGAGCCAGCCTTAGTTTCCTCATCTGCTTTCCCTACAGGGTTGGTATGAGGGCAAAAGGTGATGAATGAGAAGCGGTAGCCTGGTGCCTGGCACGGAGATAGAGCTCGCTAACGCCCACTGTGGTCATTGTGAATCATTACTGTAATGAGGCCGCCAGGTGAGGTGGTAGTGGCTGAAGGCTTTCTGGAGGAGGTGACTTTTAAAGGTAGGGTGAGGGGGGACGGCTGGGGAAGAACGAGCAAACTGTTTGCAAAGTGCACAGGGGAGCGCCTGTCGCCCACCGCGCGCCCCGAGACGCGCGGGTCCCCTGTCGTCGTCCCCAGGACCGCCCCTGTTTCCATGGCGACGGGGGCCGCCGCTCCCCAGGCTCCGACCCCTTTAGGGAGGCGCAGAGGCGGTTCCTCGCAGCGGGTAAGGGACTCTGCCGGGTCGCAAAGCGCGAGCCGAGACCCTCCGTGGCGACACCTGCGGGGCGGAAGCAGGGGCGGAAGCGGGGGGCGGGGCGCTAGACGGCGCGGGGAGGTGGCCGCCGTCCCTCCCGCCGCTCCCCCGTCGCCCCCCCGCCGCGGGCCCTCGCCTCGGCCGCCCCGCCCCCGGCAGGTGGGGCGCCCGCGCGACAGGGACCCGAGCCCCCGCCCGGCCCCGCCCGCTCTCCGGTCCCGCGCACCGGCCCCTCTCTCGGGCCTCCAGCGCCTCTCCGTCCACGTGGCCGCCCCCCACCCCCGGGCCTTTTCTGGGCTCTCCCGCCGGCTCCTCGTCGGCTCTGAGCGCCTCGGCTCCGAGTTTGACCCTCAGCCGCGGGAAGAGCCGGCGGCGCGGCGGTGGCAGGGCCCTTCTGGGGCCAGGGATGGAGAGGGAGTAGCCAGGCTGGGGGGGGGGGGGCGGCGAGCCTGGGCCCCTAACCGTGGGGCCCTAGTCAGGCCCCTCCTCGGCAAGCAGGAGATAAGATTAGAGGCTGGGTACTTTTTTCAAGTCATGTACTTATTTTTGTAGAGCTCACTGATGCATATGGTGCAAAATGCATCCAGTACACAGGAAGGACACACAGCCAGAGTCACACCAACCTCCCAGGCCCCACCAAGGTTCCTAGTTTCTCTACTGCCCCCCCCCCCCAACACAAGCACATGCTCTTCAAGGCAGGGCTGTGTCCAGGTCTCTGGTGCCCTCCTGCTCAGCACAGGATTCAGCACAATGCATGTCCCAGGTCACAGAGGCCCTACAGATGTGAGCAGTGTGTCCAGATGCACGCACAGACCCTCACCCGGGGCTGGCTGAGGGGCACCTCAGGGGGCCCAACCAGGGACTATGTGAACGGTGGCTAATGTGGACAAGTGGCTGTGGGGTGATGGATAGGATGGCAGACGGATGGATGGATGGGCTGGTGGACAGACAGACAGACAGCAGCTGCCAAGAGGTGACTACCTGGCTAGGCAGGACTGTCTGGGAAGTGATGGATGGGGCTGAGCCCACGGGGGAAGGAAGGAAGGAAGGATGGCTAGATGGACAGACTGACAGATGAGGGAGACAGATGAGGGAGTGGAGGAGGGCTGGGGGAGGGGGTGGGTGAATGATGAGAGAGACCCTGCTGAGAGTGGGGACAGGGTCTTGCTGGGGACGTTGTGGCAGAGATGGTGCATAGGACTGGGTGAGGATGGATTGCTTACTGCCGGGCTGGCTACAGACAGCAGGATGGACAGATGGACTCATGGATGGGTGGGTGGGTAGATGGGGAGGGGAGTCAGAAAGGAGTGACCAGGGCTCCACTGGGACTGGTTGATGGAGATGGATAGACAGATGGAGGGAGACAGAATAGGGAGGAGGGGCAGGGGTGGGACAGGAGCTTCTGTCTGTCCTGCAGTGGTTCTACAGAGACCTACGTGCCTGGACGGGTTTGTGTGTGTGTGCGCGCGCACACGCGTGCTCACATGTGCACGCAGATATGTGTGCTGCTGGGGCTGTGATCGTGTTCACAGCACTTCCTAATATGTGCGTAGACTCGTGAGGGCACAGGCCTGATGCTGGGCAAGGGAATAAGGGCCTGGAGGGTAGGGTCCCTGCCCTTCCCTTAGGGGCTTAATGGGATCCCGAGAGGTTTATCCACAGGGCAGGGCCAGAAGGGGACCTGGGGCAGGTTTTCCAGGGAATGGGGCCTTCAGGGAGGGGAAGGGGCTGGGGTCAGACTTGGAGGTTCTCAGAAAACCAGCAGAGCGGCCTCCCTGCCCTTCCTCCCTTCCTCATCAGAGCCTCCACCAGGCCAGCAGTGACTGTCAGAATGCAGGATGCGGGGTGGCACCTGGCAGGTACTGTGCCAGCCCCGGCCCCCAGCTACGGTGTCAGTGATAAAAATAATCACAGCTGACATTTACAGAGGACTTGCCATGTGCCAGGCATTGTGCCAAGAGTTTTTCACACTTTCATGGCTCCCCCCACAAGGTGGGTATTATAACATTTTTATCCCTGAAACAAAAGAAAAAAAAAAGAAGAAAAAAAAGATAATATTTGTATCCCCACTTGACCAAAGAGAAAACAGAAGCTCCTCGTCCAGGGTTCACTGTCAGTGGTGGCTGTGGGAAACCAGAAGTGTGCCCTTGGCCCCTCACCACCCCTGGCACAGGGGACCCTGGTTGTCGGGCTGGACCATCGCAACTCACAACAAGGAGGGGACCAGGGTGGAAAGAAGACAAGCGTGATCTCCAAAGGTCATGCTTAGCCCAGTAGCACTGGGACCATAGAGCCCATGCGCTTGGATTTGGATCCTGGCTTTGCACTTGCTTGTGTGACTTTGGGCAGGTCACTGCGCTGGCTGAGCCTCAGTTTCCTTGTCTGTGAAATGGGGGACGTGCTGCTTACAGGGGCTGCCATGAGGATGAAATAAGATAATGCAGGAAAAGCACCTGGAAGCTCAGAGCACCCCAGGGCCACAGTGGGGAGGGGGGGACCCTGGAACTCAGGGAAGATTCCCCACCTTCTGCAGCAGCGGGAAACCCCCACAAGTCCCATCAGCCCTTGTCTCCCAAATTCGTCCTGGTCCTCTGGGTGTGGCTGAGCACTGTGCTTGAGCCATCCTTCCCCCTCTCTAAGAGGAAGACCTCCCCCCACCCCCCACTGGAGCCCCCCCCCCCCCCCCGCCTTCGTTAGCAGTGAGGAAAAGGGAGGGAAAGAGAGAAGTAACTAGCCCAGATCACACTGCGTGAGTTCTCTTACCAGTGCAGTGGGAAGTGTGAAAATTAATAAAAGAGGACTCCATCTAAAATGGAGTTGGGAGGGGGCACCTGGGTGGCTCAGTCGGTTAAGCCTCCCACTCTTGATTTCATTTCAGCTCAGGTCACAATCACAGGGTCATGAGATTGAGCCCCCTGCTGGGCGTGCAGCCTGCTTAAGATTCTCTCTCCCTCTGCTCATCCACTGCTAAAAGTAATTAATTAATTAATTAATTAACTAATTAATTAAAATGGAGTTGGGAGGCCCAAAGGGGGAGCCTTCATGCAGTACCACTCCGCCACCGGTCAGTCACGGACCCAGAGAGGAAGAGATGTGCCTTGCAAGTCAATACTACTGTACCACTCAGCCGGAAGGAAGATTTCCTTCCCTGATCAGCAACTCAGCCAATGACAAACTGTCACCACCCTGAACTCTCCAGTGGACTTTTGTTGAGGACAACCCCTCCCAACTTCCTCCTTTTTCTCCATAAAGTAACATTCCTCTCCTTTGCTTGTTGGACTTGCCTATGGCTTCCTTTTCCTGAATTGCAATTCTTTGCTATTCCTGAATAAAGCCATTTTACTGATAAAATAACTGGCTGGGGGTGCCTGGGTGGCTCAGGCATTAAGCGTCTGCCTTCGGCTCAGGACATGATCCCAGGGTCCTGGGATCGAGCCCCGCATCGGGCTCCCCGCTCAGCGAGAAGCCGGCTTCTCCCTCTCCTGCTCCCCCTGCCTGTGTTCCCTCTCTCGCTGTGTCTCTCTCTGTCAAATAAATAAATAAAATCTTAAAAAAAAAAACCTGGCTGGTTTTTTGTTTGTTTGTTTTTTGAAGCTCAACAGTGGCCTATTCGTTCAACAAAGCTCAATGCCACGAACAAAATGGGCAGCGCCAGCCCTCCTGGAGCTTACATGCTAATGGGGCAGACAACAGACAACTTTTTAAAAAGATTTTATTTATTTATTTGACAGAGAGAAAGAGAGAAACAACAAGCAGGGGGAGGGGCAGGCAGAGGGAGAGGCAGGCCCCGCGCTGAGCAGAGAGCCTGACGTGGGACTAGATTCCAGGACCCTGGGATCATGATCTGAGCCAAAGGCAGATACTTAACCGACTGAGCCACCCAGGCACCCTTTCTTTCTTTCTTTCTTTTCTTTTTCTTTTTTTTTTTTTTTTAAGATTTTAGTTATTTAGGGATGCCTGGGTGGCTAAATAAATCTTAAAAAGATTTCATTTATTTATTTGACACACACAGAGAGAGATCAGATGATTAACAATACTATGTAGAGTGTGGGGCTGGTGGTAAGTGCCATGGAGAAAAACACAGCAAGGAAGGGAGATAGTGAGCCCAATGTGGAGTAGCCTGCTGCCCTTTTACATAGAATGGTCAGGTAAAGTACCCCAGTGAGCTGAATGGACTTCCAGCAGGGACCTGAAGGAGGTGAGGAAGGAAGTGTGGGAGGTAGTGATCCTGGCAGGGGGAAGGTAAGTGCAAAGGCCCTAAAGTAGGGCTACCTATTTCTGTGAAATTCTCAATCCAAAGGTTGATGAGGCACCTTCCAGGCACCTGACAGCCTTTGGAGTCAGAAGGCCGGGTTTCCAGTCTTCATGCTGTTTCTGTGACCTCTAGCAAGGCCTTTCCCCCCTGTGGGCCTCAGTTTTGTAAAATACAGAGGTTGGACTTTATCTTCTGAGATCCCGTTCCATAGGACATGCTGTGACTAGTTTCCCAAGCATGGTCAAGGTTGTGTGTGTGTGTGTGTGTGTGTGTGTGTGTGTGAGCAAGGACTTTGAAGATCCTTCTGTCCCTCAGGCTCCTGACCTTGATCAAGTGACTCAGACCTTCTTGAACCTCAAAGTTCTCATTTGTAAAATGGGAGTCGAGCCCCCACTTCTCGGGGTGCTTGTGTGCTTGGGATGAGGCAGCGCTGCAAAGCTCTTAGCCAGCGCCTGGCTCATCACTGGTACACAAGTGGGCACTGCTTTTCCTTTGATATTTAAGACACCTGGTTAAAGACTGGCCCTCAGAGAAGGGAGAAAGGGCTGGTGGCCCGGGATGGTCAGGGGAGGCTTCGGGGAGTGGAGGGTCCAAGCTGAGATTGGAAGGGGAGGAGGAGGATGTAGCCAGAGTCGGGAGGACGGGGGCACCAGGCGGAAGATGGCCCCCAGCAACACGGGCCCTGGAGCCCCCAGCGGCTGGCCCAGGCTGAGGCCCCGCCCCGCCCCCCGAGACTCCGCCCTGTATCCAGGCCCCGGGGCAGGATTTGCCAGGAACCCACTTCAAAGGGTCCCAGGAAGCTTGAGCAAGTCCCAAAGGAAGCGGCACAGCCTCCGACCCAGCTCTGGGATTGGGGGAAGCCCCGCAATTATGGCGGGGGGAGGGCTTCCTCCCACGCTGTCCACCTCCGCTCCAAATGCGGGAGGAGCGCACATTTAAGTACCCCCTCCCCCAATCTCAAACCGTTCCATCGCGGGAGGGGAGCTCAGCAAAACTTCTGTTCAGGCAAGTTCACCACCAAAACCTCACCTGAACATCGCTTCCAATTGCCGCTGCAACTGAGGCATGTGTTATTTTGAAAAAAAAAAAAAGAGTCCTGGTGCCTGCATGTGTGTGCAGCCCACAAGCATTTCCTGAGCGCCTACTGCATCCCCGGCTCCATAGGGCATGGCAAGAAGGAATACACTTCCTTGGTGGTATGGGGCCTCTGTCCCTCAAGGAGCTCCCTGCCTAAAGGGGAGGGCAGGTGAGGAAGTAATTATAACCTGAGAGCTGAGGTTTGTTCCAGGGTGAAACAATTTGGCCTGGGGGAGCCCAGCGGCTTTTCAGAAGTGCCTTCTGATTGTGAAGGTAACAAATAGCTAAGATTTAGTGCATACTCACTGTGTGCCAGACACTGTGCCAAGAGCTATACACGATGTCTTCTCATTTAATTTGCAGCAGTGCTGGAGGGCGGAAACCATTGTTATTGTGCCCATTTTATAGATGAGGCAGCTGAGGTTATAAGGCTCAGCCACAGTGTTGGTTAAACGGCAGAATCCAGGTCCGCTGGACCCATCATCCATTCATTCATTCATTGGCCCACTAAGTCTGTCTCGGTGCTCACCGTAGAGCAGGCACTCCCCTGTGTGTGGGGCTCCAGTGTTCCTTCTCCCGGGGTTGCCGAGGTGGACGGAGTGCCAGGGAGATGTGGGATACAGCTTGGACAAAGGCATGCAGGCTTGAGAACATATGGTGTGTTCAGGAAAGAGCAGGGAGACTGGGCTCTGGGATGAGACACACTTAACTTTCTAGTTCTACCTCTGCCGAGTCCTAGCTGTAACTTTAGACAAGTCCACTCTCTCTGGGCCTCAGTCTTCATCCACAAGAATGGCCACAATATTAGCTTTTCCTTCCAGGGCTGCTGGGAGGGTGAATGAGTTCTACGTGAAGGCGGCTTGGCACATAGAAGGCCTTCAAGAAATGGGAATTGAAACAAATGGAGGGAACTGATTAAATCAGTTTAGTGCCTGAACTGATTTAGGCACCCTTGGGGTGTCACCCTTGGGGTGCCTGGCTGGCTCAGTCAGTACAGTAGGAGATGCTTGATCTCAGGGTTGTGGGTTCAAGCCCTGAGTGGGTGAAGAGATTAGTTAAAAATTGTGGAAAAAAAAAAAAAAGGAATGTCACCATCACATGTGAGCATCTACTAAGTGACTCCTGGGCGCAGGGCACTGTTCTAGCTGGTGCCAGGAAGGCAAAGGGGCGTCAGACTCCTTCCTTGCCTGGAGAGCTTACAGTCTAGTTGGGGAGACAACAAAGAGCTTAGCTGGCTGAGGCCAGGGTCAAGGGGGGCATGTGGTATGGGGGCTCCAGGGGCTCAGGGGAAGGCTTGATCCCCGGGGGGGTTTCACCGAAGATGGAATCATCAGACTGGCCTCCGAGACACCTGCAACAGGGAGCAGATGCCTTATTCCAGGCCAGGGAACGGCTCGGGGCGAGGGGGGGCAGTCTGTGGAGTTCAGCTTCCAGAAGTAGGGGACAAGACAGGTACCCGTGAGGGTATGCGCTGCGGATCCAGATTGCCTGGACTAGAATGCCAGCTGCAACTTTTAGCTTGGCTCCTCGGCAAAATGGGGACAGTTACTGTGCCCACCTTGTGCGGCTATAATGAGAACTAAGGGGGTCAGTAAAGGTCAAGGGCCTAGAACCAACCTGGCTGGGCCAGGCGCTTAAGCGCTTTGTAAGTGTTGGCTACAGTGGGTTTTTTTCCCTCCTGCTACGCTTGGCCAGAGGCAGGCACAGATCAGAGGTGGGGTGGGTGAAGCTGTTGTTTCAATGTTGATCTTTGTCATCTCCTTGTCCCCAGCCCACAGCCAAGTCCTAGCAAAGGGGGACACCTGAGCAGGCTGGTGGGCTGCAGGTAGGGACGGTGGGTGAGGAGGCCGGCGCAGCTGCACACAAACACACTCAGCCTCAACCTTCCTGTACCCGAAGCCTGGCTTCCTGCAGTGGCACTCAGGCCCCGTGGGCTTTTTGGGGCCTTTATGGGGTAATTCTATCTCCATCAGGGCTTTGTTATGTCACAATAAATACCACTTTTCAGTGCCGCCGCTTCATAAGACTCACCAAAGAACTTTCCTTGTCAGCATCCAGTCAGCCTGAGCGGGAAGGACTCTGGGTCGGGTCAGACAGGAAGAGAGGGAAGGGCGTGTCACCAGGTGAGTGACTAAAGACTGAGCAGCTGCCCCCGCCCCCCACCCTCCTGCCCTCGAACACACCACCCCTTCCCACAGGCCTCCGCTCACAGGTCATAGATGAGTGACACCTGTCTCTGTGCTCTGGGTCCCCAGCTGGGCACATACTTCCAGGCACACAGCGGGCAACCAGCAGGGCCTGTCCGCACCCCTGGCACCCCTGGCGCGTGGAGCCAACCTAGTGGGGCCACGCAGGGAAGCCTATGCTACACCTGCCATGCAAAGGACCTACCAACGCAACGCACGGAGACTCTCAGGCAACACAGAGCTTACCAACCCCTTCATGCCCTCATTACTTCATTTGCTCTCTCGGTGAGGGTTTGCTGAATACCTCCCATGTGTCAGACACTGTGTTCTACAGACAAACGTCCCCACACTCTTGGAGCGTATCTTCTGGCCTGACATCCAACATACAGAGCCTGCGTGGCAGGTAACACACCTGTATGGGCAGGGTCCTACACACAACACATGAAATCTTCCATTCACCACAGCCCAGAGCGTCCAACACAATATGCAAAACACTTAGCCATACATTTACTGCGCACGCGCACACACACACACACACACACACACACACACACACAATGCACATGCCATCGAGGCGCCCAGTGCTCGCCACAGGCCCCACCCAGCACGGATGCCGCTTCCTCCATGTAACCGTAGTCACAGCTGGGGTTTAACAAGTATGTCCCACAGCCACAGCCTGTGTGGTTGACATGCACGACCTTCCTCCATCGTCACCATAACCCTCTGAAGGAGGTTTATCCATCTTCCCGATGAGCAGACTGAGCCTCAAGAAGGGAAACGTCCAAAAACCCATGGGTTGACGCCACAGCCTATGTTCTCAGCCCTTGCCATGTATGGCACACTCACACACACACATCCTCTTACACCCGCATATACTTACACACATGCACACACACACACACACATCCGCACGCACACACCCACACGTCTGTACGCACTCACGCACACACATACCAACAGGCCCACATGCACTCACGCACACCAACACGCACTCTCATGGACACTTGCACGCTCACAGACTCTCAGAACACCAAGATTCTCCTATCATCTTGGTCAAAGGCTTTAATTACGCTACCCCAACACCTGTAATTAGCCCTCCTCCTTCCCCAGAGGAGGTGTCTGGACCCGCTTCCCAAGGGCAGGCGCCAAGGCCGAGAGGCCAAGATGTCCACATCTGGTAGGGAGGACGCGGGTACTGGAGCAGCCCAACTTGGCCAAACAGGTCCAGGGGAGTCAAGGAGAATCAAGGATGGGGTCAAAGAGAAGGGAGTTGGACAGAGGGGCCTGGAGCCTCTCAGGGAATCAGGCCTGTTACAGCTGCTCCTCCTGGACTGGCCAAATGGCGATTGGGCAATAGGCAGCCGTGGGTGGCCGGCAGGCGGGTGAGAGGACATTTCCCGTTTGTTTCACTAAGTCCAGCCGCTTCCGTTGGGAGGGGAGATGAGCTCATGTCTGAGGAACCTTTGGGGAGGGGCCCCTTGAAGGGGCAGGTGGGAGGCAGGTGCCCTCCAAGGTATTGAAACAGACTGAGGGATTCAGCCTTGCCAGGGGTGGGGGATGGGGTGCTCTACACAGCAGCCTCCTGCCTGCCCTTCCCCAGCACCTGGCCGCGCGGTTGAAGCAGAAACTACAGATTCAAATCCTGGCTCTACTTCCTTTGAGCTGTGCAATCTTTGGGCATGTGTGTAAGCTCTTGGAGCCTCAGTGTCCTCTTCTGTAAAATGGGGATAATGATACTTGCCTCCCAGAGGAGAGTTACATGAGATAATCCATGTCTGACTCATTCCTAGAGGTGGTTGCTCTTAGATTACGGTATTCTTGAAGGCTCCTGAGCAGAGATGCTCTCCTCGACCTCCACCGGTTTGGTGCGCCCTTCAGAGGTCCTAGAAAGAGGGGCATCGCGGTCTATTTCGCAGCTCCCCTCATAGGCATGCTGCAGAGGAGGCAACTGCTTCTTCCCCCCCAGCCCATTTCAGCTCAGGCCTGCCGGCCAACGTTGAGACCCATCCCGAGGGCAAAGGGTGAGAGTGCGGATGGCTCAGGGCCAACCATCCCCATGTCTGGGCCGAGGACCTTGGCTCAGAGCTGAAACTTGGGAGGGTCTGGGGGGCGCCAGGGAGTCCAGAGGGCCCCAAGGTCCTCCCCAAACCCCTCAGGACTCCCCTCCCTTCTAGCCCGGTGCCAGCCCTGCCCCTTTAAAGACATTCCTGAGGGCGTGGCTTCGGTGACGTCAGCGCGGGGCATGAATGAACACGAGCCGGTTCTCACCCAACTTCCATTAAGACTGGGGCAGGAGGCGAGAAGTTGCGCGCGGGCCGCGGGCTGGAGCGGGCAGCAAGGCGGGCGTGCGGGCGTGCGGGCGTGCGGGCGTGCGGGCGTGCGGGCGTGCGGGAGCCGGGCGCCGAGGACCCGGCCGGGAGCGAGGAGGCGGCATGGAGCGTCTGGAGCCCCGCGCCTGCCTGGCCCTGCTGTGGGGCTGTGTGCTGGCCGCGGCCGCCGCGGCGCAGGGCAAGGAAGGTGAGTGTGCGCGCGGGGCCGCCCCGGCCCGCCGCAGCCCGGGCGGCCCGACCCCGGCACCCCAAGCCTCTCGGAGCCCCGCGGGGCGACGCGCGCAACTTTGGAAATCGACCTGGCGCCTCCAGCCCCGGCGTGCTGGGGTCGGGAGGGCGCGCGCGCTGCCTTCGCGAAGAATCGGGGACCCCCGGCCCGGGGTTGCGGGGCCTCCAGGAACTGAGGGGTGGCGGCCGGGCGCGCGGAGCTCGGAGGCCGCGGAGAAGGGGCCGCGGCGCCGGCCACGCGGTCGCAGCCTTGGCGGCAGCTTCAGGAACGCATCCCGACGGGGGCGCGGGGGTCCCTTGGAGAACGGGGTGCCTGAGGGGCTTTCCGCGGACTTAGCCTCTTGGTGACCTGTCTTCACTAACCCGCTTGCCCCGATTTTGCGGAGAAGCATTTCTGTGGAGGCCCCTCATTTTTGGGGAGGGGGCTCTCCACCCGGCAGGGAGCCCCCTGCGGAAGCCCCTGCCCCCTGAGATTTTCTCCACGCCTCCCTTTGCCTCCAGTCGGGGAGCAGAGTATGGGGGGAGCTTCGGGCCGACCTGCCCACGCAGAGCCTCCCTGTCTTCCCAACCCGCATTCCCAGGCTCGGGGGTCAGGTTCGGGGCCGCGAGTGCGGACAGGAAGTCCCAAAGTCAAGCCGTTCTGAGCAAGGGGTGACTCAGAACGAGGAAATGCGGCAGGTGGGGGCGCGGTCTCTAAAGGTGTGGAGCCGTCACCCCAGGGCCACCGGGGAGTCCGGGCATCCGAGGGTGGGGGACTGAATCACCCACCCCCGCCCCAGCGCTCCGGGAGCGGCGCCGGGTGAGGGGCCCGCAGACTTTGCCCTGGGCGGGGCAGGTGTGTGAGTGGGGGCGTTGCCCCTCCGCTAGGGTCGCAGAGCGGGTGGGGGCTCCTGCCCTTGGCCGAGGACCTTCCTGTCCGCCCAGCCGAGGCCGGCTTCGGTTTCCAACAGCGAGAGCAAGTTTTCCCCGTCGGCCTGGGCAGAGCGAGGCTTCCGCAGCCTCCAGCAGGGGGAAGTGCAGAGGAAACCCGGGCGGGTGAGAAGTTTCCTTGAGCCTTGCTTTCTTTTTCTGCCTCCCAAAAAGAGGTGGGAGGTTTTGCTTTTCCAAGTTGGGAGGAAAAGAGGCCAGAGCTGGAGCTCTTGGAGGTGGAGGTGGGGGGCGCATCCTGTCCCAGTTCCTGTATGGGTCAGGGCTCCGGGTCCCAACTTGCAGGAGTGGGCGGCAGGGATTTCTACCATCTCCAATACTCACCCCCCCCCCCCCGCCCAGCTTTTGGTCCTCCCCCTTCCTGGGGGACTGTGCTTGGAAAAAAGGGGAGAGACAGTGGAATCACTACAGGCTTTTCTGGAAGGCTGTCTTGGGGGTGAGGGGATTAGGCAGGACCCACACTACTGAGCTACTGAGTGGGTGCCCGGCCGCCAGCCTGGAAGCCTGGAGCCGCCTGGTCCTGTGCCCCATTGTGCCCTCCCCAGCCTAGCGCACTAGCCACCCCCTCCATGAGATGGAGGAGGAAGAGGGTGTGTATTGGAGAGTCCTGGGTGGGGGAACATTTTTGCTTAGGCTCCAAGAGTCCCTGTGAACAACTCACTAGGTATGCCTACGGTGGTGGTGGTGGGTCTGCTGGGGGTAGATGGGGGTGGGTGTGTGGGCAGAGAGAAGGACACACAGGCCCCTTCCACCCTTAACCCAGTCTTCTGCTCACTTCCCTTTTCCTTTCCTGCCTCCTCCCTATGGGTAGAGGAGCCAGAATGTATTTGGAGACCCAGATGGAGCCTGTCTGGATTCTCGGCAGCCACTGTATCTCTCCTCTTTTTGCAAAAGGGGAAACTGAGGGAGGCCCAAGCTAAGCCCTTGCCAGCCAGGGCCCTCTGCACAGAGGGTCAGATCTGCATGGCTGGCTTCTAGGGCCGCTGGAGCCCCGGGCCCCTGGCATTGTGGTTTCATGGCTGATTTTCCTAGGAAGCAGAACAGCTGGGCACGGATACAGTGGTGCTGATGAGGTGGCTGATGGGAAGGGGGCTGGAGAGTGCTCCGGGGCTCTGGAAGGTCCTTGGCTGGGTTCTGTAAGAGCCCCGTTTGTCCTCTGTTCCCTTTTTTTCCCACAGAGCCCCTTGTCTCTCCCCTTTCTTTAGGAATTAGCTGGTTTCGGTTAAAGTGGGGTGCGGGGAGCAGCGAGGTGACTCCAGGTGGTGCTGTGTTTGAAAGCAATATGACATTCATGATGGAACTGAAGGCGAAGTCAGAGAGGGAGGTTTCCTGGGGGTGGCGACAGGGATTGAGGGCTCCCGGATGAACCCTGCCTAGCCAGGGCCTCCCAGTGAAGGTTTCAGGGGCAGCCAAGGGGCTCCCTGGCCCCCCCACCCCACCCCTCCAGGGAACGGGAGCCCTCTGTCCCTGAAGAGCTCAGGGAGAGAGCCGCACCAGGGCTGGGCTCCGGTTCCTGGTGATCGGTTCTAGGGAATTTCCAGGGAGGGGGCTGTGGCTGGAAGCCCCATGGGGAGGCTCCTTCCTGTGTGAAGGCTTCTTTTCTTCTCAGATGGAGCCCCATGATACTTCTAGAGCCAGGCCTGGGGCTGGAAGGGGAATGTGCTCTAGCAGGGGTGGTGGGGTCCCTCGGCGCCAGGTTAACTCTTCAGAGCCTGGGAGCCCGGAGCCCCCTCCCTCAGGGGCACAGTCTGCAGCTCCCTACCAGTCTGGGGAGGAGGGGGGGCACTCACCATTGTCCTCCTACCCACCCCGCTGGAGCCAGGAACCCCCAGATTCCTTCCTTTGTAGCCAGAACATTCCATCTGCTAGTGGGGTGAGTGAGTTTTCCAAGCCTGGGCCCCGGGCATGCCCGAACAAATCTGCACCCCTACCCCACCCGGTCCATCCACCCTCCCCTATCCCTGTAGCCTTGGGACAGGTGCCACATCGGATTTCCTCTTCCCGGTCTGGGCTGCGGGGCCCTTCCTAGAGAGATTTGGCCCAGGTCAGCGGCGGGTGGCTGTGCCTCACATCAGGCCCGGGGGCCTTCAGCCCAGGGGAGGAGGCCATCCTCACCCAAGGAGAGGATTTCCAAGACTCCTCTCTCCGTCCCCTCACTCCATCCCCACCCCTAAATCCGGCCCATCTCTGCCCCCTGCCTGCCCGGGTTCCACCCTCAGAGTTATTCTTCCAAGTCCTAGGCTTGAGGAATTCCGCTTCTTGAGGCCATACTCCTCATGCTCCAGGGTCCAAGGAAGTGAGTGCTTGGTCCTCACCCCCCCACACATAGCTTTACCCTCTGAATGGGGTGGGGGGGAGATGACATTGTCTAGGTTCCCTGACTGAGCTCCCCCAGTGTCCTTTCTCTCTAGGGAGGATGGCGCCTATTGGCAGCTACCTGGACTTGACTTGGCAATGGAGGAGGGATGCTCCCCGGGGTCTTGGGTCTTGGCTATAGCCACTGAGCCTGGCGAAGAGCCAGGGGAGGACTGATGGGAGCTGCCCAAGGGCAGGGCTAGATCTAGGGGAGGCCACTGGCAATGTGTCCCTCTGTCAGGCTCCAGATGCCTCTCTGGGGACAGCATGAGCCTGGTCCCTGATCCCTCTGGGCCTGGAAGTCCCCTCTAAAGGTTTCCAGCTCTGTTCCCCCAGGCCCCACTGATAGGGCAGTAGCCAGGGTGTGAAGGGCAGGGCAGTGGGAGCGACTTTCCCAGGGACGGGACCTCGCCAGCTGTGTATATCTTTGGGCCCCTCCTAGAGGCCCTATGGGTTCAGAGCTTTATCCTGCCTGCTCTGTGGCTTCTGTGGTGGGAAGATCGGTTTCCAGAAACCCCCCTCTCATCATCCCCCATTCCTCCCCTGGAGCCGTTCCCACCTGTTAACAGCCCTCTCGGAATGCCACGAGACATGTATGCACATACGTGTGCTGCGTATGTGTGTGCTATGTGGCCTGGGCAGGATGGGGGTGTTTCATGCTGCGGGGGGGGGGGGGGTGTGGCAGGAGCAGACATGAGTGTCCCTGAGGCTCACATGCCTGCGAAGTGCTGCTGAGGGGCCTTGTTTCTGGAAGCAGACGTGGTGGGCAGTGGGCGTGGAGTCACTTAGCAGCCCTGCCCGCCCCAGCTCTCTGCCCAGCCGCTATCCCTCCTGCTGGGCTGAGCTCTGTCCTGCTCTGCCCAGCTGGGGGCTGATGGGGGGGAGGTGGTGTGGCTGGAGCTGTGGCCTGGGAGACAGGGGGCCTAGTCCTCACCCAGCCTGTCGCATGGCTTTGACTGGGTCCCCTCACTTCCCTGGGTCCCTGTGTCCCTCTCCATTGAGGGACGGGTCTTTGGGATATAGTAACCCCGTAGAGTAGGGTCTCTCTATGAAAGCTGAGGAAGCCGTCAAGGCCTCTGGGGGCTCCTGGGGGACTGTCACCTTTCCCGCCATGGCCTGAGTCCTGGACACGCCCCCAAGCTCACGGGCCCTCCTCCCGTCTCTTCCAGTTGTGCTGTTGGACTTTGCCGCAGCTAAAGGGGAACTCGGCTGGCTCACGCACCCGTATGGCAAAGGGGTAAGGCTTCAAGGTCAAGCGCGGGCATGGGGATGAGGGAACTGAAACCCAGGGAGGATGGGACCCGCCTGAATCTAACAGCTCAGTCAGGGATCAAACTCCTGTTTCCCACACCAGGCTCAGAGTCTGCCGTCTCAGACCAGGGTGGGGGCCTGCGGGTTGGAAGGTAGGGAAGGGGTAGGCAGAAAGGGTTGGGGAGACAGCTGGAGGCCCCAGCAGAGCAGGGGACCCTTGGATGCCCAGCCAGCCAATGCTCAGAGGAACCCCCTCTGGCTTTCTCCATCTACTTCTTGGGAGGTAGCTCCCTGTCTTCAAAGTCCCAGCCTAGAGGGTGAGGGGTAAGGGAGAGACAGGGGACAGTGGCTCCCAGGTCCCCGTAGCCCCTGGGAAACGGGATCCAGTTCCTTCCTGCTGGGCCCCCTTCCCTTCTCCCCCCCAGCTGTTACCTCCCCTTCCTGTTAGGGGCTGAGTTTGTTTTGCCTTATCCCCACCCAAGACCTGCCCCCCTTCCCTGCCCGACTGTCACCAGGACTGGAGGGCAAGACACTGGGATGGACCCTTTTCCCGGCTTTGCATGATCCTGGGGAGGATAAGCGCTGCTCTCTGGGCCTTGGCACCCCCTCTGTATAGCAGGCCCTTGCCGAGTTTGTCCTGGGGCCCTGAGGCGGGGAGAAGTACGTCTCCGGGGGGTTACCTGAGGCAGTTTCCACTGCTGGCCAGATCTGTGTGAGTCACATGCTTGTCCCTGGTCACCTTAGCCCTGTGCAGGCCTGAGATACAGCTCTACAGATTTCCAGGAGACTGCAGTGTCCAGCTGGGGGGGAACACAGACCACCTAGTCCAACCCACTCATCATACAGAGTGAGAAACTGAAACTGAGGCCCACGGGCATTTGAGTGAGGCCTCGGCCAATGTCATATAGTGTAGCCCAGGCCTCTATCCCCAGTTCTTCTGCTTTCATTCATTCATTCATTCATTCATTCATTCATACACTTGTTCATTCAACAGATACTTTCCTGAGCACCTACTCTGTTCCACGTAGGCCCTGGGGATACATAAATGAATTCGATGCAGTCCTTGCCCCAGTGAGTTCAAAATCCAGTAGGGGACAGATGTAGGTATCACCACATAGGTGCCAAGTGCTGTGATAAAGGGCATATGGAGACTGTGGGAGCCAGAGAGGGGGACACTTGGTCCAAGTCTTCCCAGAGGAGACTGAGCTGATGTTCTGAGGAAGGAAGAACATGCGCCGATCTGTTCCAAAGCCAAGATTTAAAAACTGTAAAGCACCGTCCTGATGCTTGGCACCTGGGCATTGCCTCTGGGCCTCAGTTTCTCCCTGGGTGCCTGCCCACACTAACCTGTCCCCCCCCCCGGCCCCCGCGCAGTGGGACCTGATGCAGAACATCATGGATGACATGCCCATCTACATGTACTCCGTGTGCAACGTGGTGGCCGGCGACCAGGACAACTGGCTCCGCACCAACTGGGTGTACCGCGGTGAGGCCGAGCGGATCTTCATTGAGCTCAAGTTCACCGTGCGTGACTGCAACAGCTTCCCTGGGGGTGCCAGCTCCTGCAAGGAGACCTTCAACCTCTACTACGCCGAGTCGGACGTGGACTATGGTACCAACTTCCAGAAGCGCCAGTTCACCAAGATCGACACCATCGCGCCCGACGAGATCACGGTCAGCAGCGACTTCGAGGCACGCCATGTGAAGCTGAACGTGGAGGAGCGCTCCGTGGGGCCGCTCAGCCGCAAGGGCTTCTACCTGGCCTTCCAGGACATCGGCGCCTGCGTGGCGCTGCTCTCCGTCCGTGTCTACTACAAGAAGTGCCCCGAGCTGCTGCAGGGCCTGGCCCACTTCCCCGAGACCATCGCGGGCTCCGACGCGCCCTCCCTGGCCACGGTGGCCGGCGCATGTGTGGAGCATGCCGTGGTGCCGCCTGGGGGCGAAGAGCCCCGCATGCACTGCGCGGTGGACGGCGAGTGGCTGGTGCCCATCGGTCAGTGCCTGTGCCAGGCTGGCTACGAGAAGGTGGAGGACGCCTGCCAGGGTGAGTGGCGGTGTGGTGCCGGCGGGGAAGGGGCGTGCTAGGGCTGGGGGGAGGCTGTGCTCCTGGGTTCTAGGGTCAGCTTTGGCACCATTGGGACCTTGGGAAGGTCGCGCCTGCTCTGACGCGTGGTAGTTCTGTGAGCGGAAATCGCAGAGCCTTCCTGGATTTCGGTTTCCTTATTTTTATTTTTTTAAATTTTTTAAAAGATTTTATTTATTTATTTGACAGCGAGAGAGGGAACACAAGCAGGGGGAGTGGGAGAGGGAGAAGCAGGCTTCCCGTGGAGCAGGGAGCCCGATGCGGGACTCGATCCCAGGACCCCAAGATCATGACCTGAGCCGAAGGCAGACGCTTAACGACTGAGCCACCCAGGCGCCCCTCAGTTTCCTTATTTATGGTTGGAGTCACTCATTCACTGAGAAGGAATAAATTAAAAAATGGTATACTGTGGAGGTTATGAGCAAGGATTCTAGGACAAAAATGCCTGGGTTCAAATCCCAGCTCTACATTTAGCTGTGTGACGTTTGGCCAGTTTCTTAACGTCTCTGTGCCTGGTTGCTCACTCTGTAAAATGGAGAGGAACACGGGGCCCATCTTGTAGGCTTGTTATGATAATCAAATGACCTCACGCTCATGGAGTGCTTAGCTCAGTGCTTGGTACGTAGGTGCTTTTAAGTGTGCTTGTTGTTTTTGATTCATTCCACAAATATAACTTCAGTATCAGCTATATACCAGCACCGTGGACACGTGGTCCTGTCCCCGGAGCTCGTTCCATCTCTGTTAGCTCACTGCCTGACCTTAGGCAAGTCACTTAACCTCTCTGGGTCTCAGGGCTGCTCTTTGGTACATGGTGATGAGGGAACTGGACCCAGGATTCACAACCCCCAGCTGCACACGAATCACCTGGGGAGCTTTTGAAAAATGTCTGCATTGAGGTTAGAGTGGAAGGCAGGTGCAAAGTCTGCCCTCCCTGCCTGACCTTCCCTGGGGCCGTGGACCCAGGTTCTCCTGAAGAATCTTCTAACTGATAACAAACAGAAGCCAGAGGGGGGCCCAGTTCTCTGGGACTCTGTCTGGGAACAGGGCCTGGGCATTAGTGAGCTCACATCAGGAGGCTGTGGCTTGGCACGGCCGGGGCCTGTGACAGCGGAAATCTCTACAGCAGTGTGGATTTTTTCAATGGGTGACTTTTTCTAGAAATGGCTGTGGGGCAGGGCATTTGTGGAATGCAGGCCAACCGTTGGCAGGCCAGCTCATCTGCTCTCTCTGGGAATTTCTTTGCTGAGATAAGCGGGGTGTTGAGAAATTGGGGTTCAGTCCCTGCAGTTGCATGTACCCACTGGGCAAGAGATCTTGGGTAAATCTCTCTTCATCTCTGGCCTAAAATAAGAAGGCTTTCTCCTTGGTTTTTTTAGCCATAGATCGTGTGACAGACGAAGTAGGTTGAAACGTTGGAGGAGCCTAAAGCCTTTTCTGATGGGCTCCATTTGCCCTCTCAAACAAATCCTCAGGACCTTGCTTAACACAGTCTGTAAACCCCTGGGTGAGAAGTTCCCTAGAAGGCCTGTGGTGTAGTCTCTGCTGCAGCCCTTCCTACCACCTCATTGTCCTTCCAGCTCCCTATGCTGAGTCTCTCTTCCCAAGGCGGCCCCTTCTTTAGGTGACCTCCAGTGCACACTCCCAGTTTCAGACAATGACTGCAGGGTGGGGGGGGGGGGCCTGGGCAGCCCAGTGGGTTGAGCAGGCTCCTCCCACATGACATCCTCACATAAGAATGCAGGGGTGGGGAGTGAGGGGCAGCTGAAAACTTTCCACAGGCTGGTGATTCAGGCCCTGCGGAGATAAGTGGATGTTGGGGTTGTCCGGCGGGGGGGGGGGCGGGGAGGCTCTCTCCAGTAAGGGGGGAGCAGGTTTGCTTCCCCTAGAGGTGGGGGGTCAAGGTTCTGGCAGGCTTTGCCGGTGAAGAGCTGCGTAGGCCCCGGATCTGGAGGACTGGTTTCCAAGAGCAAAATCTGACTTTATTGGTGGAACCCTCTCAATGGCCAGCTACCTGTGGCCCCGCTTTTTCCTCCTTGAGATCCCTCAGCGTGGTTCTTAGGGGCCCTCGGTATGGCTGGGAACCCCCAGCCTGGCTGCTCTATATCCCTGCAGATGTTCGCAGCAGCCTCCGACCACGGGGCCAGTGGAGATAAAAACAGGAGCGCCTATAGACAGGTGCACTCCATGGGCTGGCGGGAGCCAGGCGAGCACTTTATCAGCACGCTTGCTGAATTGGGCCCACCTGTCTTCGAGGCACTTCATGGACAGGAGACCGAGGCTCAGAGAGGTGAAGATACTCGCCTGGAGTCACACAGCGATGTATGGTCACAGTGGGATTTGAATCCAGGCGATGCAGCAGCGCCCAGGCCGGAGGATGGGTCAGGAAATGGGGCGGGAAATGACCAGTTCCTTTGGAATCCCTGACTCAGCTCCTGGCCAGGGGATGGAGCACGAGCTCTCCGGGCAGCCCCCGGTTGGCGGCTCCTGGTATGGGAGGGTGGATAATCGGGGGCCGTTATTGAACACACAGAGGGAGAAATGGAGGCAAGTGCAGGGCCGGCCCTCCCCGCCTGACCCTCCCCCGGGCTGTGGAGCCAGATTCTCCCACTGGGGCTTTTACTGATGACAAATCGTGCCCAGAGAGGGGTGTGGATTCCCTGAGGTCACCGAGCACCTGGTCCAGGTCATCTTCAGAACTCGCTGCTTTCCCCAGGAAGCTTGGCACTCAGGAAAGAGTTAAATGGACAACAGAAGGGAGGCACCTCCCAGGTGCTGCGATCAGACAGGTGGGCACCCTGCCCGGAGAGCTCTCCGAGCTATGTCAGGAATGAGCCAGCTTCACTCCAGGCCCCCGCCCTGCCCCCGGCCCTGCCTGGGGGACAGTGGAGTCGCTCAGGCTGACCAGCTTCTCCCCCGGGGCGGCTTTGTCTCTGCTTCCTGTGCTGGCATCGGCCGCTGAGCGGCTGGGGCCCTGCCTGGCGCCTCAGCCGTGGGCACTGCCGGCCAGGTGAGCAGGTGGCCGGCGGCTTTGGCCAAAGGCTCAGCCCAGCAGCTGGGAGGCCAGAGCTGGAGGTGGGCACCGTGGGGCATTCCCTCTTTGGAGGCTCCTTCAAGGGGCCCAGCCCCCTTGAAGGAGGGGGATGTCTCCTCTCTAATTTCTCTGTTACCCGCCCCCCCATTCATACGGACACCCTACCCAGTCCAGGCACCAGGCTGAGCATTTCATGTGGTTTCCTTCAGTCTTCACAAACCCAGAAAGGCTGAGGATGTTAGCTCCATTTTATAGATGAGGAATCTGAGGCCCAGAGAAGACACAGTGACCAGTGACCAAAAGAGCGGGGGCCTCGCGCGAAGAGGGCAGTGTACTGTCCCCAGCTTGCTGCCCTTGGCGTGTGTCCTCCCCATAAGCTGTGTGCCCTTGGCAAGTCCCCTCTGGGTCTCATTCACCCCCACCTGTAGAATGGGTGGGTTGGACCCTTGCTGACCTAGTGATCAGGATCTACCTCCCGTGACTTTGACCAAAAGCCTGAGAACCCGGATTGCCCTGGTAAGCAGCTGACTGGATGACCTCACCACGTGAGGCCAGAAGCAGGGTCCTAGTACTGGCATCCTCAGTGGCCCAGGCCCAGCCCAGGGTCCATAGCTGAAGAGGAGGCACTACCTGGGCAGGGGACAGTTCCAGTCAAGGTGGTCTCGGGGCAAGTGGGCCCCAGGCTGTGTCCGGAGCAATGGGCAGAAGCCCCGCTCAGTCAGGACATGACTGATCCCCAGGCGGGGGGCTCTGTGAGCTGTTGACGCTTGGGCACGTCCCTTCCCTGGCCTCACTGGCCTCATTTCTGTGCTATCTTCTGGCCTGCTGGGGTGGGTCCCCCACCTCTGCACCCTACCTGCCCTGCCCTCAGCTGGCAGCTCCATGGGGCGGCCCCTCCCACCCTCTCCAGAGGTAAGTGGGTCCCCAGAACGGAAGGAAGGAGGCAGGGAAAGCAAACAGAAGATAAAAGGCTGGTGGTGGAGAGACAGCAGGAGGTGGAGGCTGGTGGTGGGGCAGTGGGGGGGGGGGGGCGGGGAGCCGTGCTTATCACAGGCTCCGGGGGAGGAATGTGCCTGAAGATTTCTCCAGGGTGTGTGCAAAGGGGGCAATCAGGCCAGAGGGACATCCCCACATGGGGCCGCTGGGCCCGCTGGGGAACGAGACACCACCAGGGTTGGGAGGTAGCAGTTCCCCTCATTGGCAGGGTCAATGACTTCTGGGTCACCATTTGCTGCCTGTCAGGGCACAGGACAAAGTCCACGCTCTGCCTCCAGGGCTTGGGGAGGTGGCTGGCCCCAGGTGAATGGCCACTGCGACCTCTTGACCCTGTGACCTCGCCACTACCAGTTGGGGAGGTGGTTGGGCCTCGGGGGGAGGGGCTCCGCTAGGGGCGAGATTTGCTTCACTCCAGAGGGTGTATGTTCCTAAGTCACTCCACGCTGCCACCTGAGAGGCGGGCATCGGGAACTGGAAAAACCGGGGTGCAGCTCTGGGTGCAGCCACCGTGGCCTAGTTCCCTTGCTTGGTGTGGGCCCGGGCCCGCCAGTCAACCCCGGCCAGAGAAGCTCTCCACAGGTGTGCCGAGGCCAAGCTCCTGTGCCAGGCAGGTGGACGTCCTGGGGCGCTGTCCCCGCAGGGTCTCCCAGGGCACGGTGACACTACTCACTCCTGGGGCGAGTGTTTAATGAACACGTCCTAGGGTGAGCCATTGACTCACACATTCATTCATTCATTCATTCGCTCACCCGTCCCTCCACCAAGTCAACAGACGTTAGCTGCTCACCTACTGTGTGCCGGGCCCTGTGCTGAGCCGTGCACCACAGAGAGATTGGGCTCCGCACCTGCTGCCAGTCCCATGGAAGGCTCTAATAGGAGCAGAAGCCATTTCAAAGGGAGTACACAAGCCAGGCTGTGAATTCCCCTGAAGCAGAAGCGGTGTTTATCTGCCTCACCATCGTATCCCAGATGGTGCCAGACACGTAGGAAGTGCTCCATTTCTATTTGGTAAACATAAGATTGAGTAACAGATGCCCCCGTGGGGCAGAAGAGGGCCAGAAATTGGGCAGTCTGGGAGGGCTGTGGAGAGGAGCTGAAGCAGGGTATTGAAGGGTGCATAGGAGTCCCCCGGCTGGCTAAGGGACCGTGGGTATTTTGCGCACGTGGCTGTGTTTGGGTGTGTGTGAGCGCCCGATGGGTGCCCAGAATGCCAGGAAACCCAGCCAGGCAAGGTCAGAAAGACATGGGGGCTTGCTGCTGTCCTCCCCGTGAACCCCGGGGCCCCTGAGTACCGGCCCACTCTGGCAGGGCCCCGGGGACAGCCCCTTGTCGTTGTGCGGTGGGAGGAGGGGGCAGTGCATTCTCGTCAGGCAGACACATGCCCTGTTGACGCTGCTTCTCCACTGTATTATCTGGCATATCCGCAGCGGAAATCTCTCCAAATTCCCTCTTTCCTGCCGGCAGCAGTCAGGCCACCCCCGAGCTCTGGGGCCAAAGAATGGAACCTGACTCTTCCCCCACCCTACCTTCCTCCTCTTGGCATAGGACTGGGGGTGGGGGGCGGCGTGGGGACGTCGTGGGGGGTGGCAGGTGGCTAACACCTTCGGTAGAACCAGGACCAAGCCGTGGGGGCCTGTGGTCCCCTCCCCAGCCTGAGGGTCTGAGCTGGAAGGTGGTTCTGGGGGTCCCCCCAAGCACCCCGACTCCACTGGGCCTGGACAGCTGGAGCCAGCACTTACCTGGGGTATAGGCCCCTCCAGGGCCAAATCACGGCCCTCGGGGGAATTGAAATCCCAAGGTAAAATGGCCCGGCTCTCTGGAGTCTCATTTTTTACTTGAAGATTTGGGGAGGAGACAGCTATTTTTGTAATGTGACAGATATATAAGGAGGAACGCAGAGTACACGTGAGGGGCGCCTGGGCGGCTTAGTTGGTGGAGCACGTGACTCTTGATCTCAGGGTTGTGAGTTCGAGCCCCACATGGGGTACAGAGATTACTTAAAATTAAAATCTTAAAAAAAATACGTGTGGATTGCTGAAGTACAATAGGAGACAATTCCTCAACCAATGCTGTGGGGTTGATTCTACCCTTTCTTCACATAGGCCACGAATGTGCCGTGTTTGAAAAGACCTATGTCGACCCCCCCCCCCCCCCCCCCCGGTGCTCTGAAATTAGTCTTGGGATCTTCTGGCTGTTAAAGCGGGTCAGGACTTATCTCCTGTCTCTTCAGGCTCTTTTCAGAACGTCGGTTTCTCTTTGCTCTAAAATGAGATGCATGTGGGAGGAGAGGGGCTCAAAGTCAGGTGTCCTGGGTTTAGGCTTTGGTTTTGTGCCTTAGGAGCTTGTTGACCTAGGACAAGTGGTCTTGCCTCTCTGGGCCTCCGGTTTGTCCCCCTCAAAAGTGGAATGAATGGGGCCCCTGGGTGGCTCAGTTGGTTAAGCGACTGCCTTCGGCTCAGGTCATGATCCCAGGGTCCTGGGATCGAGCCCCGCATCGGGTTCCCTGCTCGGCGGGAAGTCTGCTTCTCCCTCTCCCACTCCCCCTGCTTGTGTTCCCTCTCTCTCTGTCTCTCTCTCTGTCAATTAAATAAATAAAATCTTTAAAAAAAAAAAAAAGTGGAATGAACGATATAGCGCCCAAGTTAGACAAGCTTGCTGTGAGGACCGAATGAATGTGAAGTGCGTGGTCCAGGAGCTGCACACAGGAGGTGCTTAATCAGCGGTCACTGTGTCGCTGCACAGAGCAGGAGTGGGGTCCCAGGCCCCCTGTGTCTTGGACAAGCGCCCTCAGGGCCTCTGCCGCGGTGCTGATGTGGCGGCAGCACGTGGCGGGACAAGCTGCTCGCTCACGGGGGGCGAGAGGGGCTGCCGAGGGGTTCTGTCCCGACTCCCAGTCCTGCTCCCCACCTCTGCTCAACAAAGGGAACTGGACAAGGAGGGAGACTTTGAGAATTTGCTCGACGGTGTGGATCTGACTGTGCCATTTCGCTCTGCATCCGACCTTTAATGCTAATGGCCCGCATTGCCCCTGGATAAAATCCTGGCTCCTTGGCCTGGCATTAAAGGCCTCACTCAGTCTGGTCCCTGGAAACCTCTCGGAATTCTTGCTTCCCGCTCCCCCCTCCCCCATTTATGCCCAGAAAGCCATTCATACTTTCTGTGTGAGTCTTGCTCTTTCTCACCCCTACCTCCTCCTTCCAACATTTCTGCCCTGCCAAACTCCTACTCAGCCTCTAAGCCCCAGCTGAAATATCCCGCTGTGACTCCTCGGACCTCCTTAGCTCTTCCCTACTCCTTTATGGCAGACGTAGTCACCCAGTCCCACTCCCTGAGCCATGCCATAGAGTGATATCCTGAGGTGAATAAGATGGAGGCGGGTACAATAATGGGGGGGTTGCAGAAGAGGTCCCTAGGGTGATCCCACCCCCCACTCTGGCCACTTCAGCAGCTGCCCAAGCCCTGAGCAGCCCTGCACCATGGGCCCCGTGTCTGAGCAGCTTCCTGCCTGTCAAGCCAGGAAGGGGCTTGGGGCAGGGGCAGGGGCAGGATAGGGTGGTGGGAGGAAGAAGCCTCTGGAGTCAGGTGCCTGAGCCCCTAGCCGGTGGGGCCAGGACAGGACCTTCCACCGGGGGAGGAAACGCTGCTTCCTGGCTGCCCTGGTGAGGGGCGGAAATGACTCGGTCCTGGAAGTAGCTCCACAGAAGGTGCTGGGGGCCTGGCCTTTCCTGCTTCCTGGTGGGCCAGCCCCGGAACAGGAAGGCAAGCGGGTCCTGGGCTGGGGGGGGGGGGGGGGTGGTGCGGACACCTGCAGGGGTGGCATCCTGAACGGGTGTGCCTGACCGCTGGGATGAGGCAGTGGTGACAGTGGGTCAACAGAGGCCAGTGGTGAAGATGCATTTACTGCCCTGGGCAGCTCTAAGGGAGGTGGGGACCCATCGGGCTGGTCTGCACAAATTAAAGGGGAGGAGGCAGGCGGGCAGCATGCTCCATCCGGTGCCGAGCCAGGTGTGAGATAGGATCCTCGGGTGAGATGTGAGCCTTGAATGCCAGGCTCAGGTGTGGCCCTGGGTGCGAGAGCTGGTGGGGGGGTGGTATGCAGAGGTTTGGTGCACACGGGCGAGGTCCTTCCTGGGTGCCCAGCCTGAGCTGCGTGCTTGCCGTGCACTTTGTCTTCACAAGATGCTTTACCAATGAGAAACCAGGCCCAGAGCGGTTTAGCAACCTGCGTGGGGTCCCACAACAAGGTCCCACTAGAAAAGTCACTTCAGGTGGGACCTGGTTGAACTGATGTCTATCCCTGTGTCCGCCAGCCTGCTCGCCTGGATTCTTCAAGTCTGAGGCATCGGAGAGCCCCTGTTTGGAGTGCCCCATGCACACGGTGCTGGCCCCCGAGGGGGCCACCTTCTGTGAGTGTGAAGAAGGCTATTTCCGGGCCCCGCAGGACCTGCTGTCGATGCCCTGCACTCGTGAGTCTTGCCGTGGGTCAGGGAGGGTGGCCGGGGGGTGGGGGGGACGTGGTGTGCTGCTTGACACGTCCAGGCTACCGGGATCTGAACTCTGGCCTCTGCCCTCTGTGCAGGCCCACCCTCCGCCCCGCACTACCTCACGGCCGTGGGCATGGGCGCCAAAGTGGAGCTGCGCTGGACGCCCCCCCAGGACAGTGGAGGCCGGGACGACATCATCTATAGCGTCACCTGTGAGCAGTGCTGGCCCGAGTCGGGCGAGTGCGGGCCCTGCGAGGCCAGCGTGCGCTACTCTGAGCCACCGCACGCGCTGACCCGCACCAGCGTGACCGTCAGTGACCTCGAGCCACACATGAACTACACCTTTGCAGTGGAGGCCCGCAACGGTGTCTCGGGCCTGGTGGCCAGCCGCAGCTTCCGCACCGCCAGCGTCAGCATCAACCAGACAGGTGCGGGCCGCGCATCGGCAGGACGGCCACCCAGGGCTTGGCTGTGTCCAGAGAGAGGCAGCACCCAGTGGTTAAAAAGCACAGGCTGTGGGGTTACGTCCGAGCTCTGTGACCCCTCTCAATTTCCTCCCCTATAAAATGGGAGTCTTAGTAGGGCTCTCAAGAGGATTCAGTAAATTATTATATATAGGGCTCTTAGAATAGGGCCTGTCCACAGACAGGATATACCAAAAGTTAGCTATTGTTTGACTTTTATTATTTATGCACTCGTAACCACTCAGAGGGCACCCCAGATGTGCCAGCCCATGGGGCCCAGGGCCTGTGGCTCTGTGTGTGCTGGAGCCAGAAGAAAACCAGCTTGAGATCTGAAGAGCCTGGGCTATGGATGGGACTGGGTCTGGGGGCACTCGCCCCCCTCCCCCAACTGCCCCCATGTGGCTCCTCACACTCCCCCCCCCGACTGTCCTGCCCAGAGCCCCCCAAGGTGAAGCTGGAGGGCCGCAGCACTACCTCGCTGAGTGTCTCCTGGAGCATCCCCCCACCACAGCAGAGCCGTGTGTGGAAGTATGAGGTCACCTACCGCAAGAAGGTAACTCAAGGGGTCAGGGCTGACCCTGGCTGGGCTGTAAGCAGAGGATGGCCTGGTCCCATAGATGCTTATTACCACATTCTGCAGATGAGGACACTGAGTCTGGGGTCTTCCTGAGAGTCACCTCTCCCAGGCCAGCAAAGCAGAGAGTTGTGGGAGGGAGGACACAGTGTTCTGGAATCCCCAGAAGAGATAGTCAGGGTGGGGGAAAGAGCCAGGTCTTGGCGATCAGACAGACCTCGGTTCGAGTCTTGGGTCATGCATTTGCTGGCTGGAACCTTGAGCGACTCACTTCATTTCTCCGAGCCTCAGTTTCCTGCCCTGTAAGAAGAGTGTCAAGGGGCACCCGGGTGGCTCAGTCGGTTGAGTGTCCGACTCTTGGTTTTGGCTCAGGTCATGGTCTTGTGATCATGGGATCCAGCCCCATGTTGCATTGGGCTCCACACTCAGCTGGGAGTCTGCCTCTCCCTCTGCGCCTCCCTGTGCTTGTGCTCACACTCTCTCTCAAATAAATAAATAAAATCTTTAAAAAAAAAAAGTAAAATCTTAAAAGAAAAAGCATCGAGTTTGCTAATGTGAGCTGCCTTGCTAAACTGGGCTGTGGGTGGTCTCTGGTGGGTTGAGCTGATGCCCTCGTCCTGCCCTCACCCACAGGGGGACTCCAACAGCTATAACGTGCGCCGCACTGAGGGCTTCTCGGTGACCCTGGACGACCTGGCTCCCGATACCATCTACCTGGTCCAGGTGCAGGCGCTGACGCAGGAGGGCCAGGGTGCCGGTAGCAAGATTCATGAGTTCCAGACGTTGTGTGAGTTGGGCAGCAGGGCATGGGCTAGGCCGGGGCCCTGGAACAGACAATTGGGACGTCTGGGAGGAGGAAATGGATCAAAGAACTTAGAAATGCCCCCCTCCTGGTCAGCCAGGCCCTAGGAGAGCCTGGTGGGGATCGGCCCCAACTCTGGAGAGGGGTCCCAGGGACATGCGTTCAGGGCAGCGTTGTGAGAAGGAGGGACATGGGGTCCAGCATCTGCAGACGCAGTTCCAATCCTGTGTCGTGGAAAAAGTCCCACGCACCTGGCGGTTCCTACCGTATTCCCTGGGGAAGACCTGTCATTTACCATCTCTGAAATGGGAATAAGTATTCTCATGAACCATCACAAGTAAAGGCATCCAGCACATGTCCCTAAAGTGGCCCTTGGGTGCAAAGGGGGCACATTGCCGGGTGCCTGGGTGGCTCAGTTGTTGGGCGTCTGCCTTCGGCTCAGGTCCTGGTCGCAGGGTCCTGAGATCGAGCCTCCGCATCGGCTCCCTGCTCTGTGGGAAGCCTGCTTCTCCCTCTCCCACTCCCCCTGCTTGTGTTCCCTCTCTCGCTGTGTCTCTCTCTGTCAAATAAATAAAATCTTAAAGAAAAAGGGGGCATGGCCATGTTTTAGGGTGCAAGGGGGGCTCCCTTGTCATCAGCTGGTCTCCCCTGACAGCCACGGAAGGATCTGGCAACATGGCGGTGATTGGCGGTGTGGCCGTTGGCGTTGTCTTGCTTCTGGTGCTGGCAGGAATCGGCTTCTTCATCCATCGCAGGTTCGTCGGAGCCCACGCCCCGGCTCCCCAAGGGCTGAGGTGGGACGCAGAGGGGCGGGAACCTCGGTTTCCTGTCTGGAAAATGGGGCTGATGGTAATCTAATCCCTGCCTCGCGGGGCCCGTGAAGATGCAGTAAGCTGTCAAGTGCCCAGCACGGTGCCTGGCACGCCACGGGGGCTCAGGACATGGCGGTTATTATCTTTGCTCTCGTTAGTAACGGTGTGTCCACACTTCCTCTGGACACGCAGACAGGAAGCTCTGGGAGCTCTAATGAGGAAAGCTTTCATTATGGCCACTTAAGGGGCCATTATGGGGCGTAGATCCCAGGGAGGGAGCCCTGCTTGCTCATTTCCTCCCCGCCTCTCCCAGCACACCAAGCCCCCACTTAGGACGGGGCGGCTGGAGAGGGGGGCGGGTGGCAGGAGGCTCATGGCCAGAGCAGGTCGCTGACCTCCCCTGTGTGTTTGGCTCCCCATGGGGTTCTCTCAGGAGGAAGAGCCTGCGGACCCGCCAGTCCTCAGAGGACGTTTACTTCTCCAAGTCAGGTGAGATGCAGCGCCCTTCCATGCTCGGCCCCGCCCCTGCCAGCCCCCCAGGGCCCCCTAGTTCTGTGGTGGAGATGGGGCAGCCAGGGCGCTCCCAGGGCTCTGCAGGGGGCGGGACCCGGGGCTTCCTTGGGTGCCTCAGAGGGGCTGAGCTGGCAGCTCAGTGATCATCATGTGGCCTCCTCCTCCTCCTCTTGGGTGATCCCTCCCCAAACTGGGACCCTGCCTCTCCTCCCTTCCAGAACAACTGAAGCCCCTAAAGACATACGTGGACCCCCACACGTACGAGGACCCCAACCAAGCGGTGCTCAAGTTCACCACCGAGATCCACCCCTCCTGTGTCACGCGGCAGAAGGTGATTGGAGCAGGTGAGTGTGGCGCCCTGCAGGGGGGCCTGGGACCGGTCGGGGGCACCCGATGGCCGGTGGCCGGGCTGACTGGGTGCTCCTCCTGCCTCGTCTTCCCACAGGAGAGTTTGGGGAGGTGTACAAGGGGACGCTGAAGGCATCGGGGAAGAAGGAGGTGCCCGTGGCCATCAAGACGCTGAAAGCCGGCTACACGGAGAAGCAGCGGGTGGACTTCCTCAGTGAGGCCAGCATCATGGGCCAGTTCAGCCACCACAACATTATCCGCCTGGAGGGTGTTGTCTCCAAATGTGAGCGTTGGTACCAGGGTGGGGACGGGACCTCGACCCAGGACCTGACCACCCCCAGTGGGGGTGAAGAGGGGCTGCTAGGGCCACCAAACGGGGGGCTCTGTGCATAGCTGTGCCCACCGCCCCCCCCAGTCATGCCCCCCGTCTACTCTGGCCACCCCCTGACACCTGTGCCGCCCTCTGCAGACAAGCCCATGATGATCATCACTGAATACATGGAGAACGGGGCCCTGGACAAGTTCCTTCGGGTGAGGCTGCGGGTCGGGGTAGGTGGGAACCCGGGGCTGGTGGATGCTGGGGCCTGCTCGGCGTGCTCGCTCCACTGGGCTCGGGGGCTGCTGGCTGAGGGCCTGTGCTCCGCAGGAGAAGGATGGCGAGTTCAGCGTGCTGCAGCTGGTGGGCATGCTGCGGGGCATTGCGGCCGGCATGAAGTACCTGGCCAACATGAACTACGTCCACCGCGACCTGGCTGCCCGCAACATCCTCGTCAACAGCAACCTAGTCTGCAAGGTGTCTGACTTCGGCCTGTCCCGCGTGCTAGAAGACGACCCCGAGGCCACCTACACCACCAGTGTAAGTGTTACGGCAGCTGTCGGCCCCCCCCCCCGGGGTGAAGCGGCCTCCACACTGCCCCAGGTCCCCTCACCTGTGCACCTGGGCGTGGGCCTCCGCAGGCAAGAACGCCTCCAGGGAGCATGGGCCAGGGGCCCCGGCTCTCTCCGGCCTGGCTGCGAGAGTCCTGGGGCTGGCCAGAGGGACGGTAGTGACCGGGCCTGGGCCCCCTGCAGGGTGGGAAGATTCCGATCCGTTGGACAGCCCCGGAGGCCATTTCCTACCGCAAGTTCACTTCCGCCAGCGACGTGTGGAGCTATGGCATCGTCATGTGGGAGGTGATGACGTACGGTGAGCGGCCCTACTGGGAGCTGTCGAACCATGAGGTAGGTCCCCGCACCCTGCCCTGAACTGGAGCCCTTTACTCCTTTCTGTGCCCTGGCGGCCGGTCAGAGAAGAGTTTTGGGGGCTCATTTTCATCTGGTACGTTCAGTAAATGTTTATCGAGGGCCTACTATGAGCCAGGCCTTGTGCTGGGCTCCAGAGCCAGCCCCTGCTACCAGTCGGTGGCCGGACACGGAAACGGGTAGTGGGGAGGGGGTGTGCGTTCCTGGGTGCGTGCACCTGTGTGTGTGCGTGCGTGCGTGCGGTAGATGCATTTGCGTGCATGTGAGCGTGCTCACCTGGTGCCTCATGCGGCCTGGGGACTGAGGTGCAGCGAGGGAGCGGGGGCACGACACGGAGTGGGAAGTGGGCTCTAGCTGAGTGGCTGGTGTAGACGTCCCGGGACTGGAGGGAGGCTGGCTGCAGGGCACACGGCGTGGCTGCTGCCTGGGCTGCTCCGGAGGGAGCAGGGTCAGGAGCCCCTTCCTCCGTGGAGCTCTGGAGACCGCCCCCTTAGCGTCTGCCCTTGGTGCCTCTGACACTTGCATGTCGGACTCGAGAAAGAAGGCTCATCCCCTCTGTGTCTGGGGCTCCCCTTCCCTCCTGTGCCCACCTGCGCGCGTGGGGCCTCTGCAGGGAGCCTGCAGGGGTGTGGTGGCCACGTGGGCATCGCTGACCGTGCAGCCTTCCCAGGTGATGAAAGCCATCAACGACGGCTTCCGGCTGCCCACGCCCATGGACTGCCCCTCCGCCATCTACCAGCTCATGATGCAGTGCTGGCAGCAGGAGCGTGCCCGCCGCCCCAAGTTCGCCGACATTGTCAGCATCCTGGACAAGCTCATCCGAGCCCCCGACTCCCTCAAGACCCTGGCTGACTTTGACCCCCGGTGAGTTCCGTAGCTCCCGTGCGCAGCAGCTCCCAGTTCTACTCCTGAGCTGCTGCGGGGTGGCGACCAGCCAGGGCCGGTGGGCAGGGGGCTCAGGACTTCCACGTGGGCTTTGCTTACCCTGGACAGGGGCTCAGGTGAGACTAGGAGAAGCAGTTGACATACATGGGAAATGTGCCGGGCCCTGCGCTCAGCGCCTGACATGTTTTAACTCATTCAAACGACCGATGAGATGGGTCCTATAATTATCCGCCTTTTGTTGATGAGGAACCTGAGACAGGGCGATTAAGTATTTTATGTGCTGGCAGGTGGCCAGGCTGGGGCTGTGCCTCCAGGAACCTGAATCTTAACATTTTGTTATTTTGTGGTTATTGGTGGTGGTGTTGCCAGTGGGAGGGTTGGGGTAGGGTGGCAGCAGGAGTGCTCCTGACATGCCAGCCTGTCTGCCTGAACCCTACCCGACTGGGCTTCTCAGTTGCCCAGATAAGGAAACTGAGGCATGGGGCGGTGGGGTGGGGTGGATCTCCCAGGTTGGGGAGCGGCAGGCTGGGGGCCCTGGGGCCGGCTGGCTGCTGTCGCCGCTCACCGGCAGGTGGGTGATTCCCGTTGCAGGGTGTCCATCCGGCTGCCCAGCACCAGCGGCTCTGAGGGGGTGCCCTTCCGCACGGTGTCCGAGTGGCTCGAGTCCATCAAGATGCAGCAGTACACAGAGCACTTCCTGGCAGCCGGCTACACCGCCATCGAAAAGGTGGTGCAGATGAGCAACGAGTGAGTCCGGCCCCACCTTCTTCCCACCTCCCCACCACGCCCCTCTTCCTCTTTCTCCTTTTGGGGGCAGACAGGCTTTCCAGGAAGGGCAGAGCTGGGCCGGCAGCCAGGAATTCTGGGCACTCGGGCCTGGCTCCCCTCTCTTCCTGCAGCTTTTGGGGAATGGGAAAGTAATAGTCATTGTCCTAATCAGAGCAGTGTTTCTCGCGGACTGACTGTGTGCCTGAGCACTTTGAGTCAGGCCTCAGGATGACTTGGCAGGTGGGGCTTGTCCATCTCCCCGCAGACAGGTGGGAAACTGTGGGGCGGAGAAGTGCAATGACTTGCCCAGGGTCCCATGGCCACTAGGGGCCCAGTAGGGCTCCAGCCCTGGTCAGTGAGGGCCTAGAACTCAGGGACCACGGAGGTCATTAGTGGAGAAACTGAGGCTGAGGGGATAGGTAGCCTGCCTGAGGTCACACAGCCAGTTAGAGGCAGGGTGCCTCTCCAGGGTGCCGAAGAGAAATGGGCAGAGCCCTTGGACTTCCTGGCTGTTCCCTAGGAGAGAGTGCCATAGGCCATCCCCTCTCGGGGACCTCTCCCCACATGGTTGTCAGGCTGCCCTGTGGGAGCTCTGCTCTCCCCTCCCAACACCAGGGACCCTTCCCGGCATGGCCTTGGCAAGGACACCTCTTCTCATCCCTGGAGGGGGAAGACATGATCCTCTTAGCTTTTGTGCCTCTAAAAATAGTGTTAAGTCCCAAGAGCCCAGCTTGTTTAGGGTCCAAGGTCAGGGCCGGAATGGGCCCTGGGGCTGGGAGGTTTTGGGAATCACATGGAGGGGTCCATCCGGGTCTCACACAGTTCTGGGTCACAGAAGTTCTGGGATCTGAGCCCGAGCAAGAACATTCTCCAGGGCCTCTGAAGACCGCTCAGCTGGGCTGCTGATTGCCAGTCAAAGCTTCTTAAACCAGGCGGTGGCCCATCCCAGGGGACGGGGAGTCAGAGCCAGAGCGGGCCAGAGGGAGGCCTGGGGAGAGGGGGTGGGTCCCAGGCTTGGGCTCTGCAGTCACACTTGGCTTCAAGTCCCACATCTGCCACTTCCTAGTGGGAGACCTTGGTCAGATTTGGTTCCATCTTTGAGCCTTGGTTCCTGTTTGCCAGCTGTGCAGTTTGCATGGGTGAGAGCAGGTGATGTGCCTGGTACGCAGGAGGGGCTTAACCCACGTCACTCTCCTCTTCCCCCCTCCCTGACCTCCTTGCTCTCAGCCCGCAGCCTGTGGGCCAAGGCCAGGGTTCCTGCACCCCCTCATTTTGCCTGGGAACCTAGAACAGCCCCTCGGCCCCTCTAGGGGCTCCCACCGGGGACAGCATAGCTACTCTTGTGGGTGAGCAGAGCGGAGCGGAGGGCAAGGAGAAGGGCTTACAGGAAACACATGTTCTTAGAAGCTTCCTGAAATAGCCCGGGGTGCTCCTTGGCCAATTCCTTTCCCACGAGCAGGGATGGGGCTGTCCTGGATGGATGGAGGCTGTGTGTGTGTGTGCATGTACGCTGTGTTTTGAAAGGCCTGAATAAAGGCAGGAAGTCATTCCACGCTCCCTCCGCCTCCCACCAGCTCGTTGATGCTCCAAGCTGGGGCCCGCGTGACTCACCACCACTGCCTCCTTCTTTATTTCAAATATATGAAATGAATGCGGATCTTAGAGCACTTTTTTACCCTGAAGGCTGTGTCTACACGTGCCGTGAGTCCCAGTGGGAGGCAGGGAGCGGGTCTCAGAACTCAGCATTTTCCCGGATGGGGTCGGGTCAAGGTTTAGGCTTCAGTGTCCCCTCCACCCCCCACTCCCGTCCCTCCCAAGGGGCCGGCTGCTTGCCACCTTTTCTCGGGTTGAGCATTCACCAGGTTATTTTGGAGTTGCTTGAGTTTCTAGCCAGACTAGTGGTTCTAAATGTCTTTTGAGGAACTAAGGAAGTGGTAGATATTATAGCCCCAGAAAATGCCCAGTCTAACAAGAGGCCCTGTCCGGTGTCTGGGGTGATGCAACACAGCTCTCTGGGAGGGGGGCCCAGGCCGATGGGGCTTATGGTCACCACGTGCCCTCAGCATAGGCTTGGCGCTGATGCACTGTTTGCCGAGGGAACGAATCAGTGATGCGTGAGGCTCCAGGAGCCCTCTCTCACTCCCGGTGTCCAGGGCTCGTGCGCAGTAGGTGCTTGATGGGGAGGTGTGGCCTCTGGATTTCCCAGGGCCAGGGCCGGCATTGAGAGTGCTCAGGAAAAAGGTAGCCTCGGTCGTGTGTCTCCCTACCCCTGTGACGAGAGTTGATGGGAGTGACAAGAGGGAAACCGAGGCTGGGGCAGGCACGGTCTTGGGACGGTCTGTGACTCTCATCTTATGTGCCTCTGTGGTTAGCAGACGAGGCAGGGAAGGTGTCAGGGTCTCTTTTGTGTGAAAAAGAGTGGAGCTGGGGTAGGTGGCTCAGGAGCATCTAAGCAAAGCTTCCCATTTTACATATACAGAAACTGAGGCCCAGAGACAGAACAGGACCTGCCCAAGGCTTTGATGAAGTCCAGGACTAGAATTTGGTCTCTTGCCTCCCGGCCCAGGGTCTTTGCTTCCTAGACGGGCCTCAGGAACAGCCTCAGCTCCCACCCTGTCAGATTAACTACACCAGTCTGGGAGAGGGGCCCAAGGCGGCCTGGGTAGTGGCTCCATGTTCACTCATTCATTCAGCAGATACTTCTTGAGGACCTACTGTGTACCAGGCCTATCCTGGAGCCCAGGGGACTAGGTGTCTGCTCTTACCCTCCTGGCAGTCACTTAACCCACTGGTTCTTAAATCATACATCAGGGTCTTTGGGACCCGATAAGATGCAGACTCCCTGCTCCCCCGCCCCCCCCCCCCGCCCCGTCAGAACTTCAAGGTCAGTGAGTCTGGACTTAGGCCTGGGATCCTGCCTTTTCAGGAAGTGCCTCCTTCCCCGGGGGTCCCAGTGCTTCCCTGGAAAGCCACACTTGGAGACCTACAGGTGTGGGGGAAACAGCGCTGCTTTTTCAACAGCCCCAGCTGTTTCGGTTAGAATGGCCCGCAGTGGTGGGTTGGGAAGTTCTCCCCGGTGTCTGACTTCTGGCCTTCCTGCTGCGGCGGGAGCAACCAGCCCCTCCTGGAGGTCCCTGAGCCATCCTCCCCATGCACCCGGGTCTGCCCTTCCCTGCCCGGTGCTTCTCTGAGGGCTCCCAGAGCCTGTGGGAAAGTCATGTCTCCGGAATTGCAAACAGGAGCTCACACTGTATAATTAGTTTCATTTACAGCCAGGAGACGGCCCATAAAAACCTGGGTGTTTTCATGGGTTTGGGCTGATGGGTGAGGGTGGTGGAGGAGAAAACCCCAGAGTGAGCAATAAACGTCCTGCTCCAGGGCTCCTGGGAGCATAAGTGGTTTTACAAGGGGATTGGGGGGGGGCATAGAGAGGGGGGCAGGAGAGGGCTGTGGGCTCCTGGGCACATCTCCCCATCTGGCTGCCGCCTTCCCCCTCTGCCACCCGTTTCCGGGGGATCGCCCACCCTCCAGTTAGTTACTCATCCCATTTTACAGGTGAGGAAATTGAGGATGCTAAAGGGAGAACACCTGCCTGGGGGGGGGGGTGACCTCGTCACCTGATTGGTGACCGCAAGCCCCTCCCCTTAGCCGCCTGCACATGGAACTTTAACCCTTGAGGTCCCCCTGCAGTGTTTCCCGAGTTCTTCCTCAGTTGTCGGCATGGAGCACTCGGAGGGAGGAGGGGTGGAATAAAGTGGTGGCTGGGAAGAGGCCTTGGTCGGGGGAGCTGTGAGCAACAGCTAGAGGGTCCCTGCCCCCGCTCCCCAGTCCCCAGTGATGGTGTCCACGCTGCTCCCGGGAGGAGGCTCTCTGAGCCTCAAATGTTCAACTCTGCAAAATGGCGGTGAAAAGAGCACCTGCTTCACAGATGACGGTGTAGATTGCACCGGGGAGGGGAGAAGCTTCTCACAGAGTGGGAGTGGGTGCTTCTGTCACCTTCCTGACTTGGTTGATGTTAGCAAGCCTTCAGGTTGTGGATCCTCCCATCGAGCCTCGGCCCGCCCGCCCCCCCAACTCCCTCTTCTCCTCACCTCTCCCCAGCCCCTAACTCCCTCTCTCCCTCCCCTACAGCGACATCAAGAGGATTGGGGTGCGGCTGCCCGGCCACCAGAAACGCATCGCCTACAGCTTGCTGGGACTCAAAGACCAGGTGAACACAGTGGGGATCCCCATCTGAGCCCCGGCAGGCCTCAAACCCCCTTGGCCAAGAATACTTGAAGAAGCGGAGTGGTCTCCCTGCTAGCTCTGCACTGGGCCACCAGGGACCTTATTTATTTCTAGTTATTCCTTACTGATGCCACCCTGAGGCCTCTGCTGGGGGGGAGGTCTTGGACAACACCTTGGCCTATACTGGGGAGATGCTCAGGGACCCCGAGCTGGGGGCCTCTTCGTCTTCGAAGGACAGACTGCCAAGCACTTAGCAGGCGCCGCCATGTTCCCAGCATGCCCTGGGGCAGGAGCCCCGCCAAGGCATTTGGACAGACACAGGACATTTCCAAGCTGACCTCCCCTTCGCTGTCTCGGGAGGTGGAGAGGTTAGCCTGTGGCCACGTGAACAGGGTACCTCCAGCGCCACCCACAAATGAGAAGACAGCCGGCAAACTCAGCTGGGCAAGACCCAAAGTGGTTCCCCGGTCCCTCTGGTGCCTTCCTCAGCCCCCCAGGCCCTGTCCTCAGCCCCAACGGGCCGAACCTTGCTTCCCTGGGGCCCTCGCAGGATGCTTGGTTGTGTTGAGGTTTTTTTTAAATATATATTTTGTACTTTGTGGGGAGTATGTGTGTGTGGCAGGGGGCCCAGCCAGGGCTGGGGGGCAGACGGTGGCCTGTGTCATACATTCCCAGGCTAGGGGCCAGTCCATTCGGTCTCCCTCCCCTTTAGACAACATTCACTATGTCAGTGTTACTGATTTTGTTTTTGTTGTATTTTTTTCGAACCTTAATTTATTATTATTTTTTTTTATATTTATTGTTAGGAAATGACTTATTTCTGCTCTGGAATAAAGTTGCAGATGGTTCAAACTGATCTTGGTTTTGAGTCTTTGGAGGAGCCGCGGGGCCAGAGAGAGGCCCTGTGTGTTGGAAGTGGGGGGTGGGGAGCTTAGCCCGAGCGCTTAAACAGAGCCTCTTGCCCAAGGCACACACATGTCGTGGAACCATGGGAGTGGGGGTGGGTGGGAGGTGGGCAGGAGGCCAGGAAGCAGGCCCTGCCGAGCCTGGCCTCCATGCCAACAGGCCTCTGTCACCTTTGATCTCTAGACTTCTGGAGGGCTAGGAGGCCGGAGGACGGTGAGAGCGGCCACGGCCCCCCCCCCCCCCCCACATCTCTGCAGAGCTTGTTGAAATAGATTCTTCAACCATCCACGTAGGGCCCTGAGGTTTACAAAGGCTTCTCACAAGTTTTGGCTTGTTGGAGCCTCAGTACCCTGAGTTTTTGTGAGCAGCCCCATTTTACAGAAGAGGAAAACTGAGGCTAGGCCCAGGGATAGGGCTTGCCCAAAGCCACACAGCAAGTTAGAAGCAGAGGCCAGAATTGAAAGCAGGGCCGGGAATCCCAATTAGATGCTTTTCTCACAGATGAGGAGACTAAGGCTCAGAAATGTGCAGTGACTTGCACACAGCAGGAGGGAACAGAGGCCTTGAGGGAAACTAGAGTCCTTATTTCAAACCCTGAGCCTTCTCCATGATCCCACGCTGCGGCCCCGCATGCTGGAGGTCGTTTACAGCGAACCTTAGGAAGGTCTCATCCAGGGGCGCCTGGGGGGCTCAGTCGTTAAGCGGCTGCCTTCGGCTCAGGTCATGGTCCTGGGATCAAGCCCCTGCATCGGGCTCCCTGCTCAGCGGGGGGCCTGCTTCTCCCTCTCCCGCTCCCCCTGCTTGTGTTCCCTCTCTCGCTGGGTCTTTCTGTGTCAAATAAATAAAAAACCTTAAAAAAAAAAAAAAAGGAAGGTGTCATCCACAGGTGACCAGGGACATGGACCAGGTGAGCAGAGATGATCTGGGGCAGAGGAGGAAGGCTTCCTGGTGGAGGTGGCCCCTGAGCTGGGCCAAGTAGGGATTGTAGGGACAAGTGGGAATTAGCCAGTGAAGCAGTGGGAGAGGACAGTGCAGGCAGAGGAAACTGGAGGTGTGAAACCACGTGGTTGTGCAAGGAGGAACCACAAACACTTGGTTATTAGGGTGTGATGTGGGGGGCCGAAATGGTCTCCCCTCCCTCGTCAGGCAGGTCCAGGAGTGGGGATTTTAAGTTGAGGGCAGTGGGGAGCCACTGAAGGTTTTTAAGCAGGGTGAGGCGTGATGACTGTGCCCCAAACAGAAGGCACTGGTAGAGGCAGGCCCACAACCCCTGCTTCCCAAATCAGCCTGGAGCTGTGGGGCAGCAGAGTTGTGAGGATGCTCACCTTGCCTTGGGGTCTCAAGCCTGGCCCGCTCTGCCTGACCCCCTCGCACCACAGGAAAACAGCCTCCATGGGGAGCCAGGTCTGGGTCTGGCCCACTGAGCATCAGGGAGCCGTGAAGCATGGGGTGGGGCTGGGGTTGGGAAAGGAAAGGGAGCACGGGACCAGCTCGCCAGGCCTTCCTCCCGTTAGCGCTAGGCTGCCTGGGCGTGGTAGGCATGGTGGCTGAGTCAGGCTTTCCTGGGACCTGACCCTTGCTGGGCCTGCGGGGCTGGCCACCATGGCTCTGTTACTGGGCTCTGGCTACTGCCATCGCCACCGACAGAATGGTGGGTCCAGCAGGGAGCAGGGAGCAAGCCTGCAATCCCACAGCAGTCTGGGCACTCGAGGGCACCCGAGGCCAGGCCTGAGTCCCAATCCCAAAGCAACTCGGCCACTTGATGGCCCCACTGGTGAGCAGAGGTGGACACGGGGAAGTGGCTGAGCATGGGAGAGAGATGGCCTCATGGGCTCTCTCCCTCCAAGCCTTGATGGATATGAAGCCCTCTGAGGACACTGACCTCTGAGCTGCAGACTGGGATCTGTGCTCAAATGCCAGTGGGCGGCTGTCTGGAGCCGCCAACGGACCCCATGATTGGCTAGAGGGGAAATTGTATTTTTTTTTTTTTAATTAAAATAAACCCAGCTCCCTCTAGAGGACCTAGAGGCAGTGACAACCCCAAAGCAATTAGCACATCCAGCCCCCAGATCTTGGCTCCTAAGCACCACTCTCTAATGAAAGAACCTAGGACTCCTTAGAGAAGTGGCTGATTCCAGGGCTGAGGCAGGGAAAGTACAGGGTGAGTCTGGAGCATCCTGTAGGGATTGAGGGTAAGGAAATGCTCAAAACAAATAAATAGAGAGGAGGGATGTCAGACCCAGGAGCCAACCTGAAAGAGATCCCCCATGGCCAAACCTGGAGCAGGTTGAACAAATGACACAGAACGAAACTGTAGCCCAATAAAAGACATATCCACAAGTCCAAATTGATAGAAATTGGGATGGAAGAAATAAATAAGTAAATAGAGGAGACTAGACAAATTTTCCTTAGAGAAGAGCTCCGCATAGTTCATGCAGGTTCTCACCTCCAGCGGGCGGAGGTTAATTCCAGATCCAGGCTTTGAATGTGAACTCGACCTAGGGATACCCTTCCGAAGAGAGGAACTACAGAAAGGGTTAAAAAAAAAAAAAAAAGAAGAAACAAATTTTACAGTGGAGAAACCCAGCAAACACTACTGTGTACCGAAAACAGAGTCAGGGCAGAAGAGATATGTTGCTTGAATTCCAAATCGGGTATCAGCAAACACACGGGATTTACTGGGTGCCAGCCACTGATCTCAGTGCTTCGCTCATGTTTACTTGTTTAATAGTCACAGCAACTCTTTGAGGGGCATGCCACTGTTGGCCCATTTTACAGATTTGAATACCGAGGTACGGGGAGGTTAAGTAACTTGCCAGAGCCACCTGGCTCCTGTATGGCCAGGGCAGGCATCAAGTCCAGGCAGTCTTGGTCCCAAGCCACAGAGCCCCTAATAAAAGGCTTTTCTGGGGGCACCTACCTGGCTCAGTCAGTGGAGCCTGCGACTCTTGATCTCAGGGTCATGAGTTCAAGCCCCACGTTGGGTGTAGAGATTGCTTTAAAAGAATGCTTTTCCGTTTGTCACCCTCAACTGCCAAGACAGGACATTCTTGCTCTCTCTGCCATGTTGGGCACCTCCCTAGATATGATCTGAAAAGCACTGGTTCTGGGAAAACTGAGGTCGCGTAACCTGCCCAGGGTCCCCAAATACCTCAGGGCCCCACACCCCAGGCACTCAGACTGGGGCAGGGGGGAGGAGAGGATGGAGATGGGTTTGCTGCTCCCCCCTTGCCCTCAGTGGGCGCTGGGCGCTGGAGCCACAGAGATGTACCCTGCCCCTCTCTTCCCTTCTAGAGTTCTCAGGTGCGGGCAGGAGTGGCTTTACAGCAGGACCCAGGCTAAGAGGGGGAGGAGTTGCGTGCATAGCATCCAGAAGGGGACACCTGACCCAGCCTGAGAGGTTCAGGCGGGCTCCCTGGAGGAGGAAGGGCCATCCAAGCTGAAACCCAGGTCAAGTGGGAGTCCACCAGGTGAGGTGGAGAGAAGTGGCCCTCAGAAGAGCCTGTCCCTGCCCTCCATACTCCCGACCTCTGTGGGTAGGGCCTGAGTCTCCCCCATTGGACCTGGACAAGCCATGCGCTGGTTCCAACACCACCCTGGCCCCTGGCTCTCATGCCATGTGCAGCCCTATGATGCCAGCCCTTTTCGCATTCCCACCCCAAGCAGAAACTTTATCTCTGACCTCAGTTGTCATAGCTGGGAAGTGGGCTCTCAGCCCGCTGCCTTCCCCCGGCTCTGAGCTGCAGGGGCCTTGGCAGCCCTTTGATACACCCAACAAAGCCCTGAAGAAGGTGAAGGCAGCAATTAGGAGGGTGCTGGGTGGGGGTTGCCCTCTTTCTCAGCTGCTCCCAGTCTAGGTGGCGAGTTAAAACAGTATCACCGGGCACGGGGCTCAGATTTCCTAATTAATTAGCAAATCCTAGAGGAATGGGCAGGCTCTCCGCCCTCCTACCACCCCCCCACCTCCAGCTGTGGCCCAGGGCCCAGGCTAAGGCCTGCCGCACAGCAGATGCTACTAGAACAGAGGTTGAGGAAATGTGTGCTGGAGTTCTCAGCTCTGGCCCTCCGTGCCTTCACCCATACCATGCTTGATGCCTGGATCTCTGGCTCCCCAGAGCCGTGTCTGGCACCTAATAGGCCCTCAATAAATATTTGCTCAATAAACAAGTGAATGAGGGGAAGAGGGGCCCCTAGGACCCAGTGGGGAGCCGTTTGGAGCCAGATTATTCAATATCCCCAAAACGAGATTGTGTTGGGGGGTGTTGGGGGTGGGGCGTGTGTGACACAGACAACACAGTTCCCCCTGGTCTGGCCGCTGGGACCACACAGGCAGTAAAGAAGGGATCAGCATTTCTGAACACCTACTATGTGCCGATCAGCATGCCAAGCTCGAGACCCATGTTCTCTTATTGAAGGATCATAATGACCCTGCAAAACATGGATTTATCCCCACTTTAGAGATGGGGAACACTGAGGCTAAACACCGTGATCCCTCAGCCAGGAGGTGACAGAGCAGAATTATGAGACAAGGGCCCTCTTGTCCCACCGCCTGCTGCTGAGGGACATTTGGGGGTCTTAGGGGTTCTTGGGAAGCAGGGTGGTAAGAGGAAGTCAGAGGCTCTATTGGGCACCTACTGATTTTGCTGGGGGACCCTGGGCCCGTCCCTCAGTGTCTCTGGGTCTCGGTTTGTCCATTCGTAATGTGGAGGGCTGGAAGTCCGTCCCTGCTGGGATGAGGGTCTCCTGCCACCCCCATCCTGCCCCGGCCCTCTTCCCAGGCAGTCCCCAGCAGCAGGCCCCACTCCAGCCCCTCGGGGTCTGGCTTCCCAATCCAAACCTTGTCAGCCAGTGTCTGTCGGCAGAACCAGACTCCGGTTTCTGGGAAGCTGCGGCCGCATCCTGCCCTGCCAGGGGGGTGGGGGCCCCCTCTCTCCCCCTGAGCCTGGGCCCCGTTTCAGCAGCCTCATCACATTCCCCCGTGGCCTCCAGAGCCCGGATGGATGGATGCAGTTTCCACACTGGTCTGGCAGGGCCAGGCAGTTGTGTGACCAGGTCTCCTGCTGGGCGGGGGCCGGGGGGGGGTCCTCCCCGCCAAGGACCAGGCTTCAGGGGTCAGTTAGATCAACCCCAGCATCTGGGCGCAGACAGATGCACCTCCCCCCTCAGGATGCATCGGCTATGCCCACCTCCCCCAGACTCGGCCACTCCAGCGCGAGCCAGGCACCCCAATCCTACCCTGGCTTCTCCATCGGAGCTCTCCCCACCCCACGCCCCCGTCCCTATCTCTGCCTGCGAAAACTGTACTCAGTCTCACAGACCCAGCGGGGGTTGCCCATCCTCTGAGAGATTCCCCAGAACCACCCCTGCTCTGAACGGGGAAAAAAACCACCCCAGCTCTCCCAGGGCCGCCTTCAGTCCGTGGATGGCCGTGGAGCTGCAATGGTCCTTAGCCGGGTGTCCGTCTGTCCCTGCCTCATCCTCTGAGCAGCTCAACTTCTTTTCCTCAAGAGCTCTATGAAGCAGAACTGTTGCTATGTACCCCACGGGTGGGGGGACTGTGTACCCCATTTGTCCAGCACCTGGCTTACATCGACTGTCCTATATAATTAGTAATAGTGTTCCTCTTCACCCTCTGTCCCCATTTGGATGATAATTTATTTGGTCACCCCACCATGAGACATGGAGAAGGGAGGGGCTTTCCTAAAGCCCTAGAGCTAACAAGTGACAGAGTCAGGCTTCGAACTGGACACCTCGCCCCACAGCCCTGCTCTACCGTGATGGGTTTGGGCACGAATGAGCCCAGGCATTCTCCAGGGCCTACCATGTGCCATCCAGTGCCTGGAGCTCTTCCCCACACCCCTGGCCTGACACGCCGGCTTTCTCTGGCCTTTTGGCTCATGCGTCCAGCCCCGGAGAAGGTACCCCCGTCTCCCCTCTTAAAGGTGCCCTGGACCCCCTACCATATTTCTTTCCTGCACTTTTGATTCTTCTCAGCAATGGGTGGCAGTGATCAATATCTGTCATTGATGCCCACCTCCTGCCCAGAGGCCAGTTCCACGAAGGCGAGGACAAGCCTGTTTCGTGGCTCCTGGCTCCCCACCAGGGTCCCCCTGCCTATCCGATGAAGGAATCCACCAATGGTGCTGGGCACCAGGGAGAGGGTCAGCGGTGGGAAACCGAGGTAGTGCCCTCACAGACTCCCCAGTCTGCTGGGGAGAGAGGCCCATGGGAAACATCAGAGTGCCCCAGAGAGAAACTCTGTGGCTTGACAGGCATGGGAACTGGGGACCCAGAGAAAGAGCCCCTTGCTCAGTCTAGGGCAGGTCAGGGAAGGTTTCCGGGAGGAGGTGGTATCTGAGCTGACTGGAAGGATGGGGTGGTAGGGGGAGAACGGAGGGGGTTCGCCTCAGGAGCTGGAGGCAGACCGGGTGGTTGCAGCTGTGAGGGCAGGGCGGGCAGCAGGGAGGGTCCAGGCTGCAGGGGTGGGCCGGGGTCTGAACGCAGAGCACCTTGTTGCCCTGCTGAGGATTTGATTTTTATCCTAAGGGTGGGCACCAGGGAGCAGCTCGATGGTTTTTAACTGGGGGAAGGGGAGGTGGGAAAGAAAAATCTCAACTTGCATGTTTTTCAAAATTTGCTGTCCCCTGTAAAAAAAAAAAAAAAAAAGTGTGTGTGTGTGTGTGTGTGTGTGTGTGTGTGTGTGTGTGTGTTGACTTACAAAAAGAAAAGCTGATTTATTTGCGTGCCCCTGTGGGGACCTGCTCAGGGCCTGCTCTTCAGAACAACTCCCAGGATGGAGCCACCGAGGATGCAGGTGTCCCAGCCCCATTCCCCAGCCCCCCAGCCTCAGCCATCTGTCTGGGAAGGTCCATTGTGGTAGCCTCTGACATCACAGCGGGGGGCAGCGTGATGTCACAGGGCCCCTTTGTGGCTGTGGAAAGCAAGGTGTCCCCCACCAGAGGCCCCCTTCCCACTCCCGCCCAATCCTATTAAGCATGGGCTAGGGACAAAGGAAGGCGCTTTGTGTTTTAACCCTGTCTGAAGTGAGTCACAGGCTGCAGAGGGAGGGGACAGCAAGAGGTTGTACATTCCAGAGCCTGCCACCTCCCCCAGCTGGGCCTGCAGGTCAGGCTGGCGGCCCTGCTGTCACCACCGGTCACCGTCCCCTTGCCAGGCCCTGCACCTCTCTCAGATCTGGGGCCAGAGCCTGTGATGTGAGGCTGCAGGCAGGACCTCCTCCTGCGTCCCCTAAATGCTGATAAGGCCGCCTTCAGCCTGGTGAAATGAGGGAGGCCTTGGGGGATTCCGGGGGGGCCCCCCTCCCCGGGCTGGGAGAAGGAGGCGGAGTCAGCTGGAGCCAGAGAAGGCAGCTTCGGGGCATAGATGGGGGGCCAAGGCCTAGAGAGGGACGGGACTTGTTGCCCAGCTGCATCAACGATGAGCACTCATCAATGAGCACTTATTAAACTCCTACTGAGAGCCACACTGGTCTATGCCGTGGGTCATCTGATCCCTGAAACTCTGGAAGGTGGCAGCCAGGACCAACCGCACAGACCTGGCCACTCAGAACAGGAACTCGGTGGGGGGGGAAGGCCCAGCTTGGGGACAGCTAGGTGGCCCCCTCCTTCTCCCAGGTGTCTCTGAGGGGGGCGGGGGCAGGACCCCCTGAGGCTTGAGCTCAGGGGTGAGAGGGCTTGAGTTCCAGTTCCTCTTCTGCAATGAACTTGCATGCCCTCCCCTCACTGAGCCTCTGCGTACTCGTCTGTAAAATGGGACTAATCGGACCCTTCTCCCAGGATTGTGGCGAGGACTGGATGAGATAGCCCAAGCGCCCAGCTGGGGGTGGGGGCAGGCCAACTCAGGGCTGGCACCACCACACCAACCCCCATCCTTGGGTGTCAGCCCTCAGCTAAGCCCCCTCCCACGCTGGCATCCGGACCCTTTGAAGGATGTGTCTGGCCCTAGGCTGGGAGTAGGGGGAAACCGACTGGAGACGCCTCAGCGGGGACAGACCGTAGCTTCAGGTGAGGTTCAGCACACCCCACCACCGCCCGAGTGGGCTCGCCATCTTTGGCAGAGTCCCCGGGCATGCAAGGAGGCTGGGGGTGGCTTCGTTTCAGGCAACAAAGCCCCCTTTCTCCCCAGCCTGAGGAATGCCTGGCACCCCTCTCACCCCTGCCTCCATCTATGCGGAGACCCAGACCCCAGGGCTCACTCTGTGGGGCCCAGGCTGGGCACTGGCCCTGCCCTGAGCCTTGTAAGGCAGCCCTGGCCCTTTGCCCCTGCCCCCCCCCCCCCCCCACAGCTCCCCTGGCCGCACTTGCACACACACGCACACACACTCCCATACCCACATGCCTCCCCCAAACAGCCCAGCCCTCAGCTCGGAGCCCTGAGCTCAGTCCAGAATCCCAGGCGGTCTGGAGCAAACATGTCCACAGCAGGCCGGGCTGGAGAAAGGGCCAGAGCGTGAGGGCCCTGCCTCACCTTGGCTCTTCCTGTGTCTTTGTGCTTGCTTGCTGATGTTTTTAAAAATACCCTCACTTGGCAAAGCAAAAAGTCACAGCTCCTCCACCCACACCTGCCCCATTTTTTGAATTGTCCCGGCATCTGAGCCCCTGACTCTGTTCAAACCCCTCATTTTTACCAAGGAGGATGCAGAGGCCACAGAGCCCGGTCAGGCGGGACTGGTGCAGTGGTGGGGAGGGGGTGCGGGGGAAGGCCGCATATCTGCGCTGTAGAGTCGCATCCCAAGCCCCGCCAGGGCTGGGGAGAGGAATTGGCCTCCCTGGTGAAGGTTGCACCCTTTGTACAGATGAGAACACCAAGACTGTGGGGGGAGGAGCCCAACGTTACCCAGTGAGGAGCAGAGGGAGGAGCTGAGCTCCAGCCCTGAGGCGCTCCCCGCATGGATGGGAGGGATGGTCGGAGGTGCTGAGCCCCCAGACGCCCTCCCAGCCACCGCCGCCCTGGCCCAGCCGCCTCAGCTAGGGCAGGCCCAGCCTGGAGGCGGGTGCTCAGGCCTAGGCTGTTGCCCTGGTCTTGACCCCTCAGCGGGATCTGCCCCTCCTGCCACAGCCCTGGCCAGACTCTGCCCAGACACCTCAGGAATGTGGGGGGAGGGGGACTCAGGAAAGATGGGGCCTGGGGTCCAGGGGTGGACAGAACAAAGAAGCTACGTGTCTGGACCCTCCCTTCCCCCTCCGGGGGCTGCACCACATCTGGAGGCGGGGGCGGGGCGGGGAGCCCTCTGAGGGTGGCTCAGGCCTGTGTCCCTATGTGCTGTGTGACCCTGGGTATGCTGCTGCCCATCTCTGGTTTCCTGGGCTGCAAAATGGAGTGCAGGAACAGGGGATCGGAGGCAGAGGAGTCTGCTGCAGGCTTGGGGTTGGGACTCCTGGCAGAGAGCAGAGAGAAGTGGGGGGCAAGCCCTGCGGTGGGCTCCTCTCCCTGCCTCCTCACTCAGCCTCAGGAATCGCCTTAATTACAGCATCAGCTTCCCTGTGCTTCCTGCCATAAACCCAGGAATCTAAATTAGAAGGCAGGAGGCCGGCTCCCCCTTCCCTCCGACCCCCCAAGTCTGCCGGGAAGTTCTCCTGGAGACAGGCCGCCAGTGGGGGGCTAACTACAGAGGTGCCCAGGGCCCAGACTGGGGGGGTCTGAGAGGCCGGGCGGGCGGCTATCCACAGAACCCTCACGCCTGTCCCTGCTGAGTGTCTGCTGCATGCCAGGCACGGGGCTAAATTAGCCCTTTGATCCTCCCAGTACGGCAAGACTGCCGTCAAGATTCCCTGTTACAGAGGAGGAAACTGAGGCACGAGACCGAGGTCACCCAGGGTCTCGGTGTCTGGGCCAGCTGGACCCAGGTCTCCAGCTCCCAGGCCAGGGCTGGCAGGATTTGCAGAAGGTAGAGGGGAGGGAGGTGAAGAGTGGAGGTGGCCTGTCCGTCCGGGGGGGGGGGGGGGGGGGGGGGGGGTGTGCCCGACCCATGAGTCAGCCCCCTGAGCCCCAGGGGGAGATGGGAGGGGGCTGAGGGGCTGCTTGGGCAGAGACCAGGTAGGGTGTAGGCCAGTGGATTCCGAGCACGGTCTACCTTCCGCAAGCCTGACCTGGGCTTCGCCCTTTCCCAGGACCCGGCCAGGTAGATCAGGGCCGGGCTGGGACCCTCCAGATTGAGAGTGAACCCCAGCCAGAGAGCAGTGTGCGTCGGTGCGCGTGTGCGTGCTTGGGTGTGTGGGCAGTTTGCGTCTTTGGGTACTTGTGTGTGACATGGAGTGCATGCGTGTGGTGGGGAAGTGAGGTCATCTGGGCAGAAGGGAGCTGAGCTTGTCCAAACCACTGGAGCCACTGGGGGAGAGAGAGACAGACTTGGGGGGGGAGGCAGGGTGCAGCAAGGGGAGGGGGTAGGTGGGGGGGCCCGAGGGAGGGAAAGAGACCAAGGCAGAGAGGAGACAGCGAAGGACAGAGCCAGGGACAGAGGGATGAGGTGGGATGGGAGGCAGACAGACAGACAGGATGACGGAGGATGTTGGGGCAATGGTGGGGAGTCGTGGAGAGGCCCACGGAGAAGCCCAAGAGACGCCCGCCCCGAGGGAGGATGGAAGTTTGACAAAGAGGGAGCCAGAGAACAGAGCACAGGGGTGGAGCAGCCCTGGAGGGAAGGGGGCTCAGCCAGAGGGGCTTCCCCCTCTACCGCCCCCGAGTGGGGGATGGAGGGAGGAACCCTCATGTCCGCTTTTTGTCCTGGTCTGTGCATCTGAGATCGCCCGTCCCTAAGGCAATTTTTTGAGGACCTCTTATGCATGCATCCCAGGGGTGGGCTCTACCTGAAGGAGCAAGAGCTCAGAGGCTGGAGAGCATGGGGGCCAGGAAGGGAGGCGGCGGGAGGCCAGGAGGGTGACTTGGGATGGAGGAGCAGCCTGGAGGCGGCAGTGATGGAGGACGCTGGTGCAGAGCTGGGTCAGGCCCATACAGGGGACAGGTCCACTTCTCCCCAGCCACATCCCAGCCCTTGTGACCCTCCCATCATCCAACTCCCCAAAGTGGCTTCTAAGTGGCTTACAAGGCCCCATGGGCCCTGCAACCTGGCCCTCCACCGCACCCCCCCCCCCCCCGCAAGGACATCTGGCAATGTCTGGAGACATTTTTGTTTGTCACAGTTAGGGGAGCGTGCTGCTACTGGTATCTGGTGGGTAGAGGCCAGGAATGCTACTAAACATCCTATAACACACAGGACAACCCTTACAACAAAGAATCATCCAACATACTCCCCTCCCTTCTGTTCCCTGAGCATGCCAAATTAGTCTCTGCCTCAGGGCCTTTGCACTTGCTGTTAGCCCTGACTAGAATACGCTCTCCCCAGATCATCACACAGCTTGTCTTCTCATTCTTCCAGAATCTGCTCAAATATTCCCTCCTTAGAGCAGTTTCTCCTGACACTGCCACCCCTTCCACATTCTGTTTATTTCCCTCCCAGCACTTATGCCCAAATCGTGACGATCTTGTTTATTTATTCAAATCCTTATTATAGTTTCTCTACCCTCCACTTGGCTGTGAGCTCCACAAAGGCTGGGGACTTTGGCTTTCAACAGTACCCAGACGCTGAGTACTGGGTGCTAAAATTGAGAGCTCACTTAGAACAGCCAGAGGCTATTTTAAGCACTTTGCTTAGAACACTCTGCATATATGAATTTATTCCAGTCCTATGAGGTAGGCACCATTGGTATACCCATTTCACAGACGGGGAAGCTGAGGCTCAGAGATGTCAAGTAACCGGCCCAAAGTGATACAGCTAGTCCGTGCATGAGCTGAGATTTGAACCCAGGGCAGCTGGCTTTGGAGTTTCATGCCCTAACTTGACAGTGCCACACCATAGCCTCTCTGCAAATGTGACTGTAACCCAGACCCCCATCTCTCCCTCTCCCTGAGAAGGACTAACCCCCTGCTGTACCCTGGCCCTCTCGCCTCCCCCACCCTGGTGCTGCTATGGGTAGAAGTGAGGCTTCTGAAATCGGGGGTGCTGTTATGGGTAGAAGTGAGGCTTCTGAAAAGGAGGAGTTCGGGGTGCTCCTCATCTCTGCTCCAAGTCAGTGTGGGGAGATGAGACCCTCGTTGGCAGATTCTGACAGTGAGGAGACTCGGGGACCTGGATGGGGGGCTCCTCACCATGGGGATCCCCTGCCACAGCCAGTGCACGGGGCCACAACCGCTGCCCTGAGTCACTGTGGACTCTCCCAGGCACTCCTGGGAGCTGGGGAGGAGGCGCGTGGCCTTCCTCGTGCCTCTCTGGCAGGGGGGTGGCTGGCATGGGGCGATTCTGAGGGCTGGGCTGAGCCCCACACTGGGGCCCTTCCCTGGTCTAGCTTGAAGCCCCTGATGAAGAGCTACAACCAGGAGGGACGGTCTCCCCAGGGACAGCGGGAGGCTGTGGGTGCCCTGGCCTGCCGGAGATGGCACAGGAACTTGGAAGCCTGCCTGGAGCCCTTTGCCACCGGATTCCCAGCTAGAGGCCGTGCACACTCACAGCCTACTGCCCCTCCCTCCGGCCACATCCCGGGACCCCCTCTCCCAGGCTCTCCGATTAACCCAGCAGCTGGCCCAGTTGCCTCAAAACATCTTTCCCTTGCCCCATCCCGTCTCCCAATGTCCGTGGGGTGGATCGAGGGACAGACTGGACCTGGGACCTGCCAGGAAGTGCTTTAACTCCCCTTCATTCGACTAGCCTTGCCTTCTCCCATGGTGCCATGGTTAGAGCACCCACGCTGAGCTCCACGGCTGAGTTCATATTTTGCTTCGCCACTCATCCGCTGTGTGATCTCGGGCAAGTGTCACTGTCTCTCTGAGCGCCCAATTTTCCCACATGGGGAAGGTAACTAGGGCTTTGGGAGGCTCCGCTGGGATGAGGCATAGAGTGTTGAGCACAGCGCTCAGCTTGTGGTCAGTGTTCAGTTGTGGGAGCTGTTTTTGTTCTTTATTCTCCGTGAAGAATTTCCTGAGGCCTCTAGAGCACACAGACAGATCCCCCCTGAGAGCAACCCCTAGCCCAGATAAGGCTTGATTCTGAGGGCCTCCCAGGCAGGACCTCCGGATTCTCATCCTGGCTTTGCCGTTGGGTTGCTGTGTGACCCGAGCAAGTCATCATCCCTCTCTGGGCCTCAAGCTCCCTCTCTGAACAATGACCAGTTGGCTTGGATGATCAAGGAGACTCGGTCCTGAGGGCTGATTCAAACCCCCCCGGGTTTGAATCCTGACTCTGCCACTTACTGTGACCTTGGCAAGTGACGTCTCTCTGCCTCCGTTTTCCACTGTAAAGGTGAACAATAATAGTTCCTACCCACAGGATTAAGTGAGTTAATACATGTAAAGTACTTACAACAAGTCTGGTACACGGTTAGTGCTCAACAGATGTTGGCCATTACTCTCAGCTAACACTATCTGTAAGGATCTTTTTTTCCAATTGCGATGTGATTGACGTACCATAAGATCACCTTTTGAAAACATACCCTTGAGTCGTTTTTAGTAGACTCACAAGGTTGTGAGGCTGTCAACACTGGTTCCAGAATCTTTTCGTCACCCCAAGATGAAACCCTATACCTAGTAGTCACTCCGCATTTCCACACCCCCACGCACCACCACTCCTCCCGCTGCAACCTCGAATTTACTTTCTGTCTCTGTGGCTTTTGCACATTCTGGACATTTCATGTAAATGCAATATGCAGCCTCGGGTCTGGCTTCTTTCACTTAGTGCAAATATTTTCAAGATTCATTCCTGGGGCGCCTGGGTGGCTCAGTTGGTTAAGCATCTGCGTTTGGCTCAGGTCATGATCCCAGGGTCCTGGGATCAAGCCCCACATCGGGCTCCCTGCTCAGTAGGGAGCCGGCTTCTCCCTCTCCCTCTGCTGTTCCCCATGCTTGTGCCCTCTCTCTCTGCCAAATAAATAAACAAAAATCTCAAAAAAAAAAAAAAAAAAAGAAGAAGAGTTGCTCTACCACTCGCTCTACCGATTGAGCCAGCCAGGCACCCTGGTACAAGTTTTTTGTAAACATGTTTTTCATTCTCTTCAGTATTTTCCCTGGAGTGGAATTGTTGGGTCATATGGTAACCCCACAGTGAGCTTTTTGAGGTGCTGCCAAACTGTTTTCCAAAGTGGCTGCATCATTTTATTTATTTTTTAAAGTTTATTTATTTTTTTTAGTAATCTCTACATCCCACGTGGGGCTCAAACTTACGACGCTGAGATCAACAGTCACATGCTGTTCTGACTGAGCCAGCCAGGCGCCCCTTCTACACCATTTTATATTCCCACTGGCGGTGTATGAGGTTCCAATTTCTCCACACCCTTGCCAACAGTGGCTAATGTCTTCTTTTGTATTGTAACCATCTTAGTGGGTGTGAAGTGGTAGCTCGCTGTGGTTTTGATTTACATTTTCCCAATGACTAATGATGTAAGCGTCTTTAAGTGTGCTTATTGGTCATTCACATATCTTCTTTGGAAAAATGTCCATTCAAATCCCTTGCTCGGGCGCCTGGGTGGCTCAGATGGTTAAGCATCTGCCTTCGGCTCAGGTCATGATCCCAGGGTCCTGGGATCGAGTCCCGCATCGGGCTCCCTGCTCCTTGGGAGCCTGCTTCTCCCTCTGCCTCTGTCTCTCTCTCTGTCTCTCATGAATAAATAAATAAAATCTTTAAAACAAAACAAAAAAAAAAATCCCTTGCTCATTTTTAAATTGGGTTATTTGTCACTTTATTGTTGAGCTGTGTTCTTTATACATTCTAGATACTGGACACTTATTAGATATCTGAGTTGCAAATATTTCCTCCATTCTATGATTGTTGGTTTTTTTTTAAGATTTTATTTATTTATTTGACAGAGAGAGAGAGAACACAAGCAGGGGGAGCAGCAGGCAGAGGGAGAAGCAGACTCCCCACTGAGCAGGGAGCCTGACGTGGGGCTCCATCCCAGACCCCAAGATCATGACCTGAGCCAGCGAGGGCAGACGCTTAACCAACTGAGCCACCCAGGCATCCCTGTCTTCACTTCTTGATAGTGTCCTTGGAAGCATAAAACTTTTTAATTTTGATCAAGTCAATTTATCTATTTTTTTCTTTGCTTCTGCTTAAATGTTGTATCTAAGAAAAAATTGTCTAATCCAAGGTCAAACCTGTTTTCTTCTGACAGTTTTATCATTTTAGCTCTTAAATTTAGGATTTTGATTCATTTTGAGTTAACAATGGACGTACACAGTGTATAGGGTGTGAAGTAGAGCTCCAACTTTGTTCTTTTGCATATGAAAATCCAGTCGTCCCAGTATTATTTGGTGAAAAGATTCTTTCCCCATTGACTTTTCCGGGCACCTTTGTCAAAAATCAAGTGAGCAGGGGCACCTGGCTCTCTGGTTTGTGAGTTTGAGCCCCATGCTGGGCATAGAGATTACTAAAATAAACAAACAACAAACAAACAAATAAACTTCTTTAAAAAATCAGTTGACCATAATGTCCCTTACCCTTGAGGAGGGTGATAGACAGACAGCTGGTTGCAGCTGAGTGGTATCGAGGTTGTGAGGGGGAAGCAGAGTACATTGCAAGGAGATCCAACCAAGGGAGGCTTCCAAGAGCAAATAATATTTAAACTGAGGCCTGAAGGATGTGTAGCAATTACCCAGCACGGGGGTGGGGGCGGGAAGGGCATTCCAGGCAGAAAGAAGAGCTGTCGTCACAGAGAGGTGCCGGTGAATCAGGAGGGAGAAGGAGGGGGCCAAGGGGCGAGCTTGGCAGGTGGGTTTGGCACCCTCGTCTGACTTTCTGGACAGAGATGGGGCCACACTTGAGGGAAAGCAAACTTCCTTGACCTTCTGTAACTAAACAGTTCCTTTCAGGAAAGGTCCCAGTCCCTGGCTTATTCCAATCCCTCAGCTTTGGCCCCTTTCCTGTCCTTCTGCCTGGGGCCGAACGGAGGGAGGCCACATCCCCTTGTCGCAGGAGAAGCAGGATGTGGAGCTGAATGAAGCCACAGAGACTGTCTTCCTCAGTGGCCCCTGCCAGAGTGTCCTCTGTACAGGCCCCTGGGGCCCTTCCTGCAGCACCTCCGGCTCCATCTTGTTTGACTTGGACGGGGGCCCTGACAGAGAGGAGGGGCAGAGCGTGGGGCCATGGAGCCCTGAGCCCTGAGCCCTCAGGAACGGTTCCAACTAATACTGTTCTCTACCCGGCCAGGATTCTAGTGACTGGGGACAGATAGGAGCCCAGTCCCTCACCTGCTCCCCGGGTCACTCCAACATCAAGCCTGGCAGGGAAAGGCTGGTTAACCCTAGGCAGCCAGGAGTCGAGGGGAGACTAGGTTTCTATCTTGCCCACTGAAAGGTTTATAGCACAGAGTTGGGTGAGTGATCCTAGCTGGGGAGGGGGTCCTCCCCTTCACTTAATCCACTCAGCCCCACCCCACCCTCTTATCCAGATAGAGAAACTGAGGCTCAGGTCACCTGACAAATGAGAAGCAGAGGCAAGACCTGAACCCGGGTCTCCCAGCTCCTGGCCCAGTGCTCACTCCTTCCTCTGATCCTCCCATACAGATGACTGACCGGGTGGTGGTGTTTGGGGGTGGTTTCAAGGCTCACATCTGGGCTCTGGTGGATGAGGCTGACAGGTGCTCTAGGAGTTAACCATGCCCCAGCCCCGAGAGCCTGAAATGCGGCCTCCTGGGAACAGAGGGAGATTGCAGGCTCCTCTCCCTTCCCGTCATGCTTCATCAGAGGCTGACGCTTTCCTGGCCCAAGGTTCCAGAGGCATCAACAAAATGGGCTGAACAAACACGTCTTGCTGAGTTGTCCTAAGACTGTCGATGCTTTCCAGCCAGAGACCACCAGAAACACACTTGAACAAAGCTGGGCTTACTGCTCCCGGTGAGGAGGGAGAACGCACCCCTCAGGAAGACGCGGGGCACCCGTGAGAGGGAGTTGGCGTAGGAAGGGGTGATGGGTGCTCCTTGGGAGGACTCCGGGGGGGGGGTGGAGCCCTGCTCTGGATTGGCCACAGTCAGGCAGCAGCAGGAATTCTGGGATTGGGCGTCTCAATCATTTTAATCTAGAAAGGAAGAGAAATGAATTGAAGCTAAAGCTGTGTTTGGCAAAGAAGCATCTGTCCCTCATTCAGCCAGATAGAGGGACGTCTGGTCATTTTTGTGGTTTGGACCATGTTCATTTTTGTCTGTGTGCAGACACGATTACAGAGTGGTCTTGTCTTTGTCTTGATCCATCAAGGTCATTGGGTGGCCTCGTCTGATGTTGGTGATCTGTGAAATTGCTTGTGTTCGCGGGAGCACGCCATGGCCTAACGGGGAGGACAGGCTATCAGGGGCTGGTTTTCTCTTTCTCCCTGTGAGAGGAACCAGCACGGAGCCCTGCAAGATGAACCACGTCACGCAGGGTGCCTGTGAGGGGTAAATGTCAGCCACACTTTGTCTGTCTGTCCCAAGGCTACAGAGGAAGCTCTGCGGGGAAGCCAAGAGGCTTTGGAGTCAGGCTGGGGTTCGAATCCTGACTTCGTTCGTGCTCTTGGACAAGTCACTTCCCCGCTTGCAACTTTATCCACTCCACAGATATTTAACCAACACCTGTTGTCTGCCAGGGACTGGGGACCGTGGGCAAGTGCCTTACTCTCTGGGATTCAGTTTACCCCTCCAGAGAATGGGAATAATCTTGGTACCTAAGATAAATTAGTGCCTATCTCCCAGGGTTGCTGTAAGGCTCAATGAAAAACTGTCGGCGGGGGGGGGGGAGGGCTCGAGCACAGTCTGGCCCGTGCCATCTGTACTTCCTGGGGTCCCTGCCTCCCTGACCACCCCTGCCTTGTGGGGCCTTCATGAGTGGGGAAGCAGGAGGGGCCCACTCTTCGTACAGCCTGCTTTGGAGAGTGAGTCCCCGGCTCCCTTGCCCAGGGACCCAAGGTCCCAGCTGGTCCCCAAGCAGGTCTGTTGGGAGTCCCCTCCCAACGGGGGTGATCTGTACCTCCTGGGCCTTCTCCAGAGCAGTGGTGCCAATGTGGTGACTAGGGCCTGGGGAGGCAGAGAGGGTGCCCAGGCTGCGGGGGTGGACGAGGGCATGCACCATCCTGTCTTCTCCAGGCGTGGAGGAAGGGGTGGTGACAGGAGGGTGTGAGAGGCCAGCACAGAAGGAAGTTTGTGCACCCACAGGAGGTGGCAGGGGGAGGGCCCATTACATGGGTCTGAGTGGTATGGCAGGTGGGGGCTCTCAGCTGAGGGTGGTGTGGAGAGGTGTGTATACATGCGTGGGCAGGATCTGACAGCAGGGGGGGGTGCACATCCGTGTGTGCATGTGTGATACCCCCACCTCGGTGCGGGGGTCTTGAAAACAGCCTGAGTTTAGGATTCAAACTAGCCTGGGTCTATTCCCAGTTGAGTGACTTTCTGGCTGCGTGAACTTGGCCCTGGCACGTGCATGTTCTGAGCCTCATTCGTCTATGCCAGGAGCACACCCTGAGCGCTAGCTGTGTGCCAGGCACTGGGGAGACAGGAGCAACCAAGGCAGAGCTCAGGCTTCCATGCAACCAGCCTTACTTTCCCCATCTTTAAAGCGGAGGCGTCAATACCCATCCCCCGGATCACATCTGTAGAGCACAGGGCATAGGGTCTAAGTGTTTGGTGGGAGATTTGTTGTCTTCAGGTGTCTGGAAACCTTGGAGCTGCACCCCTTCTTCCAAAGGACACAGCTCTCAGCTGGTGGGAACGGGAGCCAAGGGGGGGTCCTCCTTCAGGGCATGATCCAGTTCCCAGACTGCCCTTGCTCTGCTCTGCTGGCGTGGGCCCTGGGAATGAGTGGCCAAGGCACCTGAGATGGGTCAGATGAGGTGGGGGCCTCGGCATTCCAAGAACCCTGGCACCTTCCCAGCATCAGGGAAGAGAAGTTGGGGGGGGCGGGTCTGGAGGACAAAGCTCCTCTGTGGGCCCCCTTCAGTCAACCAACCCCACACACCCACCTAGTATGGGCACAGGTGTGGGATGGAAACTCTTCCAACAAGTTGGGACACCCTCATTCCCCTGGGCCGGGCTCGCGGGGTGGGGGCCGGGGAAAAAGCAGAGGAGGTGGCTGCCAACTCCCCACTGGCTGCTGTATACACCCAAGCGATGAGCTGGCTCTTGGCTTCGCTGCCTTGTCACCTGGCCAGATGTGCCAGGAGACACCAGCTGGCTCCTGCCTGGCTCTAGTCGGCATTCAGTGCTCTGGCCCTGCTGGATCTGGGCACAAGAAGGGAAGCCAGAGAAGGATCGTGGACCCTTGCTTAGAACCAGATGTCTGATTTCCCCCCTGGGCCCGCAGCAACTCCTCTGAGCCTGAGGGACATCTGCTCCCCTAGCAGGGGACGCTGGGTAGAGCTTCAGGTACCCCTGGGCTTAGAAAGGATGATGCCCTGGAGAAGGGGTTGGTGACCTCTCTTGCACATCGGTGGGCTTTGGTGCGGCTCAGTAAGAGTCAGGTGGGGCAGAAACAGGCTGTTGCTAAAGTGGGAAGGATTTGGGTTAGAGCCGAGAGAATCATTTCAGCCCAAGGAGGGATGCTGGAGTCAGAAAGGGATGCTTATACGGGGCTGCCGGCCTGATCTGTCTCCGGGCCTGCCTTTGGCAGGGGTGGGGAGTCAGGTCAGGAGAGATGGAGGAGAGGGCTGGGGGGGAGGGGCTGGATCCCCTCTCCTTCATTCCAAGTGAAGGCCGTGAGGATCCTGCACCCAGCCCACCACCCCACCCATTCCCTCATACACCGCCAGCCATCTCCCTGCAGAGAAGCCAAGCTGGGAGTTGTACGGTTAGAATTGCAGGGTGATCACGGGCAGATCCCTTTAACCTCCCGGAGCCTCAGTTTTCCTCTTCGGCACCATGGGCCGACTATCTGTGTGGGGCACTTGCTATATGCCACGCCTCCTTGCACATGGTTTCATTTTTCCCTCCTATCAGCCCTCTGAGGCAAGCCCTACTATAGCCCCATTTGACAGATGAGGAAACCGGGGCTTATTGAGAGTCCGAGGGAGACTGATGGTGAGCTGAGATGTGTCCCCCACCCCCGCCCCCCATTCCCTCTCTCAGAGCGGAACAAGGCAGTACCACAGCCTGGGTGTGTGGCAGCTTGCAGGAGAGACTGCAGCCAAGTTCAAGGTCACAGCTCACCCCAGTCGCAGGGGACTTCTCATCCAGGCAGAGTCTTCTCTTGCAGTTGCCTTCCCTTAAGCAACGGGTCAGGGCTGTGGAGCCGGCTTCCCTAAGGACACTGACTGGTGTGCAGGTTCCCCCCTGCCCCCCACTGAGATTCTGTCCACCACCTGCCACCCCCAGCTCACGGGGTCACTGTTGGCCCCCCGAGGGACACCTGCTTCCTCATCAGCCCTTCTGCTGTCCAGGTGACAGCTCTGCCTCCCCATGCTGGGCCTGTTCCTGCTACTTTGCACCCCGCTGCCTGGCTCTGGGCATCCCCTGCTCGGGGCATTTGGTGCTGGGCCGTCCAGAGAGAGGCAGGGGGGCACTGTATCCTGACCCTCTTCCAAGCTTGCTTTGTTTTGTGTTCAAAGAAGATGCAAGGGGTTTAACACACCATCAGCGTGTCAGTACTTGCCCCGACAGGGAGGGGCAGCCAGGAATGACCCCAGGGAGCCTGCACTTGTACTTCGTCTACTCTTCCCTGAAACCCGGCCCCCTCACTCCTTCCGGGCCCCTGCTGCTGCCCAAGCTGGGGCCTCCAGTCTGCTCCCTCCCGGCAGCCTCAGCTGACCACTCCCCTCCCCTGTGCTGAAAACTTCAGCAGCCCCACTTTGCCTCCTGATAAATCCTGACTGCTGGGTCTGGCATTCAGGGCTCTCCCTACGATGACCGGCCGTGCCATGGACCACCTGGGCCCGTGGGGCCCTCTCACCGCTGGCTTCCAGGCCCTGAGTCCGCCCTGAGCCTCTTCGAGCAGTGAGGAACACAATGGTTCCATGAGTCCCCTAGGGGAACGGAGGCCCAGAGGGGGACTCCACCTTGTTCCAGGTCCTATGGCTAGGCATTCTGGCAGAGGCCCAACTCCTCCCCCTTGGGCCTTGCTTCCGTGGGCCCTGGGCCCCTTGGGAGCCAGCTGCCCGTGGGCAGGGCTGAACCCTCCTCCCCTCCTGGATGGCCACCCAGATTCCTGTAAGCTAGAGCTGAGGAACAGGTGGTCAGCCTGTGCGAATCACCCCCGGGGTACTCTGAGTACCCGCCGGCCCCGAATCACCCCCAGGTGCTCTGTGTACCCACCGGCCCCGCTGCCCACATGTCTGTTCCTCCCCAGAGCAGCCTCTTGTCAGGGGAGCAGTGAGGCCTCCCTCTGCCTCCTCGCAGCTAGGCTGGGGGCACAGGGCCCTGCGACCTCGTCCCAGCACCATCCCGGAGTGAGACTGCAGCGCCGCTCACTCTCCCTCTCCCGGCAGGGAGGTCTCCCCCTGCCTGGTGCCCACCCCACTGGCCCTGCCCAGGCGGTCCCCAGCAGCTTGTTTTCCTGGTGCTGGGCCTGGCTCAGCCTCCAGGGCCTGCCAGTCACGTAGCCAAACTTGTTCCTCCTCTTCCGCTGCCCAGGCTGCTGAGCACAGCGGGTTTCCTGCTGGGGAGAGCACAATGGAGCCGGCCCCAAGGGACCCGCCCGGGGGCGGCGCCAGCCCAGCGGGCTCTGAGCGCTGTGTGGCCTGAGACAGAACCCACACCCTCTCGGAGTCTTGGTTTCTCTCGTGAGAAGGCAGGCGGTGAGACAAGGGCATGAGGGGCCACCTCCAATATTGGTAACAGCGAACTCGCCTTGAGCACTGAGGACGTGCCAGGCGCAGAACCCCCACATCCTCACAGCCACCCATAAACTAGGTCGGGTCAGAGCAGGGTCAACTCACTGGCTACAGGTGGAAGCTCCCTCATCTGTCCACCCTCCCAGAGCTTCATCCCATCTCCGGCTCAGAGGGCTGCCCTCCCCAACCCCGCCTCCCCCTGCAGACCCCGTGTCTTCTTTCTCCCCGCCCCTGGGAGGCACCCAGCCCGGCTGCCACGGAGAAAGGAGAGGAAGTGTTAGAAGGTCCACACGAGGTCAGAGAGCACCTGTACCCACGTGGTCCAGGCCTGCTGCCCCAGCTGATGGTGGGGGGAGCTTAGGGAGATATGGGGAGAGGGGCTGATGATGGAGGGAAGAAGAGGTAGCAGGGAGAGAGCCTGGGGGCCAGGAGTGGCCTGCAGGCTGGCCTGGGAAGGAGTCAGCCAGTTTGGGAGCAAGAATCACCTGATAAGCCCCCAGATAAGAAGGTTTCTGAGGCTGGGAGCCTGAGGTCCTACAGAGTTCTGCTCCATCCTCCCCACCTGTCTCCACCTCGACCCCACCGCCACCCTCGGCCTGGATCATCTCTTCTTCATCTCCAAATCTGGACCAGGCTCTCCATCCCAAGGCCTGACCATGAACCAGATCCTCTCAGTTGTGGGGAGAGGGGAAGTGGTCACAAGCTTCCTCAGGACACACAGATGAGCAGCCAAAGCCTCCCCACCTGACCCTGCCATGGGTCAGGGCACCCTGTGGGTTCCCAAGTGAGAACCAGGGAGACGGCAGGGCCTGGGTTTCCAGCAAGACACCGTGGATCCCCTAGTGGGGAGGAGAAGTGGCTACTGTCCCTGCAGCCACATCTCCAAGGCCTGGCACACACTCCGGATAACTGACCCCTCCCCCTGACCTCCAGGATCAGAAGGCCTGACCTTGCTCCTGCTCGGCCATGACCTCCATCCTGCTCCCCTCCCCAGGCCATGGAGGCGCCACAGTGACTCAGCTCTGAAGCTCAGGGTCCCCAAAGGAACCAGTCCTAGACAACGTCCCTGCTGACCCAACCTCATCTGACTTCGAGAGTGCTGCCCCTCCCGCCATGCTCTCTTAGGCCCCTGGGACGCGGAACCCCAGCTTTGCCTCTCTGAGCCTGTTTCCTATCGGCACAATGGTGCTCAAGTCATCCCCACTTCCTAGGCTGGTGGTGAGGACCAAAAGGGACAATGTGCATAAGGACCATCACCTCATGAGGCGCCTGGGTGGCTCAGTCGTTAAGAGTCTGCCTTCGGCTCAGGTCATGATCCCAGGGTCCTGGGATTGAGCCCCGCGTCGGGCGCCCTGCTCAGCAGGAGGCCTGCTTCTCCCTCTCCCACTCCCCCTGCTTGTGTTCCGTCTCTCGCTGTCTCTCTCTGTCAAATAAATAAATAAAATCTTTTAAAAAATAAAAAATAAAGATTTTATTTTTAAGTGATCTCTACACCCAACGTGGGGCTTGAACTCACAACCCCGAGATTCAGAGTCACATGCTCCATCAACTGAGCCAGTCAGGAGCCCCCCTTTTTTTCTTTTGTTTTCTCCTGCGCTTCTGAACCCCTTGTGTCCTTCTTGCTACCTTCTGGGCCTCCAAGCCTGCTGGAAGTGTCACCCGTCCTCACAGAGAGCCCAGGATCCCACTTCCTCCCAGTCCACCCCAACCCTTTCCCCAAATTGGCTTCTGGGCCTCCCAGCAGGTCTCAAAGCCCCGCTGCTGGGCCTCCTCCACCAGCCCCCCACCAGCTCCTCAGCAGAGGAGGGAATCAGGACCTGAAGGTGTATTGAGGGGGGGCGGCAGCAGGGCTCTGGAACCTTCCCAGGGCATTCTGATGCCCACTCTCCTACCTGCTTGAACAGGAATATTTGACACCTTGGGGGATTCTGCAGGCCCTTCTGTCAGCTCCGGCATGACCTGCTTGCCACCCCCACCCGCTGGGAGAAAACCCTTTCCCAAAGTGTGATTTCTCCCCCACCCGCTTCTAGGGCCAGGAAGGCAGGGCCAGGCAGGGGAGACCAGCTGCACTGGGTTTGTTTTAGGGTTTTTCCTCTGCTGCTGGTTTCTAAACAGAACACCTGGGTGACTATGGGGACAGAGCCAGACACAGCCCCTCATGGGGCTGGGGGGTGGGGGGTACAATAGAAGATGATGAGGGGGCATTTACCCTCCTCCCAGAATCAGGCCAGGGCTTGGAGAATCTTTGAAGCCCCCCGATGCAGGAGTTATTCCCCCATTTTACAGAGGAGAAGACCAAGGCTTAGCGGGGGCCCAGGGATGTACTCAAGGGCACACAGCTGAGGAGGGGGCCGGAGGGGTGACTCAGCAAGGGCTGCATGGGGGGCTTGGCTACTCTTTCTTCTTCCAAACGCCCTCCCTTGCTTCACTGTACCCTCCCCCAACTCTGCACCCCCTCCCCTCAATCTCTCAGGCTGTCCCTCCTCCTCCTTTCTTCTCCAGGTGGCCCCATCCTGAGACCTGTCCTCATCACCTGCCCCCAAAGTGGACACAAGCCCCTCATGGCGTCAGTTGCCAACAGCCAAACCATCGACCTGAGATCACCCTAGCAACATTCAAGGAACGTGCATGGGTCAGGCCCTGCTCTAGAGGTGTTACCTACCTAATTGAATCCTCATGACAGTTCTGTGAGGTAGGTGCTGTTTCCATTCCCATTTTACAGGTGAGGAACCCGAGGCCCAGAGAGCTGAAGTAAGTCATCTGTAGGGGGCAGGACCAGGGTTTGAACCCAGGCCTCTCCAATGATTGCCTTCTCCATGTTATCCCTTTGGCTGTCTAGCCCCGACCTCCGACCTGGGCTTCAGGCTGAACGACCCCTCCCAGTTTCCCTTGAGCTCCCGGCAAGGGGGTCACCATCCCTGTCCGGTACCCAACCACCATAGCTCCCATCTCTGTGTCAAGACCTGTTTGTTCGGGGCGCCTGGGTGGCTCAGTCGGTTAAGCGTCTGCCTTCAGCTCAGGTCGTGATCCCTGGGTCCCAGGGTCAAGTCCAGGTCAGGCTTCCTGCTCAGCGGGGAGGCTGCTTCTCCCTCTGCCTGGGCCTCCTTGCTTGTGCTTGTGCTCTTTTTCTCTCTCTCTCTCAAATAAATCAAAAATCTTTTAAAAAAAAACCCAACAATCTGTTTGTTCCATGTTCCCCCCTCCCACCCCTAGACTGGAAGCATCTCGGACTCCATTCATTCATGGCCATGTCCCCACACTCAGCTCTGCAGGTTTGGCACACAGTAGGGCCTGGGTCCAGGTTCTAGAAGGAACAAAGGCATTCCAGCTCAGGATCCCGCCTTAGCCTCCCCACAGTGCCCTCTGCTGGCCAGACCAAACGCTGCCCTGGGGCCTTCCCGCCATCAGCCCATGCCTGATCCCCATCACCCTAATAACCCCCTGGGTTTATAGAGCGCCTTTCTTCCTCTGAGCTCGAAGCACTTTCCCATCTGTGATCTCCCTGGCCTGGGACCAGCCGAAGCATTTCTCTCCTCACTTTAAGGAAGCAAACCAAGACGAGGGATGGGGCGAGCCCTGGCGTGCTACTGGCAGATCCAGAAAAGAGAGTTTAAGTTTGTTTCTCCAACCCTCTGGGTTACAGATGAACAGACTGAGGCCCAGAGGGGTACAGACTTGTTCACACGAGTCCTGGGCCAGAACCCACTGTCCTAAATACTGTCCGGGGCTCTCCCATGACATCGAGATCTCTGCCGATAGCTCAGCAAAGTTTGGCCAAGTCATTAAATGTAAGGAGCCTCTGTTGTCCCATTTGTAAAAGGAACGGTACTTCCTGCTCTGCCTGCCTCCTGGGGGACGAAGAGACGGAGGACATGGAGGCCTTGAGACCAGGCGAGGCCAGATAACGGGAGAATGAGGGCAGTGGTCCAAGCCGCAGACATCAGCAGGACCCTCACCTCTGCCTGGCCTAAACACAACCCCGGGGCCACTTCCATCCAACACTTGACTTTCCAATGGGCTGGCACGTTGTGTATGCTGCCCACGTCCTGCCCTGGATGACCTGGTCAGGGTGTCAGGGGTGGAAGGTGAGAAGAAGTGGTGGCCAGTCTAACCCTACATCTCAATTCCTGTTCTGTTATGCCCCTCCTGGCTCTTCTCACAATTTGTCAATAAAGGCATTTATTTTAGTGGCTTGTTAATATCTATCTCTCTGCCAGACTCTATGTCAGGGTTGGCAAGCTTTATCTGCAAAGGGCCAGAGAGTATTTCTGGCTTTGAAGGCCATACCATTTCAGCTGCAACTACACAGCTCCACTGTTGTAAGGTGAAGCAGCCATAGGGATCCCTGGCTGGCTCGGTCAGTGGAGCCTGCAACTCTTGATCTCAGGGTCGTGAGTTCAAGCCCCACAGTTGGGTGTAGAGATTACTTAAAAAAATCTTTAGGGGCACCTGGGTGGCTCAGTCAGATAAGTGTCTGCCTTCAGCTCAGGTCATGATCTCAGGGTCCTGGGATCCAGCCCCGCATCGGGTTCCCAGCTCAGCAGGGAGTCTGCTTCTCCCCCTTCCCCCTCTACCCGCTCACACTCTTTTGCAAATAAATAAATAAAATCTTTAAAAAAATTCTTTAAAAAAAGGTGAAGCAGCCACAGACAACAGGTTAACAAATGAGCATGGATATGTTTCAATAAAACTTTATTTACAAAAACAGGCCAAGGGCCAGGTTTGGCCCAAGGATCATAGTTTGCTGACAACCACTCTAATCTCCAAAACAGCTGACACTTGTCTGATTACTCTCAACTGTATCCCATTGTTTGGGCAGACAGCACATTGCAGGCACAGATTTGATCACTATTTGATGAATGAGGGAGTGAAACAGGAAAGACCTAAGTGGTGAGACTCGAGGGACATGTGTGATGTGGACTGATCAAGGTCGGTACAGAGCTTGTGCAAACATCAAGAAGCAGGAATGGAGGGGATGCTGCCCGTCCCCAGGAGTTACCAGGCTCGGAATCACCCCAGAGGTCAAGATAGAGGGGCAGCGGGGAGTCTAAGGGCTGCCCCAGTGTGGCCACGACTCAGACCCACCCCTAGGGTTACTGGGAGGATTAGCAGAAGAGGACCCGTAAGGGTCTCAGCAACAGCTGCTGACACCTGATTATGTTGTTGCTGTTATTAACTCAAACACCTGAAACTGCCCCCCGAGCCCTCAACCAATGGCCCCACCTGGGTCAGCAGGCCTCTCCCTCACCGAAGATGGGCCTGTGAGGACCACAAGAAAGCCTGTCCATGGAGGAACTGGGGGATATCTGTCCGAGTGCTTAGGACACCTCACCACCTGTTTACTCACAGGCTGGAAGTTTCTCCAGGGCAGGGTTTGGTCTTGCCCCAGTCTCCCCGATGCCCAACACAGTGGCTGTGTCCCCTCCATCAGACTGGAGGCTTACCTTTCTCTCTCCTTACCCCACCTAGTCCAGTCCAGTCCCCCCCGACGCTGCCTCGGGAGACGTGGAGAGGTGGGGGTGACTCTGATCTGCCACTACACTCCAGAGTGGATATATTCTGAGGTCAGCCTGTGGCCTTCTTTCTTAGGCACAGCCTGGTGTCCAGAGGTAGCACCTAGCACCTGAACCCTCCAGCCGGAGCACGGAGCCCCTCTGGCTGTGGGGTCCAGTCCTGGCTCTGCTCCCAACAGGCCTGGGTTCCTTTCCTGGGTCTCAGCTGCTGCATCTGCACAGTAGGGATTAGGACCAGGTGATGTTTGAGCTCAGGAGTGTTGCTAGCCTATACGGAGACTTTGTGCAGATCTGGGTGGATACAGCCCTGTAGTGCACGGCTTTGTAAGGAGATGACATCTTTGTGTTAAGAAAAAGGCACCCCTCACATGGCCAGTGAGATCTTGGCGTGACAGGACAGGAGCACCTTCACCCTGTCCCCAGAGCCTGGATGGGTACCTGGACCCAGCTGAGGACATGCCCATGGCTATAGCAGTCCCTCCTGAAAACCCAGCATAGCAGGTGCAGCAGCCCCCAGCCACTGCCTGAGCCCAAAGCACCTGCTGTTCCTGGGAGCTGAGCTCAACATAGCCTGTGAGGACTCTTCTCCGGTGCCCGGCCTCTCCGAGGCTCTGCTGTCTCTGTTTTCCTGTCTCTGCGGGGTTGGACCTCCCGGCTTCACAGATCACTCCACACACACGCACACGCACACGCGCACGCGCACGCACACACGCACACACTGGCATGGAGATAGGCCTGACCTTGGGGTCTTGGAAACATCCCCCAACATTGCTGCTTTGTTATCAATAAAAGGTTGACATTCAAAAGAAAAGAAAAGAAAAGAAAAAGGCACCCCCTATAGGGGCAGACACAGCCCAGGCCAGAGCTCAAGGCTTGCTGACCAGAGCATGGGAAGGATTTTAGTGCCCTTCCCCTCAGCTGGGCACCTTTGGGCAGGTCGCACGATGCATAACCTTCAACTGTGGCTGGGTCTGAGTTGTCAGCATGGTACTTTCTGGGTCAGTCGGCCAAGGGTGGGAGGAAAATGAAAAGTAGTCAAGAATGATGCTGTCTCAGGCTGCCTCCTGGTGGCCACCTTGCTGTATGACACTCACAGCTCAGGAACGGCATCTCCAGTGTCTTACCTGTCTGTCTTGGTCCTAGCAGGGGGGGCCTCCTACCTGCCTGCAGGGATCCAACACCCAGGAGTCAGAGTACCACCCTCTGAACCCTGAGAAAGGGATCCTGTCACGAAGCGGCCACTGCAGACCAAGCCCGGGACAGGCTCTTTGGAGATGAATTTAGTGTACCTGTTTCCTCACCAGGCTGGAAGCTTCTCCAGGGTAGGGGCTGGTCTCTTCCCAGTGCCCCCGGTGTCTGGCACAGGGGTTGTGTCTCCTCTGTCAGACTCAGAGCTCCCTGAGGACTTTGCCTCCCCTATTGGACAGGCGGCTCCCCCTTCTTTCTCTCTCTCTCCCTTATCCCACCTAGTTCAGCTTATTGCCTGGGAATAAGGGACGTGGTGGGAAGGACTTGGGCCTATCACCCCACTCCAGCTAGAAACCCTCAGTCCTGAGCGTGGAGCTGAGAGTGGGCACATTCTGAGGTCAGCCTGCTAGGACCACCTTTCTCAGGCTTCCTGGAAAGTCTCCAGCCCTGGGCTCCAGCCCCGTGGCCCTCTCTCCCTCCTGGGGAGGGAGTCTGTCTCTCGTCCCGCCTCCAGACTGTTCAGATGGTTGCCCACGCTCTTCTGGCTGCCGGGCCAAGTCCCACTCCCCTTTTAGGTGTGGATTCAGTCACTGTCACTTCTGCTGGACGTTCCCTCTGCGCCCAAGGCTGGATAAGGCCCTTGTCTTCCACACCATCGACAGCTCTTTCCTAGCGCTTCTCAGGGGTGGGATTCTCAACTCACCTGGGTCATTACTGGATCAATGCCCACCTCCCCCCAGCTCTCCTCCCTCCCCCAGGGAACAGGAACCTGGTCTGTCTTGTTTATGCTTAGCCAGTGCCACACAGAGCTGGGCACACAGCAGGTGCTCAATAAACGTTTGTCAGATGAAGGAAAGGTTGCATCAGTTGGCCCTGGCCGTAATCAGTTTCTAGATATGTGACCTTGGAGAGGTCTCTCTGGGATGCAGTCAACAAATACTTACTGAGCATCTACTATGTCCTGTTCTGGGCAGAGGAGTCAAACTCAGATCTGCTGGGCTTCCAATTCTCTTCTTTCTGCTTATCCAGCTCTGCCTTTCCTGAGAAACCAAAGCTGAGGAGCTGTTGGAGGTCTGGAGATGGGCAACCCCAGCTGGAAGTCTTGCCCTCTCCTGCTTGGCCTCCCAGACATCAGATGCTCTGGTCCTCTGTACGCCCCCCAGCATCCCTGCCTCCATGGCTTTGTGCACACAGAGTGCTCCTCCTTGTCTGCCTGCCAATGTCCCACTCAACCTTCACATTCCCAGGGTCACCAACGCCTCGAAGCCATCCCCGTGACCCTTGGCAGAAGCAGCTCTGCTCTTCCAACGCTCAGCTGGCATGGGGATGCACCACAGTCCACACTGACCCAAGCTATTTACGCACACGGCTCCCCCATGCCACGCCAGCCCCCCTTCCAGGAGCGCCTGGGCTTGGACGGAGTCTGATCCATCCCTGTGAGGCTCAGTTTGATTGATCTTTCTCCCATCAGGCCCTGCAGCGTCTGCTCTCCACGATCCAGGGCCCAGCCCAGGGCCAGGCACTCGGGGTTGTGAGTCTAGCCAGACTGGTGAATGTCTGCGGCTGCCTAGGAACCATGGGGGCAGGCCACAGGAGCGGGGGCTCTGGCTGGATCCCCAAAGTCGGGATGGGAGAACTCCCTCCCCTTCTCTTCCCCCTCCCCCATAGATGGGTAGAGCCAGGAGGGCACTGGGGGAGGGTAATAGAAGGTCACAGGGCAGATGGACGGTGCGCTGATCTGGGAAAGGACAGCCTGCCCCCGGGAAGGACAACCACACATCTTAGAGCTGTCTGGGAATCTGGGAATCGTCAGCTTCAGCAGAATTCCAAGGACTGGGAAGGTGAATGTGGCCGTGCAAGGGGGAGCTGCCCACCCCTGCAAGGCCCAGTCTTCAGTCAGTGCCAAGTTGGGCTGACAGGCAGGACACCTGGGTTTGACTCCCTACCCATTTGCTGTGTGACCTTGGGCAAGCCCTTGCCCCTCTCTGAGCGCCAGTCTGTACAATGAGAGGATTGAGCCAGTGTGGAGCATGAAGGCCAGAGGCAGGGAGAGCCAGAGCCCCCTCACCCCACCCTGGTCCCTTCTCTGGGATGGTGAGCAGGGGCCTGTGGGTGGGGCCGCTGCCCAGCCTCGTCCACCTGTCCCTGTCTTAGGCTGAAGGGGACACAGTGGGCTCCCCAGGCATCCTCTCCTCTGTGAACTGCCCGGTTCTCTGCTGGGGTCCCCCTCCCAGTCTCCCCTGCCCCCAGAGCTGCCAGGCTGCCAGCTGGGAACATCAGCAGCTGTGACCAGTGTCCTGCGTCACGGTGAGTCAGAGCCATCCCTCCAAGCCAAGTCCAGTCACCCCACCACAGGAAGAAGAGAAAGGACACGAGGGCTGGCACATCTCTCTTGTTCATTCCAGCGCATAGTAGGTGCTTCACACACAGTCATCGAATGGAGACTCTTCAGGCTTCCCATGGGTGTAGGGAAGCTTGGTGAGGTAATAATGCAACATATCTGTGTTCCCCGTCACTGTTATTTATTTTCAGCCCTGAGTTAAGAACCTACTATGTGCCAGTCATTTTTGCATATATTTCTCATTAATCCTTACAACAATCCTGTGAGGTGAGATTTTTTTTTTTTTTTTTACCCCCAGTTAATAGACGAAAAAACTGAGGCTCAGGGAGGTGAGGCACCTTGCCCAAGGTCACACAGCTCTGTGTGAGCTGAGCCAGCACTCACACCGGTGGGCAGGTAGCGGGGTGGCTAGAGCCACTCCCCACCCTGACCCCTACTTCAGAGAGGGCACCGGGCCCGGGGGAAGAGAACCAGGTCAGCACCCACCCCCACCCCCTGGCAGTGCCACCAGGCCCGGATCCTTGCCCTGCTGGAGGCCTCCAGCTCCACGCCAGGCTCCTGCCTCAAGCCTTATTCATCCCTCAAAACCCTGCCCAGGCCATCACCAGGGTTTTGAGGGGAGCCAGTGAACCTGGCTTCCTCACCTGTAAGAGGTGCACAGGTAGGTGTAGGTGTAAAGAGGGAGATGCGTTGGTGCATGGGAAGGTTTGCTCGAGAGCTGAGTGTGTGCGCGCCTGTGTGTCAGTGTGAATGCAGATGACATATCCGCGTTTGGGGGAACCCATCACCCCCAAAATTTAGTGTGTGCACTAGTGTCTATGAGTGTGTACGAGGGCGTGGGGGCACAAGTGAGAGTGGGCTTGCAGGTGTGTGCCTGATGGAGCCGCTGGTGCCCCAGGAGACAGGAGACCAGCGGCTGAGAAGAGGCGCTGGGCCTCAGTTCTCTTCACCCTGGCTGAGCCCAGAGAGCCAAGGGGTGCTTTGACTCTTGTCCAGCAGTGAGGGCGCTGTTACGGCCCCTCTGTACCTCCCTCTGTACCCCCACCCTAAGCCAGCGGGCCCGAAGCAGGAGCTGACCGTCAGAAGTCGCTGTCCCTCACAGCCAAGGGACCTCAGGCAAGGCATTGGCATCTGTGAGCCTCAGTTTCTTCTTCTGCAAAATGGGCGTAATGGAATTAGTGTTGTTGCGCTCCGCCAGGTGTCCGGTCCAGGTTGTTAAACTAAGATTGTGTACTTTGTGCTCCAAACGCTGGAATCTCCGCGCCTCCTCCCCTCCGCCCCCTTCCCCGACCTTCAGCCCGGGTCACCAGGTGGCGAGGGGGGAGGGCCAGAGGGTCCCTCCCCTCTCCCCCGCTCCCGCCTCCCCTTCGCTCCCGCCCCCCCCAGCCCTCCTCACCCCGCCCCCGCCAGCCCTCACCCGCGCCCCGCCTCGGCCCTCACCCCGCTCCTCCTCGCCCCGCCCCCGCCCACTGACCCCGCCCCCCAGCCTGGGCTGCGGCCCCAGGTGCGCTCGGCGGGCGGTGCCGGGGGCCGGGGAAGGGGCGGGGCGGCCTGCGTGTGGCTCGGGCTCCCCGGCTTGGGGCGAGCGCTCCCCCGGGCTCCCTCGCCCGCCGTGCTCCCCACAGCGGGCAGGAGCGGGCGCGGCGCGGGCGGCGGCGGCGGCGGCGGGGACGACCCGGCTGGAGCCGCGGGGAGCCGAGCGGAGGGAGCCCCAGCCCCAGCCCCTGCCAACCGCCCGCCGCGCCGGCGCCGCGCGTGAGCCCCGGGCCCGCGGAGACATGAACGCCCGGCGGCCCGACGCACCCGAGGCGCAGCGGCCCGGCCCCGCGGCCCCGTGATGGGCTCCTGCGTGTCGCGAGGTGAGGGGGCCGCCGGCCGGGTGGGGGTCGGGGCCCGGGGCCGCCCCGGAGGAGCCTGGGGGGCGGGGGTGGGGGGGCGACCCGGCCTTCCCCGACCGGCAGCACCCCACCCCGCCCCCCACCGAGCCCCAGGGGACACGGTGCCCCCCGCCCCCGGGAGGACAGGGGGTGGGGGTGGCAGCGCAGAGAGAGAGCAGAGGGAGGTCGCCGCAGCTCCAGCCGGGCTTGGAACCACACCCAGGCAGGTGGCGCGAAGCGGGGTCGCTCCCAGCCCAACAGCCACACGCCCCCTGTCGTGTGCTCTGGAGGCGAGGGAGCCTTCTGGCTGCTCCTGGCTTTCTCTGGAGGGCCGGTGGCGGCCCCGGGAGAACAAGCCGACTCTCCTTCCCACACTCCCCCAAGACACAGGCCTGACTTGCTCAGAGCCCCCACTTCTGTGCCCTTACCCCATGCGCTGTCTTCAGAGTCTCTGAACCCCCATGGACAGCAGTGGGTTAATGGAGATGAACAGGTTATATGGAAGGTATCCCTTCCCCCACTCTCATCCGTAACTCCCCACCCCACCCCCATCCTCAGTCAGGGGACGGGAAGGGACAGAGAAAGCTGACGTTTCTGGGAACTCCTGGGTCTGTCTTTCTGCCTTGTGCTGGCGCCCTCTGCTCTCCTCTTGCACTTCCCAAGGTGGTACCCCAGGAGTTGGCGGGAGCTGCCCTGGGGGAATGGCAGTGGAGTCCTACACAGAGCAGGGGGACTGGGGGTAGGGGTGACTGAGGCCTTGGCCCCAGCTCTGCAAAACCACTGACCCCCAACCCTGGGGGCTGCCACCCCACCCATCACCCCCAAAACTTGGGGTGTGAACAGGCCTTGGGGAGGGGCTGCACAGGCCCTGGGTGGGGGGGGGCTTGTGCTGGGGGATCCTGGGCAAGGAACACAACCCTCCCCACCCTCCCCACCCCCTGTCCTCTGGCCTCTAAGGGGCTCACCAGTCCATGTGGGACATTCAGGTAAGTGGCTTAGGATGTCTCAGGAGGGTGTCAGGGCTGGAATCATGGGTGGGAGTTAGGTTGTGTGAGGTTCATTCACTTATTCATTCATCAAGCTGATATTAGCACGATACCTACTGTGTGCCAGGTACTGTGTACATGCTGGGCATCTAGTGGGGATGAGTCCAGCACAGCCCCTGCCCTTTTGAGGCCGACAGCTTGCCAGAGGGGAAGTTAATTTTAAGAGGGAAGAGTATTTAGGGTTCTTCAGGACTGGCAGGTGCTCAGTGTGTCTCCAGAAACCCAAAGGCTCTGGGCAGGCTTTGGGTGTTGGGGATCTGGGATCGGGTGTTTCCTTGGTGACCGTGTCCCTTCCCCGTCACTTGGCCATCCCACACCCGGGGCCCAGCCTGTGATCCACGGACCCACTGAACACAGTCCAGGGTCCAGGAGGAAGAGATGCCTGCCAAGGTCAGGCTGGTGCTCCAGTCCCTGGACCCCCCCACCGGGCCTGGCACCCTCTGCCGTGCCTGCTTGAGGTCACACAGACTGAGGATGGACTTTCTTTGCCCTTCCTTCTGTGCCTTGAGCTCCCGAGTGCCACCTCCAGATCTAGTTGTGTATTCGAACCTTGTCCCCTTCCTGAGGGGGTGACACTTACAGTCTCGACATGCTGCAGGCAAGCTGGATAAAGGTAAAGAAGGGACAAGATACTGGAGCAGAGGACAACCATGGTCTCAGCGACTGAACAGCTAAGTGGAGGGCACACCCCCCTCCAGTTGTCACTAATACTCTCAGAGCGCTTCCGGCTTACCAGGTACTGGTTGGAACATTTTAGGCACAACTAGCTAAGCTGGGGTAGGTACTGTCACAGTCCTCATTTCTACAAATGGGGAAACGGAGTGGGGGTAGGGGGGTGGCGGGAGCTGAGTGCCCTGAACAAAGCTAGGCCCGTGTCCTGAGCCTCTGCACTGCACCTCCAGCCCATAGCCGGTTGCCTGACCTGCTCCTCTCGAGCTGCAGGCTTCCATGAGCTTCTGAGCCCTGGGCCTGCTCTCCACACCTGCACCCAGTGCTAATAACCACCCCATTCTCCAAGCACTTCCCTGTGCCTGGTACGCAGTCCTGAAGCCAGGCCAGGGATTGCGAGGCTCATGCTGGCCCTGCAGGCCCAGAGCCTGCACCCAGCTAGGGCCGCCCTAGCCAGACGCCAAGCCCCAGGTACCGGCCACACCTGGGAGAGCCTCCACATGCCAGCATGGGGCGGCTGTTCGCTTCTCTGTGCCAGGCCTGAGAGGTTAGGGGTGCAGACTCTGGAGCCAGCCAGCCTAGGTTCCCATCCACCATTCCCTAGCTCTGTGACTTCAGCAAGTTACTTAACCTTGACCGTGTACCTCAATGGTCTCATTTCTAAAATGGGACCAATACCAATATTGATGTCCTAGGGTCGCTGGGCAGGGATTACAATGACTTAATTCATGTAAAGCACTCAGACCAGTACCTGGCACGTTTAGCTATTTCTTTCATTTTAAATTTGTCGTTGTTACCCTTCTGTGCAGACAGCTAAGTGAGACCCTCTTGGCTGGGAAAGGGGAGGCTACGGAGGCTTCCCGCCCCATCCTGCCTCATGGATGCCTCATGGCAGGCACTAAAGGTGCTGAGGACTTGGGGAAAGTGACGGGGACCAGGGTAAGGCAACACATGCTGTTTCTAGGAGCTGTTTTGTGTTGTCATCTACTTTTTTTTAAGATTTTATTTATTTGAGAGAGAGAGAGAGAGAGAGAGAGAGAGCAGGGGGAGGGGCAGAGGGGGGAGGGAGAGGGCTAAGCAGGCTCCATGCTGAGTGCAGAGCCTGATGCGGGGCTCGATTTCATGACCCTGAGATCGTGACCTGAGCCGACATCAAGAGTCAGACCCTTAACCAACTGAACCACCCAGGTGCCCCGTTCGTCATCTACTTTTAAGCTACCGTTTGCCAGGCGCTTATCCTAAGCCAGGCTGAGCCTTTTTACTCTTCTGACCTCATTCAACCCTGGGAGGGGAGAGGTAGGGCTCAGAGACGGGAAGAGTCTTACCTCAGGTCACACAGCCAGGACGCGGAAAGGCAGGATTTGGACTCAGGTCTGAGTTAGCCCAGCACCTGAGGGGGGAGCCCCTGCCCTTTGCTTTCTGATGCGCCCCCTGGAGAGAGGTCCTGAGTGTATGGCCAGTGCTTAAAAAAAGCAGCCCTCTGGAATAACTCTTGTGGTTGGTATTTGCTTGGGGCTTTGCTGCCACTGGTGGCAATGTGTACGGAGCGGGGGGAGTTAATATCTATTCCCCTCTCTCTAGCTCTAGGGTCTCTCAGGGCCCGCCCCGTGCCCCTGGCACTGGAACCTCTCCACCTGCCCCAGCCCCCAGCCTTGTCCTCCAACCAACCCGTCAGCCTCCTGGCCTCAACCCTGGGGGTCTCAGTGCCCTGGGCCCTGGGGCTTGTGAGGACAGAAATTGGGGGCTGAAGTCTTTCTTCTGGAAGGTCAGGCATCTCTTATGTCTGGGAGAAGGCTCCAGCTCTGTAGGGGCTGGCAGAGCACCCCACAGTACCCAGTGCCAACCGACTGTGACCCCCTCCCAGCCTCCTAGCACTGTCTCACTTTGGCCCCTGCAGAGCCAGTGAGCAGTCTGACGCTGAGGAAGGAGTAGATGGAGCCTTCCCCCATCGCAAGGGAGCTCACTGTCTGAGGAGAGAGATATAACCTTGCCCTAGGGGTAGTCTAATGGGGGAGGCAGGACATGGACGTGGACACACCCACAGAAAAGTAGCCTGAGGAGATCAGCACTGGCTAGTGGTTTGAGTACAAGCTTTGGAATTTCAGACTGGCTTGGGTTTGAACCCCATCTCTGACACTTAATTAGCTGGTGACTTTGGAGAAGTGATTTGACTTTTCTGAGCCTCAGTTTCTCCATCTGTAAAAACGGGCATAATGATACCTACTTGGCAGGGTTTTAGAGTTAAACAAGAGATAATGGATGAAAAGGCCTAAGACAGCACCCCACACATAGTAGGTGTTCAGTAAATAGTGGCAGCAAATCATTGCCGGCCAGACTTTGCTTATTAAGGCTATTGGTGGCCTATTACAGCTGAGGCCAATCTAGGCAGGCTGCCTGGAGGAGGTGAGGTTAGAGCAGGACAGGCTCTAGGATAGCTTGTCAAAGAGACTGAGCCCCAGGATGGCGGAGGAAGTAGAAAGGAGCTGAGGTGTGTGGAAGGTCCTGGAGAAGAGCCTGTTGTCTCCCTCTATCCTTGGTTGGAGATAGAAACGGACCCCCTTGTGCTGCATCAGCTCCCTGATGAAGTTACCACTGTGGGCCTGGTGACCCATAAACAAATGTCCTAGGGAGCAGGAGGGCACTTTGTCCACTCGAGGCCAGGCCTCTGCCAGGCTCAGAGGGATGGCCTGCTGTCGTGGCAGTGACTCACCAGGCAGAGAGGCCAAGGGCTCACTCTTGGTGGCCTCCCTCTGCAGAGCCCCCAGGGTGAGCGCCAGTCCGAGGGGCAGGACCAGAGGTCGCCAGGGGGGACTGAGATCTGTCCTGTGGCCCAGAAAGAGAACCAGGTCTGGGAGCTGAGCGGGACTGAGCAGATGCTGTGGCAGGTGCTTCGTCCTCTGGTAGCCCTTACCCGGGGAGCACAGGCATCCTCATGTCACAGGTGAGAGCCCTCGGCTCGCAGGGCCTGTGCGGCACGCCCACAGCCCTGCTGGCAGTGACACGCTGGGATTAGACCCGGGGCAGGGACTGTGAGAGGAACACTGGGCCCGCTGGGTTCTCCTCGGAGGCAGGGACAGGGCCTGGACCTTGGTGGGCCAGCAGCACACAGGGGGATGGGTGGGTAGGGCGGCTGGCTGGAGGACTGTGTGGTGCACTCAGGGGTCCTGAGAAGCTTAGAGGGGAGGCCTACAGCTGTCCAGGGAGGGGAGAGTGAGGGGCTTCGGACCCAGGCTACTGCTCTGTTACTGTGTGCTTTCAAGAAGAAGTGTACCCTCTCTGGGCTGCTGGGAAAGAACAGGGTTAACCTTGGGCCCTCCCTGCCCTCCTGGGGTGCAGAGCCCTGGGAGACACTCTGGGGGCAGATGGCAACCCCAGTGTCTAACGGGCTGGGACTCGAGCACCAAAGAACAGCTAAAAGGGCTGGATGGCTCGGAGACAGGGGAGCGGAGACTGAGCTGCAGACTCATCCAAGGAACAAGCAGAGAAAGCCAGGGTGGGTGCTTTGCAGCAAGAGGGGTTTAGGTGACACAACAGGAGGTACTATCTGGGTGGTTGGACTCTACAGCAGAAGGAGGGGCTGGGGTGAGAAGGCAGGAAGCATCCTTGGTAGGCAGAAGAGCGCTCTGCTGGAAGGCGAGGGATGGAGGAGACAGGAGATAGGAGACGTCTGGATGACACTCCTCTCCTTGAAGGACCGAGATGGCCCCCTCCAAGTTGTCAGGGCAACCAGAGGCTTGTCACTGCTGTGGCCAAAGGGAGGTGGGGGAGGGAGCAGGTCTGAGAAAGGGCCTCAGACCTTGAGGTCAGAGGAGTAGGGTGTGGACTGGGGAGGAAGGGGGCACCCACAGGAGCCATGGCCAGGGGTCCCCTCAGGCTACCCCCAGCCCCCACCCCCCACAAAACACTGTGTTTTTCCAGTTGCTGCTGGGGACGTGGCCGGTCCCAGCTGGGCGAAGAGCAGCCTGTGATTTCACCCTGGGCTGCTCCATTACCTGACGTCTCCATGGCAACCAGCCTGTGACATCACGGGGCCAAAGTCCTTAGGGGGAGAAGGCGGCTTTGGTGGAGGCTCCTGCACCCCAGCTGAGGCCCGGAGGGTGGGTGGTGGGCAGGAAAGCTAGAGAGGGGCTCAGAGCCAGGAGTCCTCCAAGTCCACCTTGACCAATGACCTTGTGCAAGTCATGTGTGCTCCAGGCCTTTGACACTGCCTACCAGCTTCCTCTGTGCTCAGCACCCCCTTACTCCCTGGCCCACAGTCCACAGGGTTTTAAAACAGCCTCAGGGACGGCCAGGGGCCCTAGAAATATTCCACACCTCGCAGAGTTCCTGGGGACAGCCTGGAGCCAGCACTCCTCTGCCTGCACCCTGGCGGGCCCCTGCTTATGTGCGCTGGAATCTCAGGAGTGGTGACTTTTCAAACATTTTTGACTAGAACCTGTAGGAATGCATATATTTTGCATCACGACCCAGCACACGCTTAGAACATTCTTACCACAGGTGTGTGTGTGCACACATTCGTGTGGGCGCATGGGGGCCTGTGCAATTTAAACTGAAGTTTCATGAAATAATGCTTAACCTGACTCCTCAGTAGGTTCTGGTATTTTCTGTTCAATTCTATTTTATTTTTTGACCTAGTCAGTGGCTTGCATGACCTAGTCGGTGGCCTGCATGACCCGCTGAAGGATGTGCCCCCCTGGCTTGGACACTGCCTTTGAGGGGCCTGGAGCTCGGTGTTTGTACACATGGAGACTCTGAAGCTCAGGGAGGGGCAGGCCTACCTCAGGGGCACACAGCTCGGACTTGGGATAAAGAGCGAGATGTGCCGAATGTTCTGGTGCGTAAGCACACGGCTCAGCCCACACTGCTCTTGGCTCGTGGGTTACTGAGCTCTGAGTTCAGGGGGTGGGGGCGTCATTCCTAGCTCTACCTGCCTTTTCTTGCCCTGTTTCAGACAAGCTCATTCAGACCTCCTTCACCTGCCCGCCGCTAACAGTCTCCAGGCCAATCTCACAACTGTCTGATCCCTAGGGATCCTAAGTCCAGTCCAGTGTGGATGGAGACTTCCACCTCATGTCCTTTTTTTTTTTTTTTTAAGATTTTATTTATTTATTTGACAGAGAGCACAAGCAGGGGGAGGGGCAAAGGGAGAGGGAGAAGCAGGCTCCCCGCTGAGCAGGGAGCCCGATGCGGGGCTCGATCCTAGGACCCTGGGATCATGACCTGAGCCGAAGGCTTAACAACTGAGCCACCCGGGCGCCCCTCCACCTCGTATCCTGTTCAGTGTTCGCTTCGGCCCTCCAGCCAGGACTGGCCGCACCTTCTGCTGGACTCCCTCCTCTCTGGGTCTTGTACTCTGACATGCTGGGGTCTGGCATGAGGAACTTGAGAAAAAGTGGTCAAGATATTTTTATTTATCGGGCGCCTGGGTGGCTCAGATGGTTGGGCGTCTGCCTTCGGCTCAGGTCATGATCCTGGAGTCCCGGGATCGAGTCCCGCATTGGGCTCCCTGCTCAGCGGGGAGCCTGCTTCTCCCTCTGCCTTTCTCTCTTTCTGCCTCTCTCTCTGTCTCTCATGAATAAATAGATGAAAATCTTTATAAAAAAATATTTTTATTTATCTGGAGCTCTGGTGGTTTGTCTTGGCTGCCACTGGCTCACTGTTGAGGCAGAGTTTAATGAGCAACGGGCCAGGCCCTGTGGCAGGCGCTAGGGCTATGGTGGTGAATAAAGCTGACAAGGACCAGCAATCAGAGAGTTCATGGTCTAGTGAGAGACGGTGAACAAGGAAACGGACACATAACTTAAGGAATGTCACCATGAAGAAGGACAGAAAATCAGGAGATTGGAAAGGACGGGTGCCATTAAACAAGGTGGCTGGAGGGCTCCCTGAGGTTCTAACATTTGAGCAGAGGCCTGAATATGGTGAGGGAGTGAACCTGCAGCTATGTGGGAGGAGAGTGTTCCAGTTGGAGGAGAGGTGCAGCCAGTGCAAAGGCCCTGAGGCAGGAGTGTGCTTGGCGTGTCTGAGTGACCAGTGTGGCTGGCGTGCAAGAGGGAGAGTGGTGGAAGAGGAGGTGGCGGGGGGGCCACGGGCCCCAGGTTAGCATGTGTGAGTTCTCTCAGGGGCCATTTTGGAGGGGGCCTGCCTGCAGCAGAACGCTTGTCATGAGAGATCTGACCTGGTGTGACCTCTTCCCTTCCCTGCCCAACTCCCTTGCCCGCTAGGGAGGGCAAAATTGCCCACCCTCCAGCCTCTGGGGGCTGGGGTCACCCTGCCCTGCAAGCGACCCTCCCCTCCTAGGGGGCACCAGCAAAACTCAAACATGGCCCCGCCCTCAGTGCCGTATTGACCCTTGAGAAACTCACAGTTCTTGCTGTGCAGGGGAAGGGAGGGCAGGCCACTCCACTGCCCCTTCCCGTCCCAGCTATGCAGACATCCGACCCGGGGTGGGGCGGGTGGGTAGGATGCTGGCCTCTCCTTTGCAGGCATCCCAGATCTCTGCAGGGGAGTGTCTGAGAGCCCCTCACTTCGCTTGTGGGGAGCACTAGGTGGTCAGAGTCCAAGGGATGGTGGGTGGCTGGAGTAACAGCCTGTTATGAACCACCTTGAAGAGGGTGTCTGCTCCCCCACCCTTGACAGTGGCTTTCTTCCAAAGTGGGGCATGCAGTGCCCCCTTTGTTCTGGTTCGGATGCTTGTAGGCAGTACCTGAAGAACAAGACCAGTTAACTGCCCATTTTACAGATGAAGAAACGGAGGATCCGAGCAGTAAAGTCAAGGTCCCACAGGTAGTAAAGGGCCGAGCTGGGATTTGAATGGGCCCCTCTGGCACCAGAACCTCACCCAGTCTCTGGAGCAGCGACTTAGGAGCAGACCCTGAAATGAGGATTTGGGTACAACTGGTATGTGAGGGTGTGAGGGGGATCCTTCAGAGGAAGGAGTGGAGAGAGGAGACAGGCCACGAAAGCCTCTGTCGCCCTGCAGGGGTGGCCACAGCCCAATCCCGCAGGGGCTCTGAGTTTTCCAACCCCCAAACCAAGGATCCGGGGTCCCGCACCTTCCGACACTGCCAGAGGGCAACATAAATTCAGCTCCAGTTGCCGGAGGGCGGCTCCCCTGGAAAGAGCCCCAGGTGTTGCCAGTTGGGAACAAAGCCCATGGGACAGGCCCGTGGGTGCGAAAAAACAGAGAAAGCGATCGGGAGGCATGTGGGGGCTCAGTGGGGCACCCTCGCTGACCTCTAGTGCCCCGTCCTCCCCTCCCTGCTAACACCTTCCCAAGACTTCTAGTTGGTGCATCTGCCCACGGCCCACGAGCGCCCAGCTCTGCCTCTGGGGGCACCTGACACCTCCCACCTCCAGCCTGCAGACACTCCCTGGCCTCCGCTTCCTCCAGGAAGCCCTGCGTGCTTCCATGCTGTCAGCTTCTGCAGCTCTGCCTGCGGGCTGTCGAAGCCAGGGAAGGGTGGTGGGGGCCTGCGTCCAGGGCAGGACAGGCTGCAGGCTGGGACCAGTGTCCTGCAGAGGCCTCGCCTCCCTGCCACGGCCCAGACACCCCCGCGCCTCCCGTCTCCCAGACCTCAACGATTTTGTGCAAGCTGCACAAAATCCCCTGCCTGCAACACCCGTCTCCTGGCAGCCCCTCCTTGCTAGCTCCCCCATCAGCTCTCTGGTGCAGCCCCTGACCCCCACAGAACTCATCAAAACTCCTTTTGTGCTTTGGAAGAGAGTGAGCCTCGGCATGAGAATAACAGGGCTCAGACCCTGACTGCCCGCTATGGGCTGTGTGCCTCGGGCTAGTGAATCCCCATCTGGGCCTCAGCTTCCTCCTCTAGAAAGCTGAGCTATGGATTCCTTCCTCTTTAGGTCGATGTGAGGAATCGGTGCCATCACACCAGGAGAGGGGTGCTACTGTTGCCCTGGGGTCAGCCTTGTGTTTGAATGAGGGGCTTTGGGGCTGGTTTCCATCAGACTGGGCGCTCCCAGAGGGCAGGGATGGGGTCTTAATCCCACCTCGGCCCCCGCACGCTTGCACGGTATAGACAGTACATGGATGCCCACGGGGTGAAGGAATGAACAGATGTTTAGGTGAATGCATGAACTAGAATGTCTCTCCCACTAGAATGGCAGCTCCATGGGGCAGAAACCATCTCTGTCTTGTTCGCCACAGTGTTCTTGTGCCCGGGACAGTGCCGGGCACATAGTAGGTGCTCAGCGAATACTTCTGAATGCATCAGAAATAGATGCTTACTCCTCTGGCTGTGGTCTCTGTTCCCATGGCCTCACGTTCACCATGCGAGGAGGGACTGGACACTTCACAAAAGCTTGACCGTGATGGGGAGTGACTGGTGCCCGGTGTGGGGACAGGGAGGGCCTGTCTGAGGTGACCTTGAGCTGAGACCTGAATGACACGGCTCAGGAAGATCTGGGGATGGTGTTCCAGGCGGAGGCGATAGCAAGGACAAACAAGTGGGCTGTTTGAGGAGCAGCAGGGAGGCCAGAGTGGCCCGAACAGCGGGCAGCCTGGCGTGCAGGCGGCGTGCAGGCCCCTGAAGGCCCTGGTGAGGGGCTGGCTCTCCTCAAGTGCAGTGGAAGGAAGCCAGGGGCAGGTTTTCAGCAGTCTGATGCAGTCTGACCTGTAGCATCCCTGTGCGGCAGGGTGGAGAGTTGCCTTCGGCCAGGAGAGGAAGCAGAAGGCTGTGGTCGGTGGCCTCCAGGTGAGAGGGTGGTGCCCCCAGGTGGGGAGCGGCAGTGGGGATGGAGAGGGCTCAGTCTGGGATGGAGGTTGGAGAGAGAGCCAGTAGGACTTGCTGGTTGGGGGAAGGCAGCACTCAGAGAAAACTGGATATTTGGTTGGTACACCTGGGTGGGCTGTTGCATCATTTTCTAAAATCTGGGAAGTGGAGACGGACCTGGGTTTCCTTGAGCTGGCTGCCGGCTGTCGGGCATCCAGGAGGGGAGTTGGCTATTCAGTTGGGGGCTCAAGCAGTCAGGGCTGCAGGTGTAAATGCGGGCATCAGCCGCACATGGAGATGTCCTGGGAGAGACCCCCCCCCCCGCCCAGGTGAGAAGGTGAGATGCCAGGCTGGAGCAGAGAAGGGGGAGCAAGGGGGGAGAAAGCCCCAGATCTGAGATGGGCATGGCTTGAGGGGGAGGGAGGGAGCGATGGGAGGTGTCCCAATGCAGCTTGAAGCCAGTGAGGAGACTGAAGTCCCTGCTGGACTGTCTCAGGGAAGGCTGCCTGAAGAGGGTGGGGGAGAAGATGGGGGAGGGAAGTAGAGGTCATGCACAACTCTAAGTATGGCCAGGAAGGAGGCAGAGGAGTGGACAGGGAGCCGAGGGGAAGCAGGGGTCGAGAGGTCTTTAAAGGATGGGAGATGCTGGGTTGCTTTGGTGGGTGGGGGGCTGACCCAGGGGAGAAGGTGGGGGGCAGGGATGCAGGCGAGAGTCTGGAGTGGAGAGGCATTGCAGCACCTGCCGCGCTGGTGGCCGGGAGGAAGACAAGAGCAGACAACCAGAAGAGAGAGTGCAGGGCAGCTGGTGGAGGGGGCGGGTCAGGCTGGGGGGCTTGTCTTGGATGGAGTAGGGACAGTTCTTTTGTCACAGGAGGGAAAGCAGATGGTGTGGGCAAAATGCGGACGCGGCAATGATTTGAGGTAGAAAATGGGGCAATACCTGCTGAAGGCTTCTGGACCTCCGTGAGGGATGGGGCAGCAGCCAGCAGCGCGGTGTGGGGAGGGGGCTGCCCAGGCTGCAGGTTTGAGAAGGAAAGCCGTGTGAGGTGGTCAGCCTGGTGGGAAGCAAACTTAGCGGGAAGTGGAGACCTGTAGAAGGTCCCCTGGACAGTGTCCCGTGTGAGGCCAGGGACTTTCTCCAGCAACGTGCTGGAGAAAGGTCCTGGTGTGGAGCAGGCGGAGGGTGAGACTGGACAGGGTTGGGAGTTGAGGGCATCTGTGAAGGAAAGCTCCTAGGATGTGCCAGGGAGTGGGTGCTAGAATTTATGAAAATGGAGGAATAGGCAGATGGGCAAGAATTCCCGGTTTGGCTGGACTCCTCACCTTCTGTGGGCCTGGGTCTTTGTTTTCAACGAAATGACATCGGGTGGCAGTAAAGTAGTGCCTATCACTGGGGGCTAGCTTGAAGAAGCCTCATAAGTAGGAGAGTGGGGGTGGGGGTGGGGGGATGGGGTTTCTAAGTTCCTCCTGTTGTCATATTTCCAGATCTGTTCACAAGTGCCCACAAGGACTGCCCCATGCCCCAGGGCACGGACCCCCTGAACCCGGACTTGACCTCCAGCCACCCCCCCACTGTTGCTCCAGACCATGTCACTGGCAAGGTAACTGGTCCCACTTGATCCTCACCTTCACCTGCCTAGGCCCTGGTTCCTGGGATGTCCCCTACAGTGTTCCACAGGGAGCTGAAACTTCCAATCTTCCCTCCTTGGATCAGAGCCCTAAGGTTTGGTATGCATTTGGATGAAGGTCTGAATCGGGCGGGGCATCCAGGGACTTGGACCAGGACCAGAAAAGAGAGTCCTGCCATGGAGTTCTTTCCACACACATTACCCCAGCCTTGCAGATAACAAGTTCCCTGACCAGCCCACCACCCCTTAGCAGCCTGCCCTGCCTTCTGGAGGGTAAAGGCGTGGCTTTTTTTTTTTTTTTAAGTTTAATTATTGAAGTGATCTCTACACCCAACATGGGGCTCAAACTCACAACCCTGAGATCAAGAGCCACCTGCTCTGCCAACTGAGCCACCCAGGCACCCCAAGAGTGGCATTCTTAGTCCACTGCCTTAGGAAGAGCTTGCTGGTGGCCTCAAATCTTGGTGCATAATTTCCACACCACCCCCAGAGCTTGTGGCTTGAACCTACCGATTGATATAATTACTTTTTTTTTTTTTTAGGACATACCACATGCTAAGCATTATGCTAGACACTGTCTACATCATGTCATTTGCGTCCCCACAACCCGAGATAAATGGCATTTATCACCATTTTACAGAGGAAGAAACTGACGTTCTGAGCTCTTAAGGCCCTAGTCTAAGGATACCCGGGTAGAAAGGGCAGAGTCAAAGCTCGAACCCAGGTCCGATAGACCCCCTGCATTCACTGCCTTCCTGGCAGAGCCACCAGTGCCCCCCCACCCCGCCCCATGTCTTTCTCTGCATGGCGGTGAGGGAACCCCAGGGGGGCCCGACCCAGGAGTAGGCAGAGCCCAGACCTCAGGGAATAGCAGAAGGCTGACCCTCACCACCACCCGGGGCTCGAGGACTCGTGCCATCTGCTGGCACCATCTGCCAGGCCCTGCCTGACCCTCTTGCTCCTCTCGTTTTAGGACAAACAGATGGATTTCTGTTGGGATCCTTGGCAGGTCAGTGCGCTTTGCCCATCCCCTGGTCTAACCAGCCACTGCGGACACCGTCCCCCTCGCTCTGCGGCGCCAGCCTGGGCCCACAGCCCCGCCAGCCCTGGGGGCGGGGTCCTCACAGGATGGTAGTGGCTGGGAGATGTCCTCTGGCTGGCCGGTCTGCCCCACTCTACTCACCCCTCCTGTCCTTCCTGCAGAGGTGCTTCCAGACCACCAACGGCTACCTGTCTGACTCCAGGTCCTGCTCCAGCAACTACAACGTGGCAGCTCTGGCCACCTCATCCCTTGTGGGTAGGCTCCAACGGCCCTGTCCTGCCCTGGGGTTAGCGCGGCCCAGCCCTCACCCCTTGCTGCGGACAGGGCAAAGCCGAACTGCAGCTGGAAGGCATGCAGCCCGTCAGAGCCAACATTTCCTGGATCCACGCTCCATGCCGGGTTCTGCAGGACGAGTGACTTAGGATTCCTGTCGCCCCACCTCCCCGTTAAGTTGCTGGGGGTTCCCGAAGCTGTGAGGGAATGGCCCCAGTCTTTCAGATGTCGGCCTCCCTGGCCTCTGCGGCAGGTGCAGTCTGCCCATCACCCCGCCATGGGTCGGGTTCCCCAGAAGCAGAGCCCCAGATGGGAATTGTGTGAGCGATTTATGGAGGGATTGTTCTCAAGGGCAAATTGTAGGAGTGAGGGCATCAGGACCGGGCAAGGGAAGGAGCTCGGCAAAGATGGGGCTTCGGGAGGAATCTGTCCCAGCCCGATCCCTGGGGAGCTCAGGAGCTCAGATCGAACCACAGAACTTACGCTGGCGGCTGGTTGGGTTTCAGTCCCCCGTTGGTTGGTGGTGGCCCCTGTAAGGCTCTCCCTGGGTGGGGCTGCTCCCATCAGCTAAGGGCAAGTCTCTGGAGAGGGCTGCCGGTGGGAGGCAGCAGCAGCTGGGAGGTAGGTACGCAGGCCAGCAGAGGGGTCTCCGGGGGCCGCCTCCGCCCCCGTCACGCACAGCACACCTTCCGGGCCATTCTCAGCTGGCCAGCTCTTTGCCCACCACTCTGCTCCCGGTACCTCAGGCTCACATCTCATTAAGTCCCTCACAGCTCCTCAGAGTGCCCGTGTTGCCCTCCCTCCCGTTTGCCTCGACTCTCCCCAACCTGCCACCCCTTCCCTCTGCCTCACCTGCCCTGCAGGGGCCACTCGAACCACCTCCTCCAGAACTTTCTCTGGTTGCCCGCACTCCTAGCTTGGGAGCGGGGTGGGGGGTTCCCCCCCCTCTTTCTCACCTCCATCTTTCCCATTTTCTCAGTATCATGTCTCTGGCTTCCTTTGTGGATACCCCAACTTGCTTAAATATTGCCAGTCCTCACGTCACGGCTCTGAGAGCCCAGTGTCTGTATGCTCAGCCTTGGTTCAGAGAGATGCTGAATCATTCCTGACAGCCCTGTCTGTCCGCTTCCACGTCGAGGAGGTCTGCTCTCGAGAGCCCCTCAGGCCCTCCTCCCCACTGCCCAGCCCCTGTCCTGTCTCTTGCTGGATCCCTTCAGTGGCTCCTGATGGTGACCCGTCTCCACCCTTGGCCCCATCCTCTAATTGGGATGTTCTCCCTAAACAACAGATCTAACCTGTCACTCTCTTGCTCATTACCCTGCTGTGGCTCCCCATTGCTAGAAGGAAAACTCTGGAGTCCTCAGCTTGGCGCTCTCAGCCCCAGTCTTGCCCCTGATGGGCTCCCCAGCCTTTTCTGCCATCCCAGTCTTAGTATTGCCCCCATATCTCACCCCTGGCAGCCCCAGAATCATGCCAGATTCTGCCACGCCTTCCTCCTCATCTCATCTCTGAAATAGCCTCCAGTCTTGCCTCCATCTGTCCAACGCACCTACAAACCTACCAGTGTACATGTAAAGCTCAACCCCGGTCCACCTCTTCCAGGAAGCCTTCCCGGTCTGCTGCATCCCACACAGGTCTCCCCCTCAGCAGAGCTGACACTGGCCTTGGCATAGGGGGTGCTCTCTCAGAACTGGCTAATTAATGGATAAAGGGAGAGGGCTGGGCGGATCTTGAGTGGATCCTTGAGTGGATCTTCTAGGACAGAAGGGTCTGAACCTGGTCAAAGGGAATGAGGGATGTGGCAGGTCTGGGGGAGAAGCACCAGGTGGAGGGGAGCATTGCCTGGGAGTGGATGTTGGGAGGGCATGGGGCCCCCACATGGGTGGGGATCTAAGTAAGGTGGGGCCTTGGGGCTCGGGGAGGGTGTGGGGTGCGGAGTGGGCACAGGCACTGGTTGGGCAGGAGCACTTGCGGAGATAGATTCAGGGCTTTGTGGGTATGGGGCTGTGAGGACACAGCATGGGGCGGGTACAGTGCACCGAATGGTTGTGGGGTACAAGCCACTGGCTGGGCCCGCGGTAGCAGGGGTGGGCCCCTGGGCGGGGTTTTGGGTCAGAGCAGTCTCCCAGCTGCCCTCAATGCCCCCAGGGGTGGTGCAGAGCATCAAGGACCACATCACAAAGCCCACGGCCATGGCACGTGGCCGCGTGGCCCACCTCATCGAGTGGAAGGGCTGGTGCGCCCAGCGGTCAGGCTGGGAGCTGTCCCCCGCTGAGGATGAGCATTACTGCCGCCTGCCCGATGCTCTGCGTGAGGCCCGATTTGCTGCGGGTCAGTGGCTGGGGGCGGGGGAGCCTGGGGTCGGGGACTGGTTGGGGCTCTGGTCCTTAGGGGACCGAGGGCCGCCACATGGGCCCTGTGGAGGCAGGGCAAAACAATGCCATGGGGTGGACAGGGCGTTCGGGGGGGCCATCTGATCACTGGGGCCCGGATGGTCAGCCCAGCTAACCGCTAGGCTGTTGGCTACCAGCCCATCTTGGCGCTGAGCTCCCCCCGCCCCCACTGTGTCCCCGCTGAGTGGGTCTCGCTGTGCCCCCCCCGCCACAGGGGTTGCCGAGCAGTTTGCTATCACAGAGGCCACACTGAGCGCCTGGTCCTCGCTGGATGACGAGGAGCTGCACCTCGAGAACGGCCCTCAGGACATGGTCCAGCTCCAGGGTACTGCCCAGGGGGGCGCCCGGGCGGGGTGGGTGGAGCAGAGCAGGGGCTGGGTGCCTGCCACCAAATGCACGGTGGCCTCAGACGAGCCCCTCCTTCCCTCAGCCTGGGTTTCTGCATCCGTGGGATGGAGCGGGGGATCCTTGCCCTGCCCGCTGCCCACCGGGCGCCGTAAGCGTAAAGGAAGGAGCGAGCGCAGTCACGGGTCAGGGAATGAAGTGCTTACCGAGTTCGGTGTTTTCCTGTGCCATTTCACTTCAACCTCACCACACCTCTAAGAAGGAGGCCCTCTTATTATCTCCATTTTACAAATAAGGGAACCTGAGACACCAGGAAACTCACCCGGGGCTACAGCTGGGAGCGTCAGAGCCAGGCTCTGAACCTTAATACCAAGCACAGCCAACCGCCTTTCCAGAACCCCAGGTTACTACTGAGGGCCTGGGTCCTGGGTGACCTGCAGGCCCGTTATCATATTTAATCCACCCCCCCTCCGCCAGCGCAGCCTGCTGTTAACTCCTCCAACTCGCTCCACCAGCCCTGTAACCCCCAGGGAGAAACTGGGGCTCAGAGAGCCTTGCCCAAGGTCACACAGCTTGGCAGTGACCAAGCAGGATCTGGAGACCAGTCTTCTGCCCCTCACCTTCCCTCACACACCAGGAGAGGGTGAGGAGCAGGACCTGGGACTCCGTTCCTCACACTGCTTACCCCTCCCGTTGGTTTTCCAGACCTGGAGAGCGTCTACCTGCAGGACAGTCTTCTGAGTGGCCCCTCACAGGATGACAGTCTTCTGGCCTTCTCCTCCCCTGGCCTCTCCCCCGACGGCTGGCCCTCACCCGATGAGCCCCCCATCACAGCTGTCGGCCCCCAGCCCCCCAGCCCCGAACAACAGCATCGGCCGCAGCTGCCTCGGGGCCTGGGGCCTGAGGGTGGGGCCCATCTGCAGGGTTCCCTCCCCTCGGTGGACAGCATCTCCCTCCCGGAGGAGGGGGACGAGGTGTTCTATAACTGAGGTGGGGGCTGTGTGCCTCGGAGCCTCCTCATACTGTGACCTTGCCTGGTGGGCAGCCCAGGCAATCAGGACGTTGGGGTCTGGGCTGGGCATTTCTTGACGCCTCAGGGCAGGCAGAGGGCGGGTGCAGCAGGGATGGGAGGCCAGCACTCCCTGTGGACCATTCTGTGCCTCCTTGGACCTGCCCCAGCAGTGGGAGCCATAATCCCCCTTCTCCTTTCTTTACTTGGCTCAGGTGGGCACCTTCCCCTACGGGGTTGCCGCCGTCGGTGAGCTCGAGGACTCTCAGCAGGCACCAGGCCAAGCCGCCCAGAGGAGCCGGCCGCTGGGCCCCCAGGCAGACAGCCACAGAAGGACCTGGGAGACCCCCTTAGAGTGGGGCCTGGGGACGCTGCCTTGACCCTGGGGCTCAGTCCACCCCCCCCCCCCTGTGTTTGTGCCCCCCCCCCCCCCATCAGAGGCGGGACAGCCTCTTTGGTAGCTAAGCGTCTGCTCCTCAGCTCCCTTGACGAGGATCTCTCGTCTTTGGGGTGTCTGTCTGTCCCTTACTCTCTGAACCTGTCCCTGGTGCCCCTGCCCCCTTCCTTGCACCCTCCTCCCACCTCCCGGAAGGTTCTCTGCAGACATTAAAGTGTGGATTCACCCTAGATGAACTTGGCCTAGTCTCTGGGGGAAGGTGTGTCCGTGAGCCCCTGGGGTAAGGGGGTTCTAGAGGGATTTAGGGGAGGGCCCCTACACCCCCAGCACACATACAGGTGGTCACCCTATGCCACCCAGCCAGGAGAGCCCCATGGAAGATGCCCGGGGTTGTGTGGAGCCCCTGGAGCCACACCTAGGGATGTTGCTTCATCAGCCCCGGCTCAGCCAACAAGGAAGCTGGGGTGAGGGTGACTTCAGGGTCCTTCTTATAGCTGAGGGACAAGCATCACGAGACCCAATGGGAGACCTGCTCACGTACCGTATGTCCCTGCCAGGGAGGGGGCGCAGGAAGAGTGGGGGGAGGCCAGGGACACGGGCCCGCGAGGCCCACGTGGCCACCAGGGGGCGCCAAGAGCTCACTCAGGGCCAGCACAGGTCTGTCCACACCCTTGGAGCTGAGAGACAGTCTACAGCTCTGGGAACCAGCTTTATTTTTCTCAGGAGCCTCTGGTTGGGAGTCCTACAACCCCCAGCGGGCATCTGTGCCTGCCCTTGCTGAGAGCCATACGCTAATGTCTTCACTGTGAATTTGGTGAATTTTCAATGAGCACCCACTGTCCACTGGTTTTCTGTGGTCTCGAATCCTGCTCGGTCCAGGGTGGGATTTGTCCTTTACGGTATGAAGCGCTTGCGCCCCCCGGGATGGAACATGGTGAATGTGGGGCCCCCTTCAGCGCTAGGTTAGAGCTGCCTGCTTCACCGAGGAGTTGAGCTGGGCTGCAGGGGTGTGTTGTGATGGGGGAAGAGAGGCAGGGTCTCCTTCACCTGTTTCATCTTGCCAGGCTGGTTCACTTTGGGGCTGGCGGGTTTGTCAGGTTGGAAATTGCTTTCTTCAACTAGAACAGAGAAAGAGGGGTTTGGGGGAGGGAGGGTGTGGAGGAGGCTGAGAGCGGGGATTCCAGGATTGGCTGGCGGCCCTAACGGTTGATTCCAGGGTAAATGCTAAAGCCAGTGCCTCCCCACAGCACAGACGGCATCATTTAGGCCCAGAGAATGGCAGGGCTGGCCCCTGACCACAAAACAGTGGCCAGGCACTCTGGGCCAAAAAGTGGGGCTCATCGGAATCCAATGAGGCCTCTCTAAATTTGGATGGGAGGGTACTGTGCCCCCCACCCCCGTCTCCCCAGCCTGCTCAAGCATGGCTCCTCTGCCTTGCTCTGCCCCGGGACCCTCGTACCTCCACCCAAGATACGGAGCCCACAGCTCTGCCCAGAGACGTCACGGGGAGGGACTGAAGTTTCAACAGCTCGAAGAGGTTGTGTGCCTAGAGACGGGGGGTTGTTAGGAAACATTGGAGGATAGACGGTGCTCAGCCCATCGGGCTTCAATCTCTCCCTAGCTTGGGGGCGGTGAGCTGGGGTGGAGGCTCTGGCCAGGGCTCTGTCCCAGGGGTGCCCCACCCGCCTGTCTCAGAGCTTGGGAAAGGGGTGGGGCACAGTAACCGTGGGACATCAGGACGCGGGCCTGCAAGGTCCACTGTGACCACCAGGGGTCTCCAGAGTCCACACAAGGGACCAATGGAAGGGACCGGTTTAGTTAGCATGATCCAGCATCATCCAGCAGCACAGAGGGGCTGAGGCCACCTCCACGTCCCCAACCTGCTTCTGTCCCTCTCCGACCCCATGTGCCAAAGCCCCTGTTTTGCAGGGTGGGAAGGGGGCAGCATTCAGAGTGATTAAGTAATTTGCCCAAGATCACACAGGGAGAATGTGGTAGACCTGAAATTGAGACCCGTGTGTGCCTTGAGGCAAAGACATCTTTTCAACTACTGTCTCTCTCCACCCAGCGGCTTCTGCTCCCCCAAGCTCTCCCTCTTCCCTAGTCTTTGCATCATCCCAAGAACCCTAGAAATGAGGGACGGGGAGAGGACAAAGACTACTATGCTCATTCTACAGATGAGGAAGCCGACCCAGGAGGAGCAGAGAGCCACAGGGTACCAAGAAAGCTGGAGCCTAAGTTCCCCTCTTGGGCTCTTCCCCTCTATCCCACAGTCCTCGTCTGCCCGCATGCCCGAACCCTCCCCACTACCTGGTGCAGGGAGGTCTCCGGAGACAGCTGCAGGGTCACTGGCTCCGTGGGACAGCCCCCAGCCAAGAGGTCCCGGAGATGCTGCCAGTGATGGGGGACGGATCATGGAGGGCCGGGCCAGCCTCCACCTCCTCCAGGCTGTCCCTCGCAAACCCCCTTTCCCCGAGGTGCCCCCCTCACTCCCCTGCTGACCACTCCCCATCCTGACACCCCACAGGAGTACTCACCCGGTGCCCTGGAGCCCAGGAAGGTGGCTCAGCCTGGAGTGCCTGCACCAAGTGCGCCCTTCCCACAGTGCCCACCAGTATCTGAGACTCTGCAGAAGTGGATAGGGAGAGAGCCACATGCCATTTACTGGGCAGCTACTATGTGCCAAGAACTGTACTGGGTGTTCTCATGTCTCTCAGGACCCTATGGCAGCCAGGGGGTCAGGAGCTATTACCACCGATTTTATACAAGAGGAAGCTGAGGCCCAGAGGCACAGAGAGGTTAATTATCTTGCCCAAGGTCACTGAGCTTCTGATGTGGAGGCGTGGTAATGGAAGGCAGCTGGGTAAGGCTGCCCATCCTGATTCCCCCTGTGGCAGGGTCTCCAGGCAGGAGCAGCTTTGGGACACCTGCATGAAGATGTCTGTGGGTCAGGGCTGGGCTTTGCCCCTCGTTTCCCACAGGAAGTTTCACATCTGGCTCAGCCCAGTGAAAGTGTGAACGCAGAAGGCCACCATGTTCTGAGGTCCTAGTGTGGGCTGAGGGCTTGGCATGCCTCACTCTGGGCTATCACTGGAGTTGGCAGGTGTTGGGGTTTGAGGAGGCAGCCTGGCATTTTTCCTTCTTGTCAAGTAAAATCAAAACTTTACAACTAGACATATAAATGCTCTCCCTTTAAACAACAACAACAACAACAACAGTTAAAGCTATTTCTTGGGTGAGCAGCAGGGTCCCACAGACTGGGCCTGTGCTGGTTGGGAGCTCTTTGCTTTCTGTGGCTCTAAGGGTAGAAGTGGTCTTTGTCTTGGAGGCCAATTTTGTCTTTGTTCCAGGAGGTGAAGCCTCTTGGAGGAGTCACCCATATGCAAATATTTCCAAATGGCGTATTTGGTGTAGTCTGTGGGATCATGTTAAAGGTATCCCAATTTGAGCGGGGAGCAGGCATGGCATTTGGGATGAGAACCTCTGACAACTCCAAGCTGGTCCCTATTTTCCAGGCGGGGAGACTGCAGTTCATAGAGCTTAAGGGGTTTGCCCATGGTTCTGCGGCTCGTACGGCTTTATGGGCTCTTGGGTGGGTATGGGGGTAACCCATAGGGTTTTGCAGGTTGCTCACTAAACAAGGTACCCGCCCAAAGGATGAGTAGGAATCAAACTCCTGCTGTGCTATGCTTGACAAGCGTGTACCTTGTCTCGTTTGCGTATGTGGGCTGACAATGGCCCTGAGTGGACATGGTTACCTTCCCTCCCACAAATCTTTCCTACTCTTACTATACTCCTGTCCCAGTGGGAAATGATGCTCTAGCTAGATCCTTCCGCAAGATGCAGCTTATGTATCTTTTCACAAGGGCATCCACTCATTTTTCTTTAAAAAGACATTTTTTCTCGTGGCAACAGGGTTTCAGGAGAGTTGAGTTAGCTGGGGAATGAAGGGGAGGCCCAGGTAAGGAGTCTTCTGAGACCTTAGAGTGTTGCCATCATTTACCCCCACTCCCAAGCACACCAGGCCTGGCTTCTAGAATTCCGGAAGCTATCCATAGAATGTCTTACAAGACTCCTCTCATCTCATTTAAAGATGTCAACCACCCCAAGCTAGGGAGGTCATTGTCTCCATTTTACCAGTGAGGAAACTGAGGCTCAGGAAGATGAAGTGACCTGCCCAAGGTCACACAGTTGCAGAGACAAGATTCAGATTCAGGTGACTGACAGGTCCAATGCCCTGCTTCCCCTTTCCTGGACCCGACCCTCCAAGGTCGAAGATAAAGGCAGAGGGAATGCCCCCTCCCCACCTATGCTCCCCTATTCCTGCTGGGTACCTGTGCTCTCCACCAGGAAATACTTGGCCAGGTCTGTGGAGGTCACGACCCTAGCCACTTCCTCCAGCGGTGTGTCCTTGGCCAGTGTGGTGATAGTACAGTTCATGAAGTGCCCCACGATCACACGCTGAGAGCTGGAGGCAGAAGGGTGCTCCCCTCAGGTCCTGGAGTGAGGTGATCTCCAGACCCCAGGACGAGGCAGGGGTACCTGGGGGGAGCTGGTTCTTGGGTGTGGGCAGGTGCTGAGAGATGCCTAGATTCTAGCTTCTAGAACCCCAAGGTGGGGAGGAACTTGAGGACAGCTCACCTATGGCCTAGCTCTGGATTCCCAGCCCCTGAACTCCTATCTGCCCCGCCAACCCCCACCCCCAGACCAGCTCCACTTTGCTCTGTTTTACTCAGAAGCCTTCCCTGGAGAATTTCATCTGAAGAAAAGTTTTATGGCAAGAGAAAAAAACAAAAGCTTTAAAGTTTGAAAATCACTGGAGTAGTCACCCCCATTTACAGATGGAGAAACTGAGGTCTGGACCAAGGTGACGGCTTGCACATGTTTGGAGCTGGACCTTGGACCCGAGACTCTCAGCGTCTCTTGGTCCCGCTTCTCTGGGAACAGAGGCTGCTCTGCTCCGGTCTTGCCTGGCCAAAGGAGATTCCAGCTCCCAACATCCCAGCAAGGGCAGTAGGGCAGCAGTGGAGAGACGAGGGGACCTCCCGGATCTGGTGCTGCCTCTATGTGTGACGGGGAGCAAGGCACGGCACCTCTATGAGCCCCAGTTTCCAGCAAATGGGCAACATCCGTCCTCCTGTCGTGCAGACAGACAACTAATAGGACAGTGGAGCCCTGGAGGCCAGGCATTTGCCCAGGGTCATGCAGGGAGCTGGAGAGAGTGGAGACGAGATGGCTGTGTGTGGGCCCCTTCCACACCAGCCACGTCCAAGGTCAGCCACAGTGACGGTCTTTTTGGGGGGGGCCTTCACCCCAGCCCACCCAGACCCATCACCTGCATCAGCCAGCCCAACGTGGGCACCACTCACCTGATTTTTCGGCCTCGGATCCATGGAAGGTATGGCAGCTTCTTGACGATGATGGTGCCGTCATAGAAGGAGGGCTGGCAGCTCTGGGCGACGGCGTTGGCCGCCAGCACGGCCATCAACACGGGCAGGGCGTGCACTATCTGGCCAGTCAGCTCGAAGGCCAGCAGCGCCGTGGAGATGGTGTGGGTCACGGCCCCCGAGAAGGCCGCAGCCCCTGCAGGGGGCAGAGCCGGGGGGCGGGGGTGTGTGTGGCTCAGGCCAGGGGCCAGCCTCATGCGGACGGCAAAGCTGCCGTGACCGTGGCTGTGTGCTAGGTGGGAACTGTCCAGAGGCCACACGCTGGCCGCTGCTGGAAGCGCCCCGGAGCCTGGCCTCGGTGAGGGGGAGCGTGTAAGGGAGAGGATGGGGTATCAGGGACAAGATGGGAGCTAGAGAGAATAAGGGGGGCTCGGGGGACAGGGCTCAGGGAGGGGGCTCACTGGGAGGCTCAGTGATCTCTCCATGCCCCGATCCTCTGGGTCCAGCCAGCACCCCTGCAAGGTCTGCCCCTCCGTGGGGACCCAGCCCACTCACCTGCCAGGGCATACCCCCCAGGCATGATGGGGTTGGTGACTCCTCCAGCCACAATGCCCTCGGGGAAGGCAAGAGCGAGGGCCTCCCCTATGAGGCGCCCGATGGCAGCTCCTGGCCACAGACAGGGTGAGGAGGGAGAGGCAGGCTGACGCGGCCCCCACAGCCCTCCATTCTTGGGGACCAACCTCAGTACCATCTGAGGAGGGAGGGAGAGAGCCAGGAGCCATGGCCCTGCCCCAGTAACCCTGAAACTCTCAGGCCCTGGGAACCCCAGACTCACCGAAGATGAATATGGGCATGAAGTACCCAGCAGGGATGGGGATGGTGGTGGCCAGAATCAGCATCCAGAACTGGAGGGGGGTGGGGGGGAACCCGGAGGAGCCAAGGTTAGAGGCAACCGGACAAGAGTGGGCAGGAGAGGGAATGGGCAGGGGACAGGGGAGCTTCCTGGGGAGAAGGAGGCCACCCAGGCACAGGCCCATCGCCAGCGTCCGGTGTTAGGAGGGCACTGACCAAGGGAAGGAAACCCACCCTGACAAAGAGCCCACTATGTGCCTGGCACCGCGCCAAGGGCTTTCCTTTCTTCCTGCTCAACCCCCCCCCCCCTTGGAGGTAGACACAGCAACGGCCCCGTTTTAAAGATGAGGAAACCAAGGCTCAGAACTGAAGCAACTTGGCCGGGGGTCACACAGCGGGCAAGGGTGAGAGCAGACAGTCTGAGCGGAAGGCCCGGGAGCTGTGCTACACTCAGTGGGAGGCATTGCTCCCCATCCCAACAAGGGCCAGTCTCCACTCTGTGCAAGACTCCGGGGGGTGGGGTGGGGGGCCCGTGGCACCCACCTTCATAACCAGAAAGAAGGCAAGGGTCCCAAAGATGGTGAACCGCGGGTGGTACCATTCAAACCACAGGTTCTGGGGGTCGAGCTCCTCGGGCCAGGGAGGGGACGAGTTCCGGGTCATCAACGCCCACGAGTGGTTGTCGAACAGTGAGTCCAGATGCTCCTTCATGGACAGCTGGCTCAGGGGACAGGTGGGAACTCTGCAGGAGGGGGCTGGGCAGCAGTTCCTGCCACCCCCTCACCCTGACCCCACCTCAAGTCCTCCTCTGCCACTTCCCACCTTGGGAAGGGCTCTGAGCCCTCAGGGCTGCGGTGTCCTCATCTGGAACATGAGGATGACCCCCAGGCTTCCCCTTACAGGCGTTGTGGGGATTAAATGAGATGACAGGTACAGTGTGGGTGACGGATGGGGGTTCCCCACTCCAGCCCCACCCCGGCTCAGCGCCCCTTACCCGAGAAGCCAGGAAGCGGCCCACGCCAGGCGGGTAGGTGATGGAGGCGAGAACCAAGGCCACCAGGGCAGAATACAGAGGCTTGCTGTGAGGCGTGGGGGTGGGGGTTAAGCTCCAGTGCTTGTCCTCCTCTTCCCCCACCACACGGAGGTGGAGGCGGGCAAGAGCAGGCCCCACCACCCCGAGGGTTGGCACAGAGGCAGAAACTGGAGGAGTGGGGGCCGTAGGCCAGCCCCGCTCCAGGGGAGGAAACCTGTGGTGGTCAGCCCCACCGGGCTGATAGGAGAGTTGGGGACAGAGCTCCAGCAGGCCAGGGCGGGCCATGCATGGCCGGCCTGGGGCAGGTGCCAATGCCAGGGGGCAGGCAAGGTTTGGGGGAGGAGAGGGGCTTGGTTAGGGCTTCTGGCTCTGTGGGAAAGTAGGGCCTTGGTGTGTGGGGGGAGTGCAAGCTCCGTGATAGAGTGAAGACTCAGGAGGAGTGGGGAGATGGGCTCAGGAGGCTGAGGAAGGGAGGGGGGTTGTCCTCCCCAGTCCCTGTCCAGAGCCCACCTGGTGGCCAGCAGTTTGGAGACGACCCGGTTGGTCTTGACAAAACCAAGGAATGTTCGCTGACAGAAGAGGTAAGCGCAGCTCAGGATGCCACAGATGGCCCTGGAGGGGGAAGGTGAGGCCAGAGCCCCGCCCCAGAAACAAGGGCAGCGGCTCAGGCCTGGGCGAGGCCCCCAGTTGGGCTCTCAAGGGACCCGAGGTGCTCACTCACCCCAGTGCCACAAAAAAGAAGATCTCCGGCAGGTCGAACGGGACATCCACCCTGAAACTGGTCTTGAAGAGGGAGGTGATGGTCTCTGGGGCAGGAGGGGAAAGATCAGGGACCATACCCCGACCCCAGCCAAACCCAAGTCCCAGACTTGACAAACAGCAGTGGAGGTGGTGCTAAGTCAGGTCAGGAAGGAGAGGAGAGAGGGAGAAAAGATGGGAGGAGGGGGGACGGGGAGGGAGCCGGGGCTGGGTTCTGGCCGTCTAATGGGGACTCACCCTGCTCGCTGTTGAAGACCGCCAGGAGGCGGAACATGAAGGCTCCGCAGGTGGCAGCGAAGAAACCCCTCCAGTAATCCCAGACAGAGAAGTGGGAAGACATGACCTCAATGCTGAACAGGACGCCTGAAGGTGATGCTGAGCTTAGATGGAGTCCCGCCTCCATCCATCCCAGCACCCTGACCCCTCCCATCCTGCTCTCCTACAGGCCCCGCAGACAGGCTCCCCGCTCTCTTTGGGCCTGAGCTGGAGTGAGAGAGGCCAGGCAGGAGCCCAGGGAGTGTACCCGCCTGTGCCGTCCTGGGCCATCTCAATCCCTACAACAGCCCTATGGAGTGGGGCGACTAGCCCCATTTTGCAGACAAGGAAACGAGGCTCAGAGAGCTGAGCGCTGAACTCACTGGCCCAGGGTCTCACAAGGGAGCGGGATCTCCAACCCAAGTCTGTTGGATGTGACCCTGAGGCGTCTTGACACCCACCTCCACCACACCCTGGGGTGGATGTGCCCTCAAAGGACTGCAGTAAGCCCGCACCCCTCCTCCAGGGCCCTGGGTCAGCCCGCATCCCTCTTCCGGGGCCCTCAGCTGGACAGAGGAGTGAGCGGGGAGGTCGGCAGCGCTGGGACAGGAGTGGTGTGGGGGGCCCCGGGGTGCAAGGGAGGGGCAGGATCTCACCACTGAAGGGTGCTGCAAACACCGTGGCCACGCCCACCGCTGCCGCCGCCACCAGCATCTCATTCTGCTTGCTCTTGTTCTGGGGGGGATCCCGAGTCGGAGGCTCGGAGTCAGCCCCCACCCTGCCCTCCCTCTCGTTCCTCCAAGGGGGGCCCTCCCTGGCCCCGTTACCTCAGATTCCCCAGTGGCCTTGGTGTGCACCCGGCCCAGGTAGGCAGCGATCATCACAGACAGGTGCACGAAGGGGCCCTGCCGAGGAGGTGGGGGAGTCAGAGCCCTTGGGGCCCAGGGCTGGGGGGCAGAGAGAGCCTCATCCAGACCTACATGGCTGCCCATCCGCACCCTCGTCCTCCGTCTCCCCAGCTCTTTTGTCACACTCTGGGGACCTAGCCTGCCCCTCCCCAGGCCTGAAGCCCTGAAGGCAGGCACTGGCCTGAGTCCCCACTGATCTAGCTTCTGTGGGGCAAGAGGGAAAAGGCAGAGGGGCGGGGTGGGGTGTTCTCACGCCTGCCCGTACCACTTTGCCCAGGAAGATGGTGCTGCCGGTGGCCAGGGTGCAGGTGAGGCCTGCCACCTTGGCCCCGAAGTTCTTGATATCCAGGTAGTCCTCCAACACCACGCCTGACAAGATAGTCTTCAGCTCCGGGAGTCCAGAACCTTGGCAGGGGGGTGGACAGGGGGCAAGAGGAAGGGACGGTCTCTAGGTTACACTCTCAACACTTCACCCTGCCCAAAATGTTTCACATCATGATCCTGTCAGGTCCTCCAAAACCCTGAGTTAGGATCTGCAAACTCATTTGCAGATGAGGAAGCTGAGGGTCAGAGAGGGGACGGGAGTTGTCCGTGTCATTCCAGCTGGACCTGAGCTCCGGCAAATGTGGGGGACCCAGGATAGAATCTCAGGCCACCCCTGGGTGCATCCCTGGAACTCCCCAGTACCGGCCTGGAGCTGGAGGCAGAGCTGAGAGGCCTGGGGGAGCTGTGGCCCTCCCTCAGCCCCTCCCTGGGGACCCTGCTGCCAGGGCTCCCTGTCACCGGCCAGAAGCGCCCTCAGAAAGGAAGCGGAGCCAGCAGTGACCCCAGAGTCCTTCTCACGGTGTGACTTTGGGCCAAGCAACACGACACTTCTAAGCCTGGCTTCTCTGGCGGTGAAATGGGGTCACTGCTTCCTGCCTGCCCCCATCAGAAGCCCCGAGGGATACAAAAAGGCTTTGGCGCCAGGCACACAGGCACATGGCTCACCTCCAGAGAAGGGCGTGATGCTCTGGGAGAAGCCGGAGGAGAAGGAGACCAGGGCCACAGGGTACACGGTCCAGGAGAGATACCGGAGCAGGTGGCTGTCCCCAATCTCCCGGTATAACCACTTGTGTGCTGGGGACACCCCGGGAGTCAGGGAGCCATCACAGCCTTGGCAGCCCTCAGGTTGTCCACTGACCAGAAACGGAGGCTCGACGAGGGGAGGCCCCGGGGCCACCCAGTGAGTGTCAGATGCCCAAACGGAGGCAGGACTGGGGCCCTGGATCCACATCCCAGTGTTGCTACTACCCACTGAATGATCTTGGGCAAGTGACTTAAACTCTGTGAGCCTCCGTTTCCCCATCTGTCAAATGGTCTAGTGATGGCAGCTCCCTCATGGGGTCTTTGCAAGAAAGCACGCAAATGATGTCCAGGGCATGATGCATAGCAGGTCCTCAGGATGGCACCTGAGCAAGTCTACCAGGGGGGTTTTAGAACCTTCTTGCCCATGCCCCCTGTTCCCAGGAGAGCTCAGGGTGGAGAGAGCCAGCTGAAGCATGGGGAAAGAAAGTTCTATGTCTGGTGGTCTAAGCAAGTGCCCTCCCCCGTTACTGAGCTGAAAGCAAGGAGGGAGGGAGGAGAAGGAACAGGGGCAGCAGGAAGAGGTGGGCATAGAGCTCAGAGGAAGAAGGGCTCTTGGGAACATTCACGTCTCTCTTGCTCATTGTGCAGATGAGGAGACTGAGGCCCAGAGAGGGGCAGGAGGCTATCCAGGGTCACGCAGCAAGTCAAGAGCAAAGCCTGGACCAGACCCAGGTCTCCTCCCTACCCCGAGCCCTCCTCCACCCACGATGCACCTGGCGGCCCATCTGGCATCCCAAGAGCGTGCATGGAAGCCTGTGTCCAGAGCGGGTGTACGTGCCAGGGAGGGGTTACCTCGGACCACGCGCCCGATAGTGAAGTTCATGGTGTAACTGATCAGGGCCATGAGCACCCCGAGGGTCATCAGGAAGTACCAGTCCTCCCCCACGCGGAACACCTTCTGCTTCAGCCACTCCAGGCCACCTGGGGCAGGGGCACTGGGTCATAGCCCAGGGCCGGGGGTGGGGCACGGACAACCCCTTCCCTGGAGGCCTGCTCAGGCCCAGGGCAGGGAGGGAAGGGGCAGTGTGGGGCTGGGGCCATGGGGTCAAGCCCGAGGTGGCTCAGAAGAGGTTCTGCACATGAGGGGCAAAGCAGGAATTGTGGCAAGTGAAGGCAGCAACCCAGTGGGTGCCAGGCCTATGGGCCCTGCTAGAGGACCTTTGGCCCGTGCACCCTCCCCACCCCACCCCACACTGGATACTCATGGAAGATTGATGGAGCCGGCAGGGGCTGGGGAGGGTGTGCTGAGAGCTACAGCTTTCTCCAGTGTCTCCACAGGGCACAGCACAGAGAACACAAGTCTAGCAGGACCCCTCCTTGTCTCCAGACCTGTGGGCCTATCCTACAGGCCTCACTGGGGTCAGGCCAGGCAGCGCCCACTGGGCCCCCGAGCAAGGCCCCTAGCACGGCCATCAGACTTTGGGGCTGCTTTCCCCGAAGGCGGAGAGCAGACCTCTAGACCCACAGGCAGATGGACTGGCAGACAGTTCCCTCCCCTCCCTTCCACCCGGAGATTGCGGGCACATGAAGGCCGGGCAGCTCTTGGGTTTCAAGGTGGGTGGGGGAGGTGGGGTCCCGGTAGGGGCGATGGCCTGAGGGGTCTTCGACAGGGAGAGGAAGGGGGCCTAGCTCTCACCTCGAACGCCTCGGCGGACGCGGGGATACGGGCCCCATAGCTCCCGAAGACTCACAGGGCTCCCCGAGGAGCCCTCACGCAGTCCCACCAGCTCTTCCATTGGGTCCCTGAGCAGACAGACAGTCAGACCCTTGGTAAGCTGCTCCCATGCCCTTACCCGGCCACCTGGCCCTCCCAATACCGCTACTTCCCACATAAAAAGGAACAGAGGTGTTTTCCTGTGCACACATGTGCGTGCATGTGCGATTGTATGTGAAGCTATCTGGAGGGGACAGAGGTCTGATGTGTCTTCATCACAGAGGGGCTGTCGCTGAGGGTGCGCATATCTGTGTTAGGGTGTGGGGTGGGGACTGGGGTTCCTGTGTCCTCTGTGTCCAGCAGCGGATTGATCAAGGCGGGACCCCGAGCCTCAGAACTCCCTTCCCCCTGCCGTGGGCACCGATCCTACCCTCAACGCTTGGCTGCCTCCACTGCACAGAGCGATCTCCTTTCCCAGAAGTCACTCACACTGTGGGGTCGCCCATGCCTGTCCCTGAGCCCCCTCTCCTCTGCTCAGGCCACAGAGGCAGGTAAAGGACAGCCCAGGAGGGTTGTAATGAGGTGCTGGCTCCTGCCGCCCAGCCTCCTCCTGCCCGGCCTGCTCTGGCCCTGGCAGGTTCCACCCAAGTCCAGGGCCCCGCTCCACACCCAGCAGCCCCTCACCTCTGTTCGTCGGCCCTGCTGTGGCCCCAGCCGGCCCTCCTCTAACAGAGACTCCTTTGCCTGCAGCCCAGGTGCACCTGGACAGGTCTGTGCTCCACCAATCCACATCCTGGGCGCCCGCCCCCTCCCCGTCGGGGTTTACCCTGGCCATTAAGAATGTCCTTGACAAACCACCCAGAACTGCCCAGGCCGGTTGAGCCACGCAGGCCAGAACAGCCAGGTTGAGCCACGTAGGGCAGAACAGCCAAGGGGGACCAGGAGCTGAGCTCCCTAGAACCCAGGAGAGCCACGCAGAGGGTGGCGCCTGATACGCTGCGGGCTCCCTACTGCAGCCTGGGGGACACGGGGGTGGGGGAGGAGAAGCTCCTGCACACAGCAGCACCGTGAGGGGTCCTCTGCAGGGGCTGGATTCTCAGAGCTGGACACGGAAACGGTTTGAGGAAGCGGAGAAGGGAGAGGGAAGAAAGCCGACGGAGCTGGAGGAAGAGCTTGGGCAAAGGCGAGGGGCCCCATCACTACCGCACCCTCACTGTGGGCCAGGCACTGTGCTCAGCCATCCCCAGAATCAGTGAGTGCTCAGAGAAACCCGACGAGGTGGGAGGTACTATCCCATGTTAAAGAAATTGGAGTCTCTGAGGGGTGATGCTGCGCCAAGGTCACAGAGACCGAGGGGCAGAGCCGGAATTCCCAGCCAGGTTTGCCAGTCCCCAAAGCCTGCACACGGCTCCGCCGCCCACCTTGCTCAGGGGTGGGGAGGAGACCGACAAGCCGGAGCAGGGGCGGTGATGTGGGGCCCCCGCAGGCCTCTGAGACCTGGGGAGGAACTTGAACTTGATCCTCAGGTCCAGCCCCTCTAGCTTCAGAGAACTACCCCTCAAACCAGAGTGCTTCCCAGTCTATGCCACAGATGATCCTGCCCCAGCAGAGGGTAGGAATGAGGACATGAGGGAGAGGGAACGAGCACGGGTTATGTGCCAGCCACACGCCGGGCCCTTTATGTCTGCAACACAGTCCATCCTCCCGCATCCTTGTGAGTCAAGGGCAGCATCACCATTTGGCAGATGATAGTGGATCAGAGAGGTGTAGTGACTCCTCTAAAGTCACACAGCAGAGGCTGAACCCAGACCTAGACTGTCTGGCTTTTCCCCTCCCCAGAGCTCCTCCAGCCCCTGTGGCTTTCATCAGTCAGGACAAGGGTTTGGTCACAAAGCAGAGGATTTGGGTCTGATGTCACTTTTGGGAAGATTTGGGCAAGAGATTTGGGATAACTGCTCTGTCTCCCTTCCCCAGACAAATCTCCTTTCTGAAAATCATGATGGCCCTTCAGGGACTTGTTAAAACCCTGGGACCCTGAGCCACCCTCTGCCCCTGGATGCCTGGCCACATCCATCCAAAATAGGAGCACGTGTGTGTGTGTGTGTGTGTGTGTGTGTGTGTGTGTGTGTGTGTGTGTGGTGGGAGGCGGGACGGGGGGCTTGCAGCTCTGCACGGGCTGGGCCCACTGTCACCTTGCCACACCCACCTGGTGACTTTGTACAGGAACAGGATCCCTGGCTGCCCTGTTGACATCCCAAACCCCAGTATAAGCCCACAGCCGGCATCAGCTGCCCAGCAGGTGCTGCACGTCCACACCCTCACCTCCCAGCCCTGGGAACACCAGGAAACTGGGGAGAGGGCAGCAGAGTCCCTCCCAAAGCCACTTTCCTGCATCAAGCCCCAGCAGCCGTGGAGGGTAAGAGCAGGCTGGATGCTAGAACAGCTCTGTCACCGCAACAGGTCCTCCACCACTCAGAACCTTGGTGTCCTCTTCTGTCCCCTGAGGAGAGCTGGGGAGTCATGCACGCATTCCTCATTCATCATGACTCCCCCAGAGCCTAGAACAGGGCCCCGCACAGAGCAGGTGTTCTGTAAATATCTGCTGAGTGATGAGCAGTTTCCAAATGCTGGCCTGCGGGCTGGCTGTGTGGGGAGCTGACGGGGACAGATACCTGCTCGCTTCCCAAGACCGTAAATCAGAATCTTGGGGTGCAGAGGGAAGAGTCTGTGTGTGTTAAAAGTTCTCCCAGGTGATTGGGATAAAAGGCATTGGATCATCTCGGAAGTTCCTTCTACCCCTGCGATCTGGAGGGACAGCATGCCTAGAGACAGGGGAATGGCCTTGATGACCTTTTGAGGTCCCTCCTGGCCACTGAAGTCTGTAGATCCAGTACATTTATGGGCGATGCCTCAGGGATAGGAGGAAGGGGAGGAGGAACGGTGGGCGGAGGTGGGTAACGGGATCTGACGTCCAGGAGCAGTGACTCAGGCCCTCAGCACCATGACAGTGTGTCTGCATTTAGCCACCAGCTCCTGTTTCCCTGGCGGGCAGGAAGCCTCTGGGCCCACCCCCACCCCCGCCCCTACCCTCTTTCCAACTTGCCTCGTGCTGGTCACTTCCTGGCAGCCCCACTGGAACCCCTCAGCCAGTATGGGTGACACGGGCCCAGCAGGAACCTCCACTAGAATGACAGACCCCTCTTGCTCCAGCCACCCCCCAGCTCCCAGCTCCACGTTGCCCCCACCCACGGACCACCAGCACCAGTGAGTACCTCTAGACAGAGTCCCACAAGGATGGTGTTCTGTGGGAGCCAGAGAAAAGAAAGACAGTCCCCACCTTCAGGAGCCCCCAATCTAACAGGGAGACAGGCGGACCCCTGCACCAGGGGAACCACCAGTCTGATGGGGGAGTGAGGACACGACAGAGAAGTCACAGACCCAGGAAGACATGTCAGAGTGCCAGGTGCTGGGGTGGGCCTCTGGGCAGGGGCCCCTGTGTGGCTGCAGCAATCACAGAGGCCTTCATGGGGGAGGAGGAATCAGAGCAGGTCTGGGCAGGAAGGGCAGGATTTGGAGAGAAGAACAGAAACCCCACACCGTGGCCTGGGCAGCGCCCACCGCCCAGAATAGCCTCTCCTGCTTCACCCCCTGGCCCCGCAGGATGTCAGTCCTGGCTCTGCTGAGCCGTGGGGGGCTAGAGAGGGGCTTCTGGGCCAGTCTGTCTCCATACACAGTGTGGTCAGGTCACCCCAGCCTCCTGGAGGGTTTTTTCTTTTTTTTTAAGATTTTATTTTATTTGAGAGAGAGAGAGAGAGAGAGAGAGAGAGAGAATAAGCAGGGAGCAGGGGAGGGGCAGAGGGAGAAGCAGACTCCCCCCCCCCCCGAGTCTGAGCAGGGAGCCCGATGTGGGGCTCCATCCCAAGACCCTGGGATCATGGCCTGAACCGAAGGCAGCCGCTTAACTGACTGAGCCACTCAGGCGCCCCTCCTGGAGGGGCTCTGAATCAGACCCACCTGGGTCCGAATCCCAGCTCTGCCACTTACCCACATGCAAGGCCCGCCCCCTCGGTGAGGTTCCGCTTTCCCGCCTATAAAATGGGAACAACACCTCTTTCCCGAGCCGAGCTGTGTGGAGATCAAGTGGGGCGGTGCTGGAAAGCTCACAGCCAGGAGGCACTCCAGAATTCAGAGCTAGAATAGCAATAGCGTCTTCTGGAATTCTCCTTTACCTCTCCCTGAAATCCCGCCTGCCAGAGTCCTGAGCATCTCTTGAGCTGGAGGTCAAGCAGACAGTTCCCAGCAACATAACCTTCTAGACCTTTAAGGACACTTACCACTAAATTATCTGCCCCCCTCCCCTGAATCCTGGCCCAAACCCCACCCTGGCCAAGGGCTGCCAGCGTCCTCCCCTTGGGGCCCCCAAAATGTTCTGAGAGTGGGGGGAGGGCAAGCACAGAATCTGGGTCCCCGTGGGAGCGGGCAGGGGGACAGCTGCACATTCCCCACCCCCCCAGGGTGTCTCAGTCCTTCCTAAGAGCTGGCTGTAAACATTATCTGCCCTGAGGGAAGGAGTCTCTCGCCTCACGCAGGGGTCCAACAGGTGGAGGTCCTCCACCCACCCCTACCTTCTGATCTTGCATCTCCTGCTCTCCCCAGAGCCAGGTGCTTGGGCCGCCGCTGACCTGACTGCCCACCACCTAGATCCCCTCTTACCAAGGACTGGAACTTTGGGGGAGAGGGGACAGGAAACAGAAAACCCTATCCTCAAGAAGCTTGCAATCTGATGGCGGAGGCACAGTCCTAAACCCCCTCCCCCCCGCCAGGCTGAAGCGGGAGACAGGGACACAGAAACACCACACACACACACACACACACACACACACACACACACACACACACACACACACACAAGGTCCTGTGGCGGGCACGGGGGGTCTGAGCGGCGAGAGGACAGGTTGCCCCCTGCCCCGCCGCTGCGGAGGCCCCGGGCTGGACTTATCGGCCTGGAATGCCGGGCTGTGAGCTCAGCCTGGGCCTGCGTGTGCTCGACTGTCAGCAGTGCAGCCTCACCAGCGAGGATTTCCAGCCCCCTCCGGGCCGAGGCAAGGCCTAAATTTAGCTGGGAGACAAGGGGCTGGCCCCAAGCCCAGGGACGGTCCAGCCTTATAAAGCGCCGGCAATCAGGGCCGGGCACACTCCCCCCCGAGCCTGCTGCCCACACGCTGTCCTGTCCCCCTGCCTGCCTGGCCAGGGCCCAGCCGCCGGCCCGTGGATGAGCCACAGGACCTCTTCCACCTTCAGAGCGGAGAGAAGCTTCCATTCCTCCTCGTCCTCGGCCTCCTCGGCCTCCTCGGCCTCCTGTGCCCTCCCAGCCCAGGACCCGCCCATGGAGAAAGCCCTGAGCATGTTTTCCGAGGATTTTGGCAGCTTCATGCGGCCCCACTCGGAGCCCCTGGCCTTCCCAGGCAAGTTGTTAGGGCTCGGACGGGAGATGCACAGGGAGGGGACCCCTGCTCCAGGGCACCTGTGAACGTGGCCGCCGAGCTGCCCAGAACAGGTGCCGCCCAACTGGAGCCACGTGTGGCCACCAGGACAGATGTGGCCACAGAGACAGATGTGGCCCCAAGAACGGGCCGGGCTCCAAGAACGGCTGGGGCCCCAGGGGTCAACTCTGATGCCAGTGGCCCCACAGGGCCTCTGGCCAGGTCCTCGTTGGAGCTTTGGAGGACTGGATGGGGTTGAGGGGTGGGAGACATCCCCCAGCCTCCAGGCCTGGGTGGGCTGCCCCACACAGTGTCACTCAACCCACCACAGAAAAGGTGGGCTGCAGGAGGTGAGGGGAGGAGGGCAGGGGGGTTAGGGACAACAGCTGAGGGGGAGTCAGGCCTGGGGGCCTGCCCCTTTCCCCAAGAGGAGCCAGAAACCCGGGTTCTAGAGGCAGGCCTGCCCGGGGCTCAGCTCACAGCAGCCTTCCCCCTATAGCCCGTCCCGGGGGGCCGGGCAACATCAAGACCCTCGGGGATGCCTACGAGTTTGCAGTGGACGTGAGTGACTTCTCACCTGAAGACATCATTGTCACCACCTCCAACAACCACATCGAGGTGCGGGCTGAGAAGGTGAGCCTGCCCATCCTGCCCGGCTCCACATCTGTACCCTCTGCCCAGTGTCCCCACTCCCATGCCGGGACCCCAGACCCTGACTAGTGCCCCCCACAACCTCCCAGGGCAAACTGGAGACCTGGCTCCTACTGCTTGTAGGCAGAGGCGCCCCCCACCCCCCCACCACTGCCTCTCCCTGCCCCAAGGCGTTGAGATCCTTTGTTCAGGAGCCAAAGGGCAGCTGAGGGAGTCACAGGGGAATGGGAGAGGGCTGGAGGGATGCAGGCAGGGGGCACCTGAGGAGGTGAGGCGAGGGGGGAACCGAGAGGATGCAGATGGTAGCTGAGTGGGGACAGCTTTTCTGGCAGGCACGTGGGTAGGTGGGGGGCTCCCCTGGGGAGCTGGGGGGAAGAGTTCCCCCACGTGACACCCTTCAAGCCCCTCTTTCCTCCCCCCACCCGGAGGTTCAGCCCCCATCCTGGGATCCTTGAACGGGGCTCCAGGCTGGGCAGAGGCCCTGCCGTTCAGGGTCAGATGCACTCCACACCCCACAGTCCTTGCACCCGTGGGTCTCAGGGTCACTGGGTCACTAGGGTCTCGGAGTCCCAGTTCCCAGGAGGCCTCTACTGGGGAGGAGGGTGTGGCCTGGCCTGACCAAGGGTGCTGCCCCCAGAGGGTCTGCCCAAGTCTTCCTGCGGATCCTCCAAGGCCTGGCTTCCTCTGCTGAGCACGGGAGGCTTGCTGCCCCGGGACCTCTACCAGAGAAGCCGAGGACTGTGGGCACCAGGACCAGCGGGCAGCACGTGCCAGCCTGCATCCCCCCCCCCCACCCCAGTGACTCAGCCACCCCAGGCTCCTCTGGACACTGCGTGCGGGCCAAGCCATGGGGGGAGGGGCAGCCCATCCGCTGGGCTGCTGACACCCCATGTGTCTGGGCCTCCCCGAGGGCACGGCCCTGCTCCCCCCTGCTGCTCAGGCTGTCTTCTCTTTGCTGCTCGGGAGCTCCTCCCTCTCTGAGCTAGCCAACACCACACCCGCCCCCTCCCCGCCCCCGTGGAAGCACTGGGGCTCCTCTGAGCCCCTCTGTCGCTGTCCCCACCACTGCCACTGGGCCAGCCCCTCAGCACGGGCGCGTGGGGGCCTGGCTGGCGTGACACAAGGGAGAAGGGACGGCGGCTTGATCCCAGCGGGACGGGGGCGGACACCCTGCGCTGACCCATCGTCACCCCTCCCCAGCTGGCAGCTGACGGCACGGTCATGAACACCTTCGCTCACAAGTGTCAGCTGCCGGAGGACGTGGACCCCACCTCGGTGACCTCTGCCCTGAGGGAGGACGGCAGCCTCACCGTCCGGGCCCGGCGCCACCCGCACACGGAGCACGGCCAGCAGACCTTCCGGACCGAGATCAAAATCTGAGGGCCTCCCTGTCCCGGGCCCCTCCCGCTCCCCCCTTCTCCCCACACTGGCCTGCCAGAGAAGTTTGCCTCACCCCTCATGACAGCTTGCAGCACTTCCCAGCTCAAGCTCCAGGCCCTGAGGTGGCTCATCCCCCCTAAACTGAGGCCTTCTGCTCCCCAGGGCAGGCCAGGGAAACTTTTGCCTCACCTACAGCCCCCAAGATTCCAGATGTGGCCTCTTTCACTGAATCCGGGATAAAGGGATTGAGATGGGAAAGGAAGCTCCCAGAGAACCCACTTTGGGGAAAGGGACTGCGACAGGCAGGATCTCCAGGCAAATAATCTGCAGGACAGACAGACAGACAAACCCTTTGATCTCTGGAGTCTCTGCAGGGCAGGGGTGGAGGGGACAGAGACCTGGGACCCCCTTGACCGAGGGGAGTGGGGGGGAGGCAGAGGCGCTGATCCAAGTGGAACTGCACAGGGAAGCCAGAGGGGACAGCCCCGGCGGGGAACCTCCTCTCTGCCACACCCCAAGCCCCAAGCCCCAAGCCCCAAGCCAGGCTGCCTGCCTACCTGGTGCCCCCACCAGCCTGCTGTGCCGGGGCGGGGCCACACAATGTCTGTATATAGATGGGGTTCTTCCAATACACCTGGTTCGTGATAAACTGTACAGCACCCCTGACCCCCACCTCCCCCCCCCCGCTTGTGTCCCCAGGCAAGGCCTCACTGAGCGGTGGGGCTGGTCCTTCCTCCCACCCCGAGACCAGGGCTCCTGCGGCTGCCTCCCCTGCAGACAGGTCACCCAGCTGAGGTGGGAGAGACAGCATGGATGGGACCTTAGGTCTTCAAGGTTGGACCCCTTGAAGTTTCTTGTCAACCTTCCCCTGTGGCCAGTCACCTCCCCCATCCTGCCCCCTCTTTAATCGGTGAATCTATAGGCTTGGTGTGTGTATATACCACACACACATGCCCATGGTCACATCCTTCAAATACTGAACAATACCATTAGCTGAGGCTGAATTCAGCATATTCGAAAATCAGATTTTATAATCTCTATTTTTATCAGTGGGGAAACTGAGTCCCTGAGCAGTTGAAAGCCCGGCTCATTCATTAAAGGCTGGATTTGAACCCAGGCTGTGAAAGCTGCTCTCAAGCGGACCCCCTCCCCTCTGAGCACGGGGGAGTAGTTCCCCTCCTTCTGCCTCATGTGGCCTCTGCATCCTGCCCCACATCTTCATGCTGAAGAGTGCCCGGATTGTAGGAAGAGCCCCCAACCCAGTTCCCTTCTAGTCTCCAGTCCAGGGCAAGGGACCTCCAGGGAGGTCATCCTTCATCTTAGGGAGCCTCAGATACCCCCAGTGACACTGGCTCAGTCTCCAACATACAGAAGCAGGGGTGGGGGGGAAAGGGGTGGTTCACAGTAGTTGAGGCCCCCTGGGGGCAGGAGGCAAGGCCAGCTTCTCCCTTCTGCACCTCTTGGTCAGTGTTCTTTAGGGTGGCCTCTCACCCCTGCCATTCTGGGGCCCTTAGGGGATGGCTGGTGGGGGGGAGGGGGCATGGGAAGACCCTAGCATTGTACCGTGCACACACAATAAACAACACAGACTTCTGGAGATCACCTGCCTGAAGTTCTCAAACTTGGGATGGGGCTGGAGGCAGCCAGGGGGAGAAACCCCAGACTAAACTGACATGCCTTCCTTGAGATTTGGGGCCAGGGGTGGCAGCTCAAGTACATTTCAAGGACCTCCCAGAAATGTGGGTGTCCTTTGGCTTTCTCCCTCGGCACCAAGACCCACCTGAGCAGGAACCCCAGAATCATTTCCCTGAAAAACCTTGCAGTGCCTTCTCTTCCAACTGCCAGGCACTGTCCCAGGCACAGGGACACCAAAGGCGGGCCAGCTGTCCTGCGTCACCTGCCCTCCTGAAGCCCAGCTTGTGTGAGGGCCAGACCGGCCGAGGGACTGGCTCAGGGTCGCACAGACCCAGCGGCAGGGCAGGGCTGGACCCTGGCTGGAGGGCTGGCTGGTTCGGGGAGTCCCGGTGCGCTCTGGAGGGACCCCACCCCACCCCCAACACCACGAGGCGCCACTGAAACCCGAGCGCCAGGCGCTCCACAGCGCAGCGCGGGCTGCCGGCGGGAGTAGGGGAGCAGAGGGAAGAGGGGGCGCGGTATTTCCAGCCTCCGTGACTCACTGATTCCACTGGGCTATTTGCAGCCCCGAAACTCATCGGCGCGGGGCTTGGGGGTGGAGCCGGGCCAGCTTCCCCGTCTCCCTCAACCCCATCCAGGGTCAGGCTCACCTTGGCTTCCCGATCCCCTGGGTCGCGAAGGGGTCGGGGGCTGGGCGGCGGGCAGCCCCCAGCTGGGAAAAGGGGCAGCTCCCCCCACATGGCCGGTGGGGCCCAATACACCCACCCCCCGGCCCCAGCAGCTCTCTCCCCAGACCGAGGTTTGGGGAGATGAAGATTTCCCGGGGGACAGAGCAGAAGCTGTGTCTGAGAGAGCCCTCCCACCAAGGTGACCCTGCGCAGGAGGAGGAGGGAGGGGAGATGGAGACGGCAGGCCCTCTTTCATCGGCTCCGCCCCCTGGGCGCCTGGGCTGGCTCTGACGCTTTGTCTCCCCCCGCCCCCCACCCTTTCCAGGCTAAATATAGGTTTGGCTGCCAGCCGTGCGCCCCACCCCCACCCCCACCCCGTGAAGAATAATTTTAGCAGCCCCATTCATTGAGCGCCTAGTGTGTGCCAAGCATACTGCTCATCCACGCAATAATTCTGCAAAGTAGGTACCAAGGAGGTTCAGAGAGGTCAAGCAACTGGCCCAAGGTCACCCAGCTTGGAAGTGGCATGCCTGGGATTTGAATCCTTGTCTATGGCTCTAGAAAGTTCTCTGCTGAGTCTAGAAAGCCCAAATCAATCCCTCCCCCTCCCCCTCCCCCCACAACATCATCCGAGGGTTAAGTCAACTCCCCTGCCCCTATCCTGGCATCCTATACAGGGAATGCAAACTTGTACATCTTATATAGCTTTTGGAGTGGGCCTGGGCAGGAGGGCAGGGGAAGTTGGAAAGATGCAGCCTTCCAGGGCTGGAGACCTGAGAGTACGTCCAGGTCAAGTGATGCCAGAGACCCCGAATGGTGCCAAGGACCTAGAAAGTTCCGTCTCGTTCAGGTCCAAAGCTGCTTCCTCCAGAAAGCCTTCTAGAGCTACCAGCTCAGGGGCACAGACAAGCCCAAAGAAGCCTAGGCCCAAACTTTGTGTTCAAAAGAAACTGAAACTCAGATGACAGGGGTGCTTGCCTGTGGGTGAGGGCAGACCCTGAGGCCCACCCACTTGGTTGGCCAGCCCTGTCCCCTTAGGGAGTCACTCCAAACTCCTCTTGGTGTGGTGGGGAAACTGAGGCCCAGGGAGGGCTAGAGCCTTGCCCAGGGTCACACAGAAGTTGGTGGCAGAGGTGAGATGAAGACCCGGGCCTCCAGAACCTCAGGCCGGGGCAGGTATTCCAGACCAAACCCCCTCATGCCCATTGGCCACCTTTCCATGGCCCAGAGGCAACTCCCACCTCCCACAGCGGGCCACCCAGCCCCCCTTCCCCGCAGTGTCCTCTGATCCAGAGTTCTGCGGTAGCAGAAGATGCCTTCTTCTGCCCTCTTGCTCCCAAGCCTGGCACGGGAAGGGAGCTAAGTGCGTGTTTGTAGGATGTTTTGAAAAGCTAGCAAGCCTCAGTAAATAGTGGAGGGTCAGCACAGACTCTGGAGCTATACCCCCTGGGTTCGAATCTTGGCTCTCTCTGCTGCTTCTGAGCTGCGCGACGCTGAGTAAGTAACATAACCCCTCTGTGCCTCAGTTGGCCCATCTGTAAGTGGTGCTGATGGAATCCATTGCCAGGGTTGTTTTGCGATGCGTGTAAAGGGCTTGGCACGTAGTAGCTGACTGGAGCTCACGTATGCCATGCTCTGAAAATGCCCAGTAGGGCTCAGCTACTGTGACTTCGTTTAGATTTGGATCCCAACATCCCCAGCTTCACCCACGCTGTCTGTGGCTCCCTCGAGGCCAAGACTCAGGCCGGAGGGGCAGGAAAGCTGCCCTGGTGGCTGCTGTCTCCTCTCCATGAAAGGCAGGTAAGGGCAGAGCTACAAGGTCCCCTGGCCGGCTCAGACGATCCCGTCTGGGCCCTGGAGGTGGAGGTGGGGGGAGAGAAGCCTCTGGAAGCTTTAGTTTCCTTCATCCCATAAACAAAGATCAGGCACCACCCTCCCAGGGCTGCTATGAGGAACCAGAGAGAGATGCTGTTTTAGTATAAGCTCAATAAATGCTAAACTCTTGTTAAAATTGTGCTTATTTTCTGAACAAGGAGAGCCAAGCTTCTACCCACGGGGCGCTGCCCTCAAACAGCAGAGGGTCCTGAGGGGCATGGTGCCTGAAGTCTGCAGGGACGGTGCCCGCGGCAGGAGCCTCCGCACAGAGGAGGGAGTGATATTTACAGTCAGCACAGTTGGGCTGCCCACACCTGGCCTGGGGCTCACCGTGACCAGCCAGCTGGGCCAGTCCCCAGCTCTGAGGCCCTCCACAGCCTGGACCTGGGGACAATCTTTCATGGGAGTCTGGGGGCTACTAGACTGGGTGTGGGACCTCTGGGCACAAAGCAGGGCTGCGGGCCCTAGGAGCCCCAGAGGAGAGAGGACAAGACAGCAAATCTGTACTTTCCTTCCATCCTTCCTTGTTCTTCCCTCCCTCCCCTCCTTGTTTTAAAATGTAATTTATTTATTTATTTTTGTAAAGATTTATTTAGGGGCTCCTGGGTGGCTCAGTCGGTTGTGTCTGCCTTCAGCTCGGGTCCTGACCTCAGGGTCCTGGGATCGAGTCCCTCATCGGGCTCCCAGCTCAGCGAGGAGTCTGCTTCTCCCTTTGCCCCTCCCCCCCCGCTCATGTGCACTCTCTCTCTCAAATTAAAAAAATCTTTAAAAAATAGACTTATTTATTTATTTTGCAGGGGAGAGAGAGAGAGAGAATGAGACGGGGAGAGGCAGAGGGAGAGGGAGAGAGAATCCCAAGCAGACTCCCTGCTCAAAGCAGATCTGGAGCTCGGTCTCACACCCCTGAGATCATGACCTGAGCCGAAACCAAGAACTGGATGCTCAACCGACTGAGCCACCCAGGCGCCCATCTCCCCTCCTTTTCACACAATTCTCAACCACCACCTATCATGTATAGACATTTTCAGGCAGTGGGGACACAGTCCTGATGAAGCATGTCTACCAAGCTGGAAACACATTCCCTTACTCACATTTTAACTCACTGGTTCAATAAAGTCTTTCATTTGTTTATTGATTCACTCCCTCAACAGAATTTTGTTGAGTTCCTTCAGTATGGATGGTAGGCAAAGCTCTGAAGTCAAACTACCTTAATTTCAACCCTGGTTCTGCCACTTGCTAGCTGTGTGACCTTGGGCCAGTTGCTTTCCCTACCTGAGTCCCAGTTTCCACATCTGTAAAATGGGATAGTGCCTCACAGGATTGTGGGTAGAGAGACTAACTGAGCTCTCTCCTCCACCTGTGAGTTCCATCTCAATGAGGGCCCTGCTCACCTGTTTAGCCCCACACATCCTCTGCACACTGTCAGGCCCTAGGCTGGGTCCTCATAAAACCATTTGCCCATTGAACAAATGTGAACACAGTGCCAACCACATGGCTCAGGGTCATGATGCCGTGGCTTACAGGTGTGTAGTCACGCTGCCTGGGGTTTGGATTTGGGCTCCGCCTCTTTCCTCATCTGCAAAATGGCAGTAAAAATCATACCCATCTCTCTGGTCTGGTATGAGAGGAACAGAGGGGGTGTGTGGTGCATATGAAAATATACATAGTCATGGGGCACCTGGCTGGCTCTGTCAGAGAGCAGGCAACTCTTGATCTCAGGATTGTAAGTTCGAGCCCCATGCTGGGTGTAGAGTACTAAAAAATAAATAAATTTAAAAAAATTTATATTTATACACACACACACACACATATATACATATAGTCATTATCGGGACGAAGAGGGTGTTTGTTAGAATGAAGTTTGCTTCTGGAAACATGGACCCCACTGGGTGGCCGGCCCAGGACTCTGGCCCCTTGCCCAGCGGTTGCCTACCCTCCCGGCTGGCCCGGACACGGTGCCCTCCAGTCTGATGATAGGGCGACACCTGCTGTTACAAAGCTGGACGTGCAGCCACAGGGCCACCCTCTTCCTTGAGGGCCTCCAACTCCCTTTGCAGCTGCGTCTTTGGGCTCTTCCAGTCCAGGGATTCTCAACTGGCGGGGTCGGGGTGGTGGTGGTGCAGATATCATCCAGATTACTCTGTTACTACCTCTCTAGACCAAGTTGCCACCCCTCTTTGTCTGGATTAGGGCGCAGCCTCCTAAGCTTCCCACCCCCCTCCTGCGCCCCCACCCATGACTTCTGGTCCCAGCACAAGAGCTAGGGAAAGTTTTGTTTTGTTTTTAAGTAGGCTCTATGCCCACCTGGGGCTTGAACTCACGACCCCAAGATCAAGAGTCACATGCTCAGGGCGCTCAGCTGGCTCAGTAGAAAGAACATACAACTCTTGATCTCGGGGTCTTGAGTTTAAGCCCTGCAATGGTTGTGGAGATTACTTAAATAAATAAACAAATAAAGAAATTTTTTAAAAAGTCACAAGCTCTACCCACTGAGCCAGCCAGGCGCCCCCTGCAGGAACTTTTTTTAAAGGTAGGTCTGGGCATGTCACTTCTCACAATTTCCAACAGAACTTATCTTAGAATAAAATCTAAAGGCCTCACATGATGAGGTCCCTGCCACTCCTCTGGCCACTGTTCCGTGTGCACATGCATGCGTTGTCTTCCTCCAACCGGAGAATAAGCTCCTTTAGGGCAGGGCCTTGTCTGTCTTATCACTGCTCCAGCTGAGGGTCTAGCCCAGAGCCTGTCACACAGTGGGTGCCAAATAAATACTGAGTGAATGAATGAATACTCCAGCCAGACTGAATGATGCTGGTCCTTCTTCCTGGAACACTCCCCACCCCTGTTCCCTTGCCTTTGCGTGGCTCATTCACTGGTCACACCTTAGTCTAGGCATCACTTCCTACGGGAAGCCCTCCCTGATCTCCTCTCCCCAGAGTGGGCTGGACACCCTCCTCCAGCCCCAGCATTGTTCTGTACGCCCTTACTGTTGCACTTATCAGATGCTCTGGTAAGCATCAGGCTCACCAAGCTGTGAGCTCCCGGAGGACGGAGTTATGGCTGTTCTCTCTGGATCCCCTCTGCCTAGGAGAGATTCTGCTGGGACGAGAAGCCACCGGCCCTAGGATTGGGAGCAACCTGAGCACCAGGCTTGCCTGGGGTCTGATTGAATCTGTACCAGTCTGGGGCACCTGAGAGCATCCCTCAGCTCCGTGTACCTCAGTTCCCTAATCTGAGCTTCCTTACCCAGGCACATACTCACAGATGTCTCTTCCCTGGGCACAGAGCAAACGGCCAACCTTAGCTACTAGGGTTTGTAGGAAACTAGTTGAATAGTCATTGAATAAATACGTGAACATTCGGCAATTTTGGTTTTTAGAGAGGGAATGGGGCAGAGGCAGAGGGAGAGAGAGAATCTGAAGCGGACTCCCCACTGAGCATGGAGTCCGAAGACACAGGACTCAATCTCAAGACCCTGAGATCACAACCTGAACCGAAATCAAGACTCAGACGCTTAACTGACTCAGCCACCCAGGCGCTCCGAACATTCAGCAATTTTAACGAGAAAGCCTTGAGACACACTTCCTCGGCTGAGTTGATTTAGCATTCCGCACAACACCGTGCCTCTCAGATCTACACACACCCTCACACGCACGCCAGTGACCCCACTTCCCGCTGGGTAACATGACTGCCCCGTGAGGCAGGGACCACCTTGTCTCCCTAGGGGTGCATGAGCCTGGTATGCAGTAGCTGCTCAGGAAATAAGAGCTCTTATTTGTATCTGTTCAAACATGATTCTCCATTACCTTTCTGAGCACACACCGCCCCTCCCCCCCCACCACGCCAGGCCCTCTTGAGAAGCAATTCCCCTTATTTCCTATTTTGGATCTCCAGGCCCCACCTGGGCCCCCGGAATTTCCCCACCCGGTGTCCAGACCTCCCAGGGACCCGCACACTTGCACAAAAGCGAGGATGGCAGCAGACAACTCGCTGACCCTGCCCGTTGCACTGGGGCATCCTCACCCCGCTCGGGGTTGGCCCCTGATTTTCACAGTGCTGGCTCCTTCTCGTCTTCGAGATCATACTTTATTACCCACTCAGAGGCCTTTCCCACCCACCATATCAGAAAAGCTCTTGGCCCCCCATTACCCCCCCATCCCGGCACCCCATTTCAGTTCCTACACGGCACTCATTCCATCATTGTTCAAAATCATCTTGATTTATTTGTTTGCTTATTCAACCCTTCCCCTCACCCCCACCCACCGCCCCGAGGATAAGCTCCAAGAATGTTGTGGTGTCTTCCCTAGTACTTTGCAGAGCCTGGAATGCAGAAGATGCTCCATTAGGATTTGCTGTAGGAATGAATTGGTCTCTTTCCATGCGTAGGTGCCTTATCCTGCTTCTAGTGAAAGGTGAACAAAGATAAGGAGGAGGAAGGAGGAGACCTCTGAGTGTGTACTTGGTGGCTGTTTCATATGTCCTTGATCTGATCCAATGCTCTTCCTTGGCTCGGGCACAAAGACTTCTGCTTGGTGGGGAAAGAGGGCTGGGCTTTGGGAGCTGCAGCCACCCCCACCCCCCACCCCGACCCTGAGCTCTCGAGCCTGCTGTGCCAACCCCCTCCTCCAGGGCCAGGCTCTTCCAGTTACTCTGCCTGCCCACAGACACAGGAGGAGAGGGCTTTGAGGGAGCCGATGACCGTGCCCCAAGCTGAAGATCTTGAGGGCACGGTCTTCAAGGGGTTCCCCTTGGCTTCAGGAGCCTCCTGGGGGACCCGTGGACCGACTGGGGAGGAAACCGGGGCCACCGTCCCTCTGCGGGGTGGCAGGGTCCCCCCGGCGTGGGCCAGGTGTCCCCCACCCAGAGGGGCCTCCTGAGTCAGGTGGGGCCGGTTTTCTCCACAGAACAAGATATAGGTCTTCATTGGAGGAGTGACAGGTCCTAGATGGGGACCTGGGGCTCGGGGCGGCACCGGGGGTGCCACCAGGGAGAGCTGTTTGCCACGAGCACAGTCGATGACAAAAGTGAGGTGAGTGGTGGGGATGGCCTTCTGATGGCAGGCCGGCTTCCCACCTGGAAGGAAGGAGAAGACCAAAGGTTTGCATTAGCACAGTCAAGTGTGGTTTCATTCACTCACTTCCTCCTTCCCTCCACGAGGGTCTCACTGCCCAATTGGCTGACACACAAAGACCGGAAGAGTGGGGTCTAAGAGCATGGATTTCAGCATCAGGGAGACATGAGTTGAAACCCTGGCTTTCGGGGCGCCTGGGTGGCTCAGTCGTTAAGCGTCTGCCTTCAGCTCGGGTTGGGATCCCGGAGTCCTGGGATCGAGCCCCGCATCAGGCTCCCTGCTCCGCGGGAAGCCTGCTTGTCCCTCTCCCACTCCCCTGGCTTGTGTTCCCTCTCTCGCTGGGTCTCTCTCTCCATCAAATAAATAAATAAAATCTTAAAAAAAATTTAAATTGAAATTCTTATTTAAAAAAAAGAAATCCTGGCTTTCCCCTACTCAGCCGTCTGCCTTCTGGAGCAGAGCCCCGGGCATTCCCCTGCAGACTCTGGTGCGCCGGTGGGGTGAGGGGTGAGGCTCTGCATTGTTAACAAGCTCCCAGGGAATGCCCGTGCTGCTGGTCCACGGACACACTGCTGAAGTAATGAGGTCCTCGAACAAGAGGAAGGTCCTGCCACCTTTTACAGATGAGGAAACTGAGGCCCGGCTTGTGCAAATGGTGGTCCTCAGGGAGCACCATGCTGCTCTCCCCTCCCCCCACAACCTCGTCCCTAGCCTTGGAGCCCACCGGTAGTGCCCGGGGCACTGTCTGTCCTGGGCATCCCTGCAGTCTTACTTTTGTACCCTCCCGACCTAGCTCAGGGAGAAGCCATGAGCCAATCGATCGACTTATCAATGAAGTGGCTCCACGTGAATCCAGAGCCTGGACCCTCAAACAGTGAACTTCTTGAGTTACCCAGATAGCAAATTCTCTTCACTGTGGGCTCTTCCTCACGACACAGGCTCGGAAGGAAGCTCGTGTTCTGGTAGGTTTGTTAACACAGGGAATCAGTGAAGCCCACCACCCATGTCTTGAGAATCCCAGCGGCTCCAGGGAGGGTGTGTGCCCTCCCCAGGCCCACCTCGGCTGGTCTTTCTGCGGTGCTGAGGCCCCTCTGCCACCCCTTACCCGAGCTGGTCTCCAGATCTGTCTCAAGGCCCATGACTCTGGGGCTGGCCTGTTGGTCGCTGGGGTCTTCCGAGGGAGGGGGTCACTGCCGCTGCCACAGTGGAGAACTTCTAGCTCTGGGAGGAGGAGAACTTCTCAGCAGCCTCTTCCAGGATGTAGCTCCCCACCCAAGGACCAGATCTTTTATATTCACCGGACCAGATCCGGATCTGCTGAGTGAATTCCACCAGGAGCCACAGGAACTGGCCTGGGGCAGCTAGCGGATTGCTTTGATCCACAGGGTTATGTCAACAGAATTGTTGTCAGGTCACTGGGAGGCTGTTCTACCAAACAGACCCTATTTCTTTCCACTCCAGCCGTTTCCTACCTGTCCTTTGCCTTAGCCTGTCCAGACTTCAACAAGAAAATGGATTTCTCAAAGTCCTGGATGCTGGGAAGTCCAAATCAAGATGTCCACAGATTCCATGTTTGGTGAGGAGTCATGGGTTCAGAGATGGCTGTCTTTCTGGCAGGGTCTTCATGCAGCAGAATGGGCAGGGGCTCTGTCTGGAGTCTCTTATTAACCTCATCATGAGGACTCCACCCTCATGATCTAATCACCCCCCCAAAAAAACTCCACCTCCAAATCCCATCACCCCCGGGATTCAGTTTCAGAATATGAATTTGGGGAGGACACATTCAGTCGACTGCATCCTTTAAATCAACTGACTGTTTTTATTGGAAAAAACATATATACTTTATTAGCATCATTTTTTAAGGGGAGTATAGTTGATGTACAGTATTATATTAGTTTCAAGTGTATGACATAGACATAATGATTTGACATTTACTCATAGTAGGAAATGCTCACCATGGCAAGCAGAGTTACCATCTGTCACTGTACAAAAGTATTACAATATTATCAACTACATACCCCATTCCCATACTGTAGTTTTCATTTTTATGACTTCTTCATTTCATTTTAAAATTATTATTATTTTAAGATTTTATTTATTTATTTTAGTGAGAGAGAGCATGCGGGGGGGGGGGGAGGAGCAGAGGGAGAGGGACAAGCAGACTCTGCACTGAGCACAGAACCTGATGCAGGGCTCCATCTCACGACCCTGATATCACAGCCTGAGCTGAAATCAAGAGTCAGCCGCTCAACCAACTGAGCCACCCAGATGCCCGGACTTATTCATTTTAAAACTGGAAGTTTGTACCTCCTTTTTTTTAAATTAAAGATTTTATTTTTGGGGTGCCTGGGTGGCTCAGTCGGTTAAGCGTCTGCCTTCGGCTCAGGTCATGATCCCAGGTCCTGGGATCGAGCCCCGCATTGGGCTTCTTGCTCAGCGGGGAGCCTGCTTCTCCCTCTCCCTCTGCCTGCTGCTCCCCCTGCTTGTGCTTGCTGTCTCTCTATCTCTGTGTCAAATAAGTAAGTAAAATCTTTAACAAATATATTTTATTTTTGAAGTGATATCTACACCCAATGTGAGGCTCAAATTCACAACCCCAATACCAAAACTCACAACTCTGAGATCGAGTCACATGCTCTAGGAACTGAGTCAGCCAGGCGCCCCTATTTTGTCACTGGAAGTTTTTACCTCTTAATCCCCATCACCTATTTTGCCTCTCCCCCCACCCCTACCCCTCTGAAAACCATGAGTTTGTTCTCTGTATTTATGAGTCTGTTTCTGTTTGTTTGCTCATTTGTTGGAAATACACTTTAAAACGAAAATTGGTACTGTTTCATTAAATGTAACAGTATCACTTCTGTACATTACAAGTAACTCTGTATGGTATAAGAATAATGGTCCCCCAAAGATATCCATGCCCTAGTCCCCAGAACCTGTGAACATGTTTCCTGACATAGCAAAAACGACTTTGCAGTTGTGATTGGGGTATTTCACTTCTAACATCAATTCTGATGTGTGTGTTTGTTTTTTCCTTACACCAGCAAACAATTAACTCTGGTCCGACACCACCTACCTGGAGATAGCAAGATTCCACTGATTAAGGGCTCATTCCCACACGACTGCCAATCCCCGCATTGCTCATGCTAATTGTAATTCCACATTGTCATCTGTGATTCGGATTTCTAGATCAGAGCGTCCCATGACCCCCTCCTTATTTGCTAGAGTGCCACATAGAAGTCAGAGAAACATTTTATTTACCAGATTACCAGGTTTTGGCTTTTTGTTTTAGGTTTTATTTATTTATTTGAGATAGAATGAGAGAGAGAAAGATCATAGAGAGAGAGGGAGAAGCCGACTTGCCACTTGCCGCATTGGGAGAGCCCAATGCGGGGCTCGATCCCAGGACCCCGAGATCATGACCCGAGCCGAAGGAAACACTTAACTGACTGAGCCCCCCAGACGCCTCTAGATTACCAGTTTATTATAAAAGGGTACAACTCAGGAACAGCCAGATGGAAGAGATGCACAGGGCAAAGAATGGAGAAAGAGGCGGAGCTTCTAATAGTCTCTGAGCCGCCACTCTTCCCGAATCTCCTCCACTATGTTCACAATTGATTAAATCATTGGCCATTAAAGCCTGAACTCCAGCCCCTCAACCCTCCCTGACATTGGTGGGTGGGGCTGAAATTTCCAACTCTCTAATCACACTTTTTTGGTTCCCCTGGCCACCAAGCCCATCCTTAGGTGACCTAGGGTCTTTCTAGAAGTCACCTCGTGGGGCACCTAGGTGGCTCGGTCAGTTGAGCATCTGGCTCTTGATTTCAATTTGGGTCATGATCTCCGGGTACTGGGATCGGGCCCCGCGTGGGGCTCTGTGTTCGGTGTGGAGTCTGCTCTCCCTCTCCCTCTGTTCCTCCCCCTGCTCACTCTCTCTTTCTCCCTCAAATTAATAAATAAACACAAAATCTTTAAAAACTTTTTTAAAAATAAAAGTTACCTTGTTCCTATAACTAAAGACACTTAAAAAAAAGATTTCATTTATTCATTTGACAGAGAGCACAAGCAAGGGCAGTGGCAAGCAGAGGGAGAGGGAGAAGCAGGTTCTCCGCTGAGCAGGGAGCCTAACACAGGGCTCCATCCCAGGACCCTGGGATCATGACCTGAGCTGAAGGCAGATGCTTAACCGACTGAGCCACTCCGGTGCCCCCAAAAGGACAACTTTCTTGCTCTCAACACTTGCGCAATTGCAAAGGGTGTGAGGAGCTCTGTGCCAGGAACTGGACAAAGAACAGATATATATATATGTTATTATCAATCACAGTATCACAAGTATGGATTTTGAGAGGGGGAGATTATCCTGAATTATCTGAGTGAGCACAATTTAATCACACTAGTCTTGAAAATTGGCAAACATTTCCCACCTGGGTTAGGAAGAGATGTGCTGATGGAAAAAAGCCAGAGACAGGACGTGAGACTCACCCGTCATTGCTGGCTTTGAAGATGGTGTAAGGGGGCCATGAGCCAAGAAATCTGGGCAGCCTCTGTAAACTGGAAAAGGCATGAAAAGGGATTTTTTTCCCTAGGACCTGCATGGAGGAACCTCCCTGGCAACATCTTAATTTCCGCACAGTGAAACCCATGTTGGGCTTCTGACCAACTGATAAAAACTTGTGTTGCTTTAAGCCACTAGATTGTAGTACTTTGGCACAGCAGCGATAGAAAACTGATAGGCTGTGCAAAAGTCAAAGAAAATTAAATTCTAGCTGGATATTGTTGCTTGTGTGATTTGACTTAAAAGTGACCGGGCACCTGTGGACACCTGTACTCCTGAGATCATGTGATGGGAAGGGCATGTCTCATCTGTGGTCTCCTTCCCCCCAAACCCATAACCCAGGTCTAACCATGAGAAAAATATAGGGAAAACCAAACCAAGGGACATTCTGCAAAATACCTGCCTGGTGCTCCTCAAATGGTCAAGATCATGAAAAAATAAGAGAAACCATCACAGAAGGGAGGAGATTAAGAGGACATGGCAATGAAAGGCATTGTGGGATCCTGGATTGGATGCTGGAATCAAGAAAGGATATTAGTGGGGCGCCTGGGTGGCTCAGTGGGTTAAGCGTCTACCTTCAGCTCAGGTCATGATCCTGGGGTCCTGGGATTGAGCCCCCGTCAGGCTCCCTGCTCAGTGGGGAGTCTGCTTCTCCCTTTGCTTGCTGTTCCCCCTGCTTGTGCTCACACATGCTCTCTGTCTCTGAAATAAATAAATAAAATCTTAAAGAATGACCCCATGTTGTGTGATTCCATTTATATCAAATGTTCCAAATAGGCAAAGCCATAGACACAAAGTGGATTAGTGGTTGCCAGGGGGCTGGGGCAGGGGATGGGTGAATGACTGCTAATAGGTGTAAGGGTTTCTCTTTGGCATGATGAAAATGTTCTGAAATTAGAGAGTAGTGATGGTTGCACAACTGTGTGAATACAGTAAAACTGACCAAAGTGGATACATACTTGCAAAGGGTGAATTGTATGGTATGTGAATTATATATCAATTAAAGCTGTTATTTTTTTTTTAAAGGAAATGAGCTCTAGCCTACTTCTCTGAATGAACTATATTTCTAGGTAACTATGGTCCTAATTGATGAGTTTACACAAGAATTCCAGGTGTACCTGGGTGGCTCAGTCAGTTAAGTGTCTGCCTTTGGCTCAGGTCATGATCTCAGGTCATGGGATCCAGCCTCGCATCAGGCCCCCTGGCTCAGCAAGGGGGGGGTCTGCTTCTCTCTCTCTCCTTCTGCCTCTCCTCCCACCCCCTGCTTGTGCTCTCACTGGCTCTGTCTCTCTCTCTCTCAAATAAATAAAATCTTAAAAAAAAAAAAAAAGAATTCCAGCTAGGGCGTCTGGCTGGCTCACTCGGAACAGCACGTTCCTCCTGATCGGGGTCCTGAATTTGAACCCCATGTTGGGAGTAGAGGTTATTTAAATAAATAAGTAAAAACTTAAAACAAAAAAAAGAACTCCAACTAATAAGTGTGGAAAGAATGATAACATCAGAAATGCATCATTTTACAACTTCTAATGAAATCATTGATTCAGGGAAGGATCTTCAAAGGAAGAAACTGTTACATGGGAAGTTGATGGGGAACTTTCCAAAGAAGGAATCGGGCTGCTCCCACCCAGACCCACCATTGATCTTAGCACCACTGAAGAGGTCCCTGATGTGACTCAGCAGCATCTAGAACATGTTCTTAACCGAAAATGTTGGCCCTGAACCTACTTATCCCTCTCCAGTTAATTTACAGGAAATGGAGAGAAGAGCTACTCAGATGACAGCACGAGGAAGCAGAGAAATCCAGAATGTGGGATGTTCTACAGGACTTTCTCTATAATCTGACTTAAGATTCTCTCCAAAGAATATTTCAAAGAATATTCTTTTTAAAAAAAAAAGATTTTATTAAAAAAAAGATTTTATTTTTAAAATCTTCCATCATGGAAACATAAGATAATTTTTTAAGAGTTGCACACTGAATGATATGAGGGTTGAATGACATATCTGGGGTTTGCTTTAAAATACTTCAGTGAGGGGCACCTGGGTGGCTCAGTCATTTGGGCATCTGACTCTTGATCTCAGTTCGGGTCTAGATACCAGGGTTGTGAGGTCAAGTCCCATGTTGGGCTCCATGCTGGGAGTGTCGCCTACTTAAAAAAGTAAGAAAAAGGAAAGGAAGGATATATTAAGCACCTGTAGCAAAGCAACTGTTGAATCTGGATGATGGGCATGCAGAAAATATTTTATTATTTTATCTAGTTTTAACATTTTATTATTTTCTATAGTACTTTATTGTTTTTCTTCTTAAGAAATATTTATTTATTTATGTATTTATTTATTTATTTTAGACAGAGAGGGAGTGGGGTGGGGAGGGACAGTGGGAGAGGGAGAGAATCTTAAGCAGGCTCCACACCCAGCACAGAGCCCCACATGGGGCTTGATCTCACAACTCTGAGATCATGACCTGAACTGAAATCAAGAGTCGGACACCTAACTGACTGAGCCACCCAGGCGCTCCTTCTTTCTTTCGTTTTTTCTTTAAAGTAAACTCTAGGGCACCTGGGTGGCTTAGTGGGTCAAGCATCTGCCTTCGGCTCAGGTCGTGATCCCAGGGTCCTGGGATCGAGTCCTGCATCGGGCTTCTTGCTCAGCAGGGAGCGTGCTTCTTCCTCTCCCTCTGCCTGCTTCTTCCTCTCCCTCTGCCTGCTTATCCCCCTGCTTGTGGTCTCTCTCTGTCAAATAAATAATCTTAAAAAAAAAAAAACCAAAAACCCAACTCTACACCCAACGTGGGGCTCAAACTCATGACCCCGAGACTGAGTCACACACTCCACCGACTGAGCCAGCCAGGCGTCCCCATTTTTTTTTTAAGATTTTATTTATTTATTTGACAGAGAGAGACAGTGAGAGATGGAACACAAGCAGGGGGAGTGGGAGAGGGAGAAGCAGGCCTCCCGCCGAGCAAGGAGCCCAATGCGGGGCTCAATCCCAGGACCTTGGGATCATGACCTGAGCCGAAGGCAGACGCTTAACGACTGAGCCACCCAGGGGCCCCAGGCGTCCCCATTTTATCTAGTACTTTATAACATTATCCATTTTCAAAATGGACGTGAATTAAAAAGTGTATGTCAAGGATGCCTGTGAAGAGTTAAGAAAACCGTTTCATGACAAAAAAGCAGAGAAAACATCGTTGCATTTATAAATTATTATAGTGTTACATAATTCAAGATTTTCAATGTGTGTGTAATCAAATTGATAAACTAAATTGTATAAATAGACATTTGTCAGTTTATCTACAGCCCTTCAAGTTATAGCCACAAGTTAGCCAACCACTAAAGTTCTCCTCGTTGGGAAAAGGCCCACGTGTAAATAATAACCAAGCTTTGGGAGGACATTAGGGTGGAGGGTGGATGAGGTTTTGGCTGGAGACTCCAGAGATGGTGAGGGACCCTGTGTGTCTCTGGGACAGCTAAGGGGAGAGGGCATTGGAGGGGAGAAGCCCCGGGGTGGAGGGAGTCAGTTAGTAATAGACTGCAGCAACACCCCCTAGTGAGAAACCAGGCAATCATCACCCTTCACTCATTCCAGCAGCAGGGGTATACTTAGCTCCTGCTCTCAGCCACCTAGCCTGAATTTGTAGATTCCTCCTTCTGTATTGTTGGAAGGAATTTCTGGCATCTCAGCTTCATCTAATGAAGACCACTATTGGGTTTCAATTATCGATCAACCAACTGTGCCAAAAGAACAATTCTCAGCTGTTGGAACTGGGACATTAAAACCCCAAAGTCTCTTGGGGTTCACTTATATTTATAAATTCAGCCAAGTTTAATGTTATGTTCCTTCTTCCCTGACTTAACAAGTCTAAGTTACATGTATATTCTCTAGGTTTCAGCTCACTTATTAGCTAAGGCTTGCCTTTTTTTTTTTTCCTTCCCTCCCTGCTTGCTAGCTTTCTTTCGTAAATCAGTAAATCACCTCTAGGGTCAGATCACGTGCTTGTTCCCTGGGGCACTTTGGACTGGGCCAGATCTGGAGACCAATAAAGGATAATGATCTCTGAGGGGAATCAGCATCTCTTTGCAAAGTAACTTCCTCAGATAAGGCCATTACGTGCTTTCCAGGGAAAGCAGGGTCAGTCTCATTCAATGGGAGGAGGGGGCTGCATCTAATGCATCTAAGGCAAAAGAGTTTCACTGAATTTTGGATTTGAAGAGGTAGGGAATTTAGTCATCTGCATCCACCCAAACACCTCCTTCTTGATTGCTAAGTGCCACTTGTTCCCATCCAATGCACCTGGCCAGCCTGTGAACACAACTTATATTGCAATTATATTACAATTCAGCAACCCACAGTATCATCAGCTCTGTCCAATTTTTGGCAACATTAAGCCCTGTAGCTACAAGAGAGGAGATAAATTTTTTAGAGTAGTCAGGAATGGCCCTTGCTTCTCTGGTCCTGTCTTGAGCTGAGAATTTAAACCCTAAATATTTCTTTTTTGAAAGTCTTCAGTGCAATTATAAATAGGCAGCCTACGTGACAGTCCTCACAGTGCTCACTCCCCTCTAAGGGTCAGTGTGACAGCCACTCCAACCACCAAAGCCTATCTTTATTAGGCACTTTCCCCCAGGCAACAATGCTTATTGTGATAAGTGATAACTTCTGTAACTACTTTCTCCCTGCCCAAAGTAGGCTAGATCTGCATCACCTTCAAATCTAATGCCTTGACCCCTTGGAGGTCAGTTTCCTGCAGAAATAGAAACCTTGCTGGGCATTCTCTTTAAACTTTTTATTTTGAAAAAAATGTAGGTTCACATGCAGTTGGTTTTTTTTTTTTTAAAGATTTTATTTATTTATTCAGCAGAGAGAGAGAGAGAGAGAGAGAGCACAAGCAGGGGGAGCAGCAGGCAGAGGGAGAAGAAGCAGGCTCCCTGCAGAGCAAGAAGCCCAATGCTGGGCTCCATCCCAGGACCCTGGGATCATGACCTGCGCTGAAGGCAGACGACGCTTAACCAAATGAGCCACCCAGGTGCCCCTGTTTTTTGTGTTGTGTTGTTTATTTGTTTATTTATTTTATTTTTTTTTAGAGAAAGAGAGAGCGCGAATCAGTGAGCGCAGGGGTGGGAGGCCATGAGAGAGGGAGAGAATCTCAAGCAGCTTCTGGGCTGAACTCAGATGTTGGAACTGGGACATTAAAACCCCAAAGTCTCTTGGGGTTCACTTATATTTATAAATTCAGCCAAGTTTAATGTTATGTTAAACCTGAGCCGAAATCAAGAGTCATCAAGAGTCAAATGGTCAACCTACTGAACCACCCATGCGCCCCGGTTCATATGCAATTGTAAGAAACAATACGGAGCAATTCCACCACCACCCTTCTTTACCCAGTTTCCGCCCTGCTCACATCTTGCAAAGCTAAGGTACCATCATATCACAACCAGGATATTTACATTGATACAGTCAAGGTACAGAACATTTCCATCCTACAAGGATCCCTCACGTTGTCTTCAGACTTCTTTTAAACAGAAAGGGATTTCATACAGAAAATTAAGTGTTTATAACATTATTGGAAGGGTTGAAAGAAGGGTCTCTAGACTGGTTCTCTAGTCATGGCTCCAGAATACCGTAGAACTCACCAACCAGAGGATATTACTTCTGCCACAATCAGGAAGATGAGGAATCAAGAAGTCATCACCGAGATTATTGCATTCAACATATTGCCAGCAAGAATCCAGGGATCTAGATTTGGGGCTAGAAGCTGGTTCCCAGGCACTAGAATGCTGAGTTTGGCTGTCAGCATCTCACAGATGCTTCTGAACACTCATGAAGCTGGAGACTAGCCACTATGCACTGCTGAAAACCCTCACATTTGCATGACCTTGCTTGCCAGCAGCAATCAGCTAACATCGGTAGGACAATGGCTATTGCCTCACTTCTGCCTTCCATCCAATCTTAGCAACTGGCAGAATCCATCTGTATCTGGAATTCTAACTGCAACTGAGTCTGGGAAATGGAATTTTAACTTTTTAGATTCTGGAAGGAATGGATGATGAGTCCCAGCTGACTACATCCAACACAGATGGACACAGAGGTAGGTCTGTGTCCTTCATATTGCGAGGACAAGAGGGGTCCTATCAGATTTGCTGTGATTTTCCTGTAAAAGAAAGGGCGAAGTCAACTGCTGCTGAGCTTTTTAGTTTCCCTGCTGATTGTGAAGGGAGGAGTAGAGACTTGGCCAGATGGACATTTTTTGACGTTCCTCTTCAGGCCAGTGATCATGAATTTGTAGGGAACAATCTGTCCCTTTGGGTATTTTGTCCAACTGTGCATGGCTGTTTGGGTGCAAGCAAAGAGAAAAGGCGCAGTTGGATTTACTGAGGGTTGGAAAGCTTACCAAATCCATGTGACAAAAAGACAAGGAAGGAAAGGAGTTCAGGCTGGTGGCAAGAGTGTTATGAAAACCCATGGGAGTGGGGCACCTGGGGGGCTCAGTCGTTAAGCGTCTGCCTTCGGCTCAGGTCATGATCCCAGGGTCCTGGGATGGAGCCCCGCATGGGACTCCCTGCTCAGCGGGGAGCCTGCTTCTCCCTCGCCCTCATTCCCCGTCGTGCTCACTCCCTCTCAAATAGATAAATACAATCTTAAAAAACAAACAAACAAACAAAAAACCTCATGGGAAATAAGCAGGATCAGAAGTGAAGAAAAGAGAAAGCCCACGAACTGTGAGGAAATAGAGGTGCAGAAAAGTTGGATAGAGGCCACAGAGGGACTGTTCAAGTCGGCCGACACGTTTGTTTCCAGCACCCTCGTTCACACCGACTAATCCTAGATCTGCCCTAAATAGGAAATGGGGCAGTGGTTGGCTCAGGAGGTAGAAAAACATAAGCGGGGATCTGCAACTTTGGAGCCACAACTAGGTTCACGTCTGTGCTCCTCCACTTATAAGACGCGTGACAATGGGCAATTCATTTACTCTTCCTGAGCCTCTGATTTCCCTTCTTCAAAAGGGGGGAGAAAAAGACTACCGACGGTTAGCGAGAGGACTTAATGAGATCATGCACGTAAAGTGCTTAACACAGTGCCTGGCACACAGTAAGCGCTAAACGCCGGGAAGCTGTTACAGTTATGTTTGGAATAGAAAACCAAGGAAGGGTTACAATGAGGACAATTCTAAGTGCAGAAGTACTGTAATACAGAACTTCTGGATAGGTAGGCGCATGCGCCTGTCCGCGGTCCTCGGCTAGCGCGGACGTTGCGCATGCGCCGGAAGTTGCGGCCGGGAAGCCAGCGAGGTCGGTTCCGCCCGACTCTAACATGGCGGCGCCCTTTGTCTGCTCTGAAGTGCCGTCCCCGGCCTTCTCGCGGCCGTGATGCACCTCCCTCTACGGTGGGGTCCGGGACATGGCAGGTGAGGGTCAGCAAGCGCCCGGGGCTGGCCGAGTCCCGAGAGCCGGCGGAGGCGGTGAAAGATGGGGCGCGGCGGGACGTCGGAGACGGTTGTGTGGGGGAGGGGAGGGAAGTGGAATGAGAAGGGAACCCGGACTGAGGGGACCCCGCGGGGCAGGAGGGTGCGGGGCAGCTGGGGTGGGGGGCGCCTCCAGGCGAGCGGGCGCGGAAGGGGCGAGCGGACTGGCAGTTCCTGCGAGGGAGCGCGGGTCGCCTCCCGGGTTGGGTGACACCCCAGCTGGTAGCATCTCCGCCCCCGCCGCCCAGCTGTCACCGTCCCTTGACCCCACGCGCCGCGGCGGGTGGTCGTTCTGCGGCCGTAGGCTGGCGGGGTGCCAGGGCAGCTCACGTCGGCGGGTCGGGGCCGGAGGGCACGGACCTGCCAGAACCAGGAGGTGCTTGCAGAGTGGGAGGTCGACACTGCCCCTGTATAAGATTATTTCATTCATTCATTCCTTCCGCAGACGGTGGCCCGGCATCTGATAGGTTGTGAGGATAGAGCAGGTGAACCGGACAGACTTGCTCCTGGTGTAGTGGTTGGAAGTGTGAACTGTGGAGCCAGGCGGCCGGGGTTTGAATCCCGACTCTCTGCTTGCCCGCTGTGTTCTGAAGCACGTTAGGTTATCGCTCTCTGTCTCAGTTTCCTCAAACTTAAAGCAGAGATAATAATAAAACCTGCCTCCTAAGGTTCTAAAGATTTAATACGGTGATAGGTGCAAAGTGCTAAGAACATTTCCTGGCACAAGGTAAATACTGTGTGTGTTTGTTGCTGCGATTATTTGTTTCATGAGACTCATGTGGGAGCCATAGAGATAAACAGGCACCTCTGATACTGCTATGATGGAAGAAAAGCAGAAAAGTTGTCCTTGCTCTGGAAAGAGTAGAGGCACCTCACCCGGTCTAGGCGAATCCAGGGAGGCTTCTGCCCCCCAAGAAGCGGAGACCTAAAGGATGCTTAGGAGAGTGGAGACAAGAAAAGGGGGGAGTATTCTCAGTTGAAGATGGAGTTTGTGAGAAAGCTTAGGGGCTAGTGTAATAATTAATTTCTCTGCCTAGAGACAGAGCTGAGAGATAAGACTGAAGAAGCTGGCTGTGGTCTGGTCCTACGGGGCCTTGTAAACCTAGTTAAGGACTTGAAGTTTTAGGTTAATGGGAAGCCATTTAAGAATCAGATTTGTGGATTAGAACAATCACCTGGCTATGTGAAGGATATATTAAAGGGAGCAGGCCTGGAGACCAACGAAGAGGCTGCTAGAATAATCCAGGTGAGAGATGAGGGTGGCCTCGAGTCAGGTTAGAGGCACAGGGTGGTGAGAGAGATTTTGGAGAATTGACAAAACTTGGTGATTACTTAGATGAGGAAGTTAGAGGCAGAGAGGTGTCAGGATTGACCTCCTCTTCTTGACCGGCGGGTGGTGATGCCACTCAGTGTGATAGGGAGCAGGATGGGGAACGGATGCGAGAAGGGAAGATACATTTAGTTTTGAATAGGTGGAAAGTGGGTGCCTGTAAAACAGTCCAGTGGTGAGGTAGCAGTTGTCATCCAGCAAAAGTCCCTAAAGTTGTGGGAGGGGGTGTGCTCACCGAGGGCAAGGGTATGAAATGAGAAGCAAGAGCGTCTGAGACACCCCACGGGAAATGCTAATGCTGTAGCAACACAGGAACCTGGGCACAGTCTTGTTGCTCTTGCTTTTCAACATTGCATTATGTCTTTTGGTAAGCAGGTATTCCTGAGCGTAGGGACCAGGAGCGGGTTTACTCATCTTTGTGCCCCAGCTGTCCAGCATGGCGTCTGGCATGCAGCAAGCCACTAATGATCCAAACAGACCCGTACTGAGCACTTACATCGTGCCAGGCTCTGTGCTCAGGGCTCTGGATTTGCCTGTGTTTCTTGGATGCATAAAAGGGCAACTCTTAGGGAGCAGGTGCCTTTCGGGTTCTCATCAGATTTTCCACTTGGGTGTCTTTGATTCAGGTAATGAGCTGGAGGAGGAGAGCCAAGCTGGAGTTTACGCAGACAAACTGTCAGAAAAGAGTAGCCTGGGCTACTTGGAAATCTGAGGTATGTCTGTAATGCTCAAGGATGAAACAAACCAGGAGGTCAATTTGTTTGTCCTTCTTCTCTAGGCTCAGCGTGACTCAAATCACCCTTTCAAGACAGCTTTTTCTTTCAAGTTATACAGTAATGACAACATCTGAGTTTGGTTGGGAAATTGTGGCTATCATTTATGCTTGGTTTACCAACAAAGACCAGACTAGGTTAATCACTGGGCAAATGCTCACACCTTGTTTTAATCAAGTACAACCGAACATGCTCCAACAACGCAATTCCAAAATACAGTGGCTGAAACAAACTCAAAGTGTATTCCTCCCCTCTTATTACACGTCTGGAAGTGGGCATTCCAGAGCTGGTAGGGCGTCCTGCTCTGTTCTGTGAAGTATCCAGGAACAGGTTCTAGTGATCATGTGGCTCTCTTTGCTCAAACCCAGGCTTCCATCTCATGGTCGAAGCTGGCTGCTGCAGCTCCTGCCATTGTGTATACACTCCGTCTGGCAGAAAGGGAAAGACAGAGTGGGGAGCACATGTTCATTGCTTTTAAGGTTCTAATGTTTAAAGATACATATTTTTGTACAACATGTCCCCAAACACAAGCATCTGGTGTACAGCCAAAGAGCGAATCATGACTGTTCCAATGCTGGAGGGAAAGCTGGCTGAGAGAGCCTGCTTGGTCCCTCGTGTGACTGAATTGCTGTCTCCAAGGCTTGGGCCCAGCCTGAAGGGAAGTCCACTGCATTGGTGGAAGAGGCAGGCTGCTCTGGCTTTGGGTAGGTTGATGTTGCTTGGGCCCAGGGAGTCCAGGCTTGTTTATGCATTCAGTGTTTTCTGTGTCCAGCGTGTCAGACATGGTGCTAGGGGGTGTAAGACTGGATCCCGGGAGCAAGGAGCTCTTAGCTATGTGGATGATCACGATACACTACAAGGAGCACCACGGGGGAGGCACAAACGAGAAGGATGACTGATGGTGGAAGGCTCTACCGAAATGGGGAGATTAAGAGTGAACAGCGTGCTTGGATTATCTGTACAGGTCTCCTCAGATAGAGGCAGCGAAGACCCTGATGTTGGGTGTGAATCCCTGCTTCCCTGTGTCGTGGCTCTCTGAGGGCCAGTTACTTCACCACTGTGCCTCCGTTTCCTTGTCTGTCAAATAGGGGTAATGGTATCTAGCTCCCAGAATTGTTTAGAGAGATCAAGCACGTACTTCACAGGGTTTGCCGCATAAAGCGGAGTTACCTCCTGCTGCAAGGTGCGGGGTGGTTCGAAGCCAGAGAGGCTAGTGAGGACTGCAGTCAAAGAAGGCCCAAACCTGTAGGGAAACCAGGTTGCGGCCTCCCTCAGGGCAGGAATTATCCAGATTGCGCAGAGGGGGTCAGCAACTGTGCTGTGAGTTCTACCAAGCTCTCTACTGAAAGGTGTCCATCTGTGGATTCTCAGAGACCATACTCTAAAAGGTCTGGTGAGGGCTCCTTTGGGAAGGGAAGGATTCCCTCTGTCTAATTTCCGCAAGCTCAAATGCTTCTGGAAAGCCTTCTCTGGGCCCTACCCAGCCATCCACCCCCTGCTGAGTTTGGAGCTCCTTCTCCATTGATTTCTTAGCATCCAGCACTGATCTCTCCGTGCATTCATATCTCACATTATAATCCTGGGTTTCTTTGTCTCCTTGTTGGCCCCCAGCATCTTGCAGGCAGGGACAGGGGATCATTTCTCCTGGTAGCCCCACTGTGTAGCTCATTTCCTGGCACATAGCTGGTGCTCAGTAAATGTTGTTGGAGGGCGGATGATCAGCCCTGATTGGCTGAAGAGGAACTGGCAGGCTGGCCAGAACTCCAGTGTGATTTGGGGTAGCGTGCTATCAACTGAAGGAAGGAGAACCTGATGGTTGATTTGGTATCTGGCTGGACTGTGGACGTAAACATGGTGAACTGTATGACCTGAACGATGAGAGTTTAGGTCAGAAGATAGTTTCTCTTTTTCCAGTAGAGCATGGTTTCTCAGCCTTGACGTTATTGATATTTGGGCCTGCATAAATCTTTGTGGTGGGCTGTCCTGTGCACTTCAGGATGATTATGGCACCCCTGGCCTCCACCCATAGATGCCCGTAATACCCACTCACCTGCAGCTGTGACCATGGACCATGTCTCCAGACATTGCCAAACGTCTCCTGGGACAGATCATCCCCAGCTGGAACCTGCATATAGGGTACTTCTAAGTCAGGCGTCCCTGGGCTCATAGTACTTCTTATACTTATTAGATGTGTCCCTTTGGGCAAAATACTTGGTCTCTCCAAGCCTCAGTTTTCTCAGTTGCAAAGTGGGGATACGATGACCTCACACATAATTTTATTGGCCGGAATTATCGATGAGGTAATGCATGTAAAATGCTTATTCGAGTCCCTGACTCCATTATTGGTGACTGGTGTTATTATGTGTTAGTTAGGAGAAGAGGACCTTTGAGAGGGTCAAGAAAGAAAGTGTGCAGAGGAAGAAAAAAAAATGGTAGAGGAATATGCACAAGGTGCACAAATCAGAAGGTTCTAAAGAATGTGCCATGGAGGGGCACCTGGGTGGCGCAGCCGATTAAACATCTGACTCTTGGTTCCGGCTCAGGTCATGATCTCAGGGTCGTGGGATCGAGCCCTGCGTCAGACTCCACGCTCCCTGCTCAGTGCGGAGTCTGCTTGAAGATTCTCTCTCCCTCTCTGCCCCTCCCACTCATCCTCTCTCTCTCTAAAGTAAACAAATCTTAAAAAAAAAAAAAAAAAAGGAATGCACCATGGAGAGTAAGTCATGCTTCGGTGCCTGACCCAGTTCCCCTCCCAGATAAATGTTAATAGTATCTGTGGGTCCTTTCAGAGCTATTCCATGTATCTGTATGTCTCTGTGTATGACCGGGGAAGACCATTTTTATTTAAAAAAAGTTTTTTTAAAGATTTTATTTATTCATTTGAGACACAGAGATAGAGAGCATGAGCAGGGGGAGAGGCAGAGGGAGAAGCAGGCTGCCTGCTGAGCCAGGAGCCCAAAGTGGGGCTCTATCCCAGGACCCTGGGACCATGACCTGAGCAGAAGGCAGATGCTTAACCAGCTGAGCCACCCAGGCACCCAGAAGACCTTTTTTTAAAGATTTTATTTGTGAGAGAGAGAGAGAGAGAACGCACATGTGCACCAGTGGGGGGAGGGGCAGAGGGAGATGGAGAAGCAGACTCCCCGCTAAGTAGAGAGCCCGATGTGGGGCTCAATCCCAGGACCCTGAGATCATGACCTGAGGTGAAGTCTGATGCTTAACCCACTAAGCCACCCAGGTGAATAAAAGACCATTTTTAAAGAGTCACATGGTTTGATTAGGTTGCACAGACAGGAGCTCCTGCGAGTAGGAGGGCAGCTGCTGTGGGTGGGGTTTCGGGGTGTCACCAGTTTGCCATGTAAACGACCAGGTGGCTCACTCTTTTCTGGAATTCCTCGAAGGGTGGTGCCTGAGCGGGTGGGAGAAGGTACCCAGACCCGCTGTCTCGGCAGGGTGGCACCACGAAAGGGAGGGACCCAGCCCGAGAGAACATGAAAAACTAAATACACTGTGTGCCCAAAGCAGGTTGTCCTGGAGACCATTATCTCCTCCTTTGGCCGGCCAGTTTCTAGGTGATTGAAATAATAAAGGTCAAAGAGTAAGCCTTTCAGCACTGAGGGGCTTATGCATTGGCTGCAGGCTGTGGGTTGAGCGTCAGCACGGGGCCCTGGCCCTCTCAGTGGTGCTCGGGCCAGCAGCAGCTTGACCTCAAGTCCAAGGGCCAGTTAAAGTAGACTTCCGTCTACTTTAGATTCGACAGGAAGCCAGGGCTTGGGCTCAGGGAGTCAAGCCTGCTTGTTGGGAACTGGAGACACGTAAGCCTTGAGCTTCAAAGGAGGAAGCAGAGGGCCTGGTTAGAATGGAGAGTTGCACTCCTGTCTACACGGCGGCAGGCAGAGACTCGGAGGTGGCAGGTGGCGGTTCCAGCTGAGGGTGGGACCGGCTGGAAAGCAGGTGTGGTGGGTTTTGTTGTAGCATCAGAAACCTGCCGGACAACTTGATGAGGACAGCTGACACTGCGTGACATCTAGGGGGATTGTTGAGAGAGTAAATCCTGGGAATCCTCATCACAAAGAGAAGATTGTTTCCCTTTTCTTTCTTGGGTCCCTATGAGAAGACAGATGTCAGCCAAACCTGTTGCGGTCATCATTTCGCAACACATGGAAATTCAAACCACCTGCTGTACACCTTAAACGGAGACAGTGATGTGTGTCAATTATTTCTTGGTAAAACTGGAAAGAAAAACCAAACCAAAAAAGAAAAAAAAAGAGAGAGAAAGAGAGAAAGGAAGGAAAAAGAAAAAAAAAAAGAAAAAACCGAGCTTCTTGTCTTTTTTATTTATTTATTTATTTTTTTATTTATTTATTTGAGAGAGAGAGAATGAGAGATAGAGAGCACGAGAGGGAAGAGGGTCAGAGGGAGAAGCAGACTCCCTGCTGAGCAGGGAGCCCGATGTGGGACTCGATCCCGGGACTCCAGGATCATGACCTGAGCTGAAGGCAGTTGCTTAACCAACTGAGCCACCCAGGCGCCCCGAGCTTCTTGTCTTAAGAGCCCTGGCAGCGGAACCTGATCTCCCCGCCCCACCCACACCACTTCCCATGCTGGAGCTGTTCAACTAAGCAGCCACCTTCCTGTCCCGGAAGGGCAGGCGCTGCCGCCCAGCGGGAAGCCGTGTCTCCATGGCTCCGAAGCCTGCTAGGTGAAGCCCTTCTCATTCTGGTAGTCTCGGGGCACCCGGGGCCCGGTCAGGGACTTTCCTGGTTCACTGTAACTCAGCTGCCCAAGTTCATGCTTCCAAACATTGTTGCAAGTTAGAAAGAACATTGTTTAATTTTGTAAGTTGTTAAATACTGAGTAGATGCAAAGGAATACGCACAGTATAAAGAATAAAGATACAAGGAAACCCATGTACCCCATCAGTCAGTTTACAAATAATGTTACGGTTAGGTTTGGAGCGCCCCTCCCTGACCGTGGCCCACCCCACTCCCGGGTCATCGCAGGTTTGCTTTTATCACTCTCTTGCCTTCCTGTAAAGTTTTACTGTGTGTATTCATATTGCTAAACAATGTGTTGTCTCATTTTGCATGCCTTTGAACTTAATATAATCACGTTGTTTTCTTCCGTGTCTTAAATTGTTGGCTTACTTGACTTTCTCAGATGGATATGTTCTGTTGCAAGAGAATTTATTTGTCCTTTCTCTTGCTGACGGACATTTGGATTGTCTTCGGTATTTTGCTGAGACAGAGTGCTGCTGTGAACATTTCTGGAGCATACGTGCAGCGTCTGCAGGGTACAGGAGTGGGACTGAATCACAGGGTGTGTGAGCTTCCGCTCGACCAAATAATACCTGTTTCCAGAGTGCTTTCCCCAGTTTACAGTTCAACTGACAATTCTGTTTATTTCACATCCTCCCAACTCTGGTTTTACTAGACTTTAAAATTTTTAGTAATCTGATGGGAGTGATATCTCATGTGGTTTTGATTTGCATTTTCATGATTATTAGTGGGCTAAGCATCTTTTCATATACTTATTGGTCATTCAGGTTTCAGCTTCTGTGAAACAGCTGCTTAAATCTTTTGCTTATTTTCCTATCTGGTTGTCTTTTTCTTGTATATAGACTTGTTTGGTTTTGTTTTTTATTTTGTATACTAATCCTTTGTTGGTTATATGTGTTGTAACTATCTGCTTCCAGTTTGTGGCTAGCCTTTTCACTGTAGGTTTTGTTTTGTTTTGTTTTTTAACAAATTCTTAATTTTAAGGTTCATCATTTTTCTTTTATGGTTATCTCTTTCCGTTCCTTTTAAAGAACTTCCTCTCTACTTCAGGTTTATAAAGATAATCCCCTAGGTATTGTCTTCCAAGCATTTTATGATTTTGTGTTTTACATTAAGGTTTTCAGCCCATTTAAGATTATTTTTGTGTATATTATGAGGTAAGGAGCTGATTCCTTTTTTTTTTTAGTAAGTATACCAAATTGTCCTAGTACTATTTATTAAAAAAAATACATTCCTTTCATGTGGATCTGTAAATGTCACCAGTAACCCTTATATATAGTGAGTGTCCAAAAATGTGTGGATCTATTCCTGAGCTCTTTACTGTTTATTCTCTATATCTGTCCTGATATCACACTGACTTAATGACTAAATTTTTATGTAACAGTTCTTGGTATCTGGTAACGTCTTGGCCCTTTGCTCTTCTATCTTCATTTTAGATTGTGCTTGTCAAATTCCATAAAAATTGTTGGGATCTTTTATTAGAATTGCTTTGACCTTATTCCACATCAGTTTGGATAGAATTGACATTTTTATAATATCGAACCTTCCATGAACATGGTATATCTCTCAGTTTACATAACTTAACCAAAGTCTAACTTTACTCACTGTCTCACACCCTACTCTCAAACAATTAAGGACCTTAGCACACTTTAATTCCCATCACCCCTTTCTTTTGTTCTATAGGTGGGTATTTTAATTCTTTTTAAAATTTTAGAAGACATCTAATGATGTCAGTATTGTTTAGATTTACTCATTTATTAATGACTAGTTTTTCCTCATTCCTTCTTGCATTTAATACTTTCATTCTGGGATCACTTTTTATCTACCTGAAGTGTATCTTTTATGATGTGTGAGTTTGGGCTGTCATCTGTTTGGGGGCCAGCTAGGGATTTTACCCTCCACTTGATGCCAAAAATTTGATATAGGCAGTTTTCTGTGCAGTCTTTTTTTCACTGACTTGTAACTCTCTGTGGCTCCAGCTCTATTCTGGAGGGCCCTCCCATGAGACCTCTGTCTTTGGGAGGGAGAAGGAACTCGAGCTTGCTCAGTTCTGCAGATGCCTTTGATACCCACCCTCAAAGCTCCACCTGCTCTCTGGATTCCAGCCTTTGCTTAACTTTGTTTGACCCCTCAGTGTTCCTTACTGACTCTCCAGTTCTTTGATGCATTTTAAAAGATGTCTCACAATTTCTCTTCAGCATTTGCAGCTGTTTGCTAGAGCGTTGGCCTGGGTACCTGGTGTGCCATGCTTCCAGAAAATCATGGTGTTTCTGAGTCTTAATTTTATGTTTCATCTGGCAGCAGCAGACACCGAAGATTAGAACGAAGACTTAGCGATGTTCACTTATAGCTTTTATAAGATGTTTTGTAACCCTTATTAGCATAAGGAGAGGGAGTTGGTAAGTGCCAGTTAACGACAGAGAATTTGCCCTTTTGGGACAGACGAAGGGTCTGTAGAGCCTAGCATTACATGTCTGTCTGTGTGTCTGTGGAAGTTTTGTCTTTTTCTGAAGAGGAAAGTTCTTATCTTTTAGAGTATATGGACGTGGCCTTGAATCTGTCTGTGTCAGTGCGACCGAGGTCCGCTGACAACCCCTCTAAGCCTTGACTGGGTTATCTGCACGATGGGGGGTGATCATATTAACAGCCTTTCCGCAGGATCACTGCAGGGATCAATGAAGTAGCCTGCATCCTGAAACCCTTTGCAGGCAGGCAGCTCCGGCAGCCATTCCAGTTATTCCCTTTGGTGGTGTTCTCTCCACGTGCTGCTGCCCTTTGGAAACAATGAGCCTGTGATTTCCCTAACCTCCCAATTGCTTCACATGGTGGTGCTTATTATATATTAGTAAGGCTGTGTTTTCTCTGGGCACAGCTACACAGCCCCACCCACAGTCCTTTCCCAGGACTCACAGTTGCCTTCCAGCTGGGTGAAATCCCCGTCAGATTGGGAAACTGTAGCATCTGCACTAGGGGCTCTCGGATCAGTTACTTGCATCCAGGCATTAGTTTTTACCCAACCAACGAATGCATTAAAAATTTGCATCAGTGTCGGCAGGCTGCCGTCTAGACAAAGGGTACCATTTCATGATCCTGCTCACTGGCAACATGCTGTGGAAACTGTCCGTCTTTTAGATGTTTGCCAGTTTGATCCTGGAAGTGGTATCTTGTACTTCTTTATATTTCTTTATTAGGCTGAACATCTTTTTTCCGTATAGAATATATTGACCACGGGTGTTTCTTTTTTTTTTTTTTTTAAAGATTTTATTTATTTGACACAGAGAGACATAGCGAGAGAGGGAACACAAGCGGGGGGAGCGGGAGAGGGAGAAGCAGGCTTCCCGCAGAGCAGGGAGCCTGATGCAGGGCTCGATCCCAGGACACTGGGATCATGACCTGAGCCGAAGGCAGACGCTTAACGACTGAGCCACCCAGGCGCCTCTGACCACCGGTGTTTCTTTTGTGAACTGCCTTTTCATTTCTTTGACTCATTTTTCTGTTGGGAGATTTTTTTCTTATTGATTAGTTTTTTGTAACAGCTTTATTGAGGTATTCATGTAGTATACAAGTCACCCATTTAAAGTATGCAATTAAATAGCTTGCAGTATATTCCCAGAGTTGTGCAACTATCACCACTATTTTCAGAAAATTGTCATTATCTCGAAAAGAAACCCACCACCCCTTAGCAGTCACTCCCCACTTCCCTATCTCCGTCAGCCCTAGACAGTCACTTTCTATGCTTACGGATTTGCCTGTTCTGGGCAGTTCATCTAAATGGAATCATGTAACTTGTGGTCTTTTGGCTGGTTTCATTTAGCATAATATTTTCAAGGTTCATTCCTGTTGTAGCATATGTCATTACTTTCTTATTGTCCAGTATTCCGTTGCACAAACAGACCACATTTTATTTATCTATTCATCAGTTGATGGACATTTAGGTTGTTTCTACCTTTGACTTTTATGAGTAATGCTGTCATGAACTTTTGTGTACAAGCTTTTTTTTCTTTTTTTTTAGATTTTATTTTTTTAAGTGTTCCCTACCCCCAATGTGGGGCTCGAACTCACAACCCCGTGATCAAGAGTCATATACTCTACTGACTGAGCCAGCTAGGTGCCCCTGTGTACAAGCTTTTATGGGCACATATGTTTTCATTGTTTGTATGAGGAGCCTTTTGTATAGCCAGACCAGTAACCCTTATTTACAATATAGGCTGTAAATATTCACCCTTAATTTATATTTACATTTGGGAAGGTGGGAAGATGAGGGTAAGATGAACAAAACAGAACATTTAGGGGCGCCTGGCTGGCTCAGTTGGTTTAGCATGTGACCCTTGATCTCAGGGTTGTGTGAGCCCCATGTTGGGTGTAGAGATTACTTAAAAAAAAAAAAGAAAAGAAAGAAAAAGAAACATTTAGATTTCTGACCAGTCTTTCATATCCTAAGGATTAAGCTCATGTACCATGCCTTCCCCACTGTGGCCCCACGAAGGGGCCCCTTGGGGCTGGTCTGCCTGTCTTACAGTCGTGCTGTTGCAAGCACTCTTTCTGTATCTGTCCCACTGTATCTCTGTCCATCTGTGTCTCTGTCTCTGTCTCAGGCTACCTGCATTAGGACTGGGAAACGGGAACTGGGCAGCACACTGGGGGTGCTTTCCAAGTTTCTCTCAGAAGCTCACACTTCAAAGTGACTGGCTGAAAACCCACCAGGGCTGCAAGTCATCCGTTCAAAGGCTTCCAGCAGCTTTGCTGATTCACTGCCGTTGCAGGTGGAGGGGATGTGAGGGGGCTGGAGGCCGGCCAGCGCTGTTTGCTCCAGGGCGTGAGCGCTGGGGCCCTGAGCTTCCTTAATCCTCCCAGGGCTCCCGTCCAGAGCCTGTTCTAGAGCAGCACTGAAGCACCTGGAGTTGAGGAGCCCAGCGGTTTTTTTAAAAATCCTGGGAAATTGAGACATTGGGTTCCTGACTGCTCTTTAGGCCTAACATGAGTTTTTGCAACCCCCCCAGATACTCCTCTGAAATATCCTTGCACTCATTTAGTTTTCCCCAGTCAAGTCTCACAAAATATTTTTAGTTTAATCCTGTTGGGAGTAGTAAGTATACAATTTCATGTTGGCTTCTGCTGTGTATAGTCCTACGTCCATCTAGATACACATCCTGTGTTGTTCCTGTTCATCTCAAGGTTTCCAAAATAGGGAAAGTTTTAAAAGAAAATCTGCTGAATGCTAGGTGAATATGTCTTTTTTTTTTTTTTTATTGTCGGGCACACGGTATCAGTTATACTTTAAATGTGTGTGTTTGTAATCTGGTAATTTTGTTAATGAAATCATTTAACATATCTTCACACTGAAGGGAGGGACCCTTAGCAGTCACCCATCCTACTGAGGAAACAAAACTAGACAAAGTCAGCCACGTGAAACACGTGCTACGTTGAAGTCCAAATACATCCAATTCCAAACAGTTGCTCCTCAACCTCCTTTTTGCTTTTAGCTCGGATCCTTGATCTTGACTACTACCATGGGAAAACTGATCCTTCCTTGGAATTGTCATGTTTATTTGCTGTCTCAATGAAAGCCTCATTGTTCCTCCAAAAGCATCCTGTTCTTTGTAGAAAGCAGGTGGCTTTTGCCCTCAAGGCTGAGCACCTCCGTCTTGTGTTTTGGTCACTGTTGAGTGAAGTCAGCATTGCCATGGGCAGGGCCTTCGCCTGGTCTGCTTTCAGGCTAAAACTTCATTTGTCGTGGGGGCCTGATGAGATTTCACCTCCCATTTTTAGAAGCTAGGGCAGGGGTTCCAGCATTCGGTTCCCCTTTTGTCTACAGCTCACCAGCATGGCTAGCGTGGGTTCACACAAGACAGCAGGCATGGTGGTGGCCAGCAGGAGCTTTATGCAGTGGGAACGGGTGTCATCATCCCTATTTTACAGCAGGGAAAGTGAGGTACAGAGGGTTACATACTCTTGTCCAAGGTGCTCGACTAGCTTTGGTTTGAAGCCAAGGCAGGAGTGGTAACTGGGACCAGGATCCTGTTAGCTCCCTGGGGCTGCACGCAGAACTGTGCATGCGTGTGTGTGCCTCATTCCTCATGGTAGCCGAGCGGCTCGGCTGGGGCTGGCAGAGGCTCCCAGCTGCTCTTCTAGGGGATTTTCAGTTTTGTCCCCGTAAGGAATTTCTGCTCATGAAGATTTCTCTGGTGACACATTCTTTGTGCAAATTACCATAATTTTCCATTTCCCTTTTGAGAAATTTTTTCCTGTTGAGAAGTTTTGAGTCATCAGGTCTTGTAGAAAATGTCTTAAAGGTTTTATAATAAATAGAAATGAAGAAGCTCTGACTTGGCGGACAGTTTCTTTCTTCCCTTCCTTTTTTCACTTGGTTTCTTGAAGAGATAACATTTAGAAGTGGTAAAACAAAATGCAGCAATGATATGCAGTGAAAACTAGAGCTCCGTCCTGCCCTTGCCCTGCTCCTCCGAGGGCCCCCCCCTTACCCATCTCTTGTACGTCCAGAGCCACGGACTTTTTGTTTGTTTATGAGCTAGGATTTCACAGCCTGGGTTTATGGTTTCAGACAAACCGCACGACCCAGTTTCCCCTAGGAACAGTCAGGTACTGTATGTTGTTAAGGGACTTTGAGCCACTCCAGGAAGAGGTACTTAGAATTTTCCAAAGGATATTATCATATTTAGTGGGGAGGCCGTTTGCACAGGCTGCTCTGGAAGAGCCATGTGAGCATGTGTTGGATCCTGAGCCACCAGCTGAACCCTCCTGGTGCTAGCTGGGGGTGACCTTGTCCCCTTTTTCACATCCCAAGGGTCCAGCCCCGTGGGACTTTGATCCTTCCCCTTTCAGTCTGTTCTCCATACTGATGCAGCCAGAGTGAGTTTCCTGAAATGTGAGCCTAACCATGGCCCTCTCTCGCTTAAGCCCCTGGCCAGGCTCCCAACTGCCGGGGCTGAGCGCTGGGTCCTTGGCGTGGTGGGCGTGGTGGGCGTGGCCCTGCGTGCCTGGCTCCAGCCTGGCCCTCCGGCTGTGTGTCTCACCACGTTTTCCACTCGTTTCTTTCGTGATGCTGAGGTGTGCTGTTCTCCCTCCACCTGGTCCCCATGCATGCACACCATTCTCTCATGCACCCCTCCATTGCTTATGTTGTCCTCTATCTGAACATCCTTCTTGCCTTTGTTCATGTGTCTTGTTAGGTGTGGCTAGGTGCCCTATCCTCCTGGGGGTGGCACCCCTTCAGAACTCATCAGAAGGTGCTGACAGTGTCTGGGACTTGCTCCCTGGTGGCAGGTCCTCGAGTGGGGGGGCACTCAGGCCTGACCTTGTTCCCGGTGGAGCTGGAGCCCCCAGCAGGGCACCTGCACCAGGCAGCGGATCTGCAGTGGATTTGAAGTCCATGTCCACTACTCTGTCCCCTAGCCCACCAGATGTGCAGATGAGCCCCCCCAAGTCTATCCATATTTAACTTGAATGGGCGACTCTCCCCAGGCTTACTGCCCCAAGTGACACAGTAACAAAGGCCTCACAGCAGAAGTTTGAAGCCGGATGGGAACAAAGTCCAAGTGCTCTTTGGTCACATTGGACCAGGCTGTGGCTCCCTCCTTTTTCTCCACCTGCTGTGGAAACTTTGAGCCGTGTGCTTCACGAGTAAAGGGGGTTCACTTGGGATAACCTGGTTTGTTTTAATGAATTTTTTCCTTTTTTGTGTCACTGTGTATCAGTCACAGACTTAGTAATATCTGATTCCACTTTTGCCAGTATTTGTGCAGTACTTCCTGTACTCACAATTATCGCATATATGGTGGTTTTCCTGTTGAATGGGTCAGCAGTCTAGAACCCGGAGAAGCTTGCCTGAGGCCACCCTGCTAAGACTGGAGCCACGATTCACATGCATGTCCTTGAATCTGAGTCTTTTAGTGTTTCTTCTTCTTTTTTTTTTTTTTTTTTTTAGGGGATGGGGAGGGGCAGGGAAGAGGGCGAGAGAGAATCTTAAGCAGGCTCTATGCTCAGTGTGGAGCCCAACACGGGGCTCGATCTCACAACCCAAGCTGAAATCAAGAGTCGGATGCTTCACCGACTGAGCCACCGAGCACCCCTGTTTCCTCTTTTTTGTCCTGTATTTTCTCCCATGGGGACTTCGGTCCATCCTGTGGCTTTAACCACCGTCCCTCCTGTAGACGTCTCAGCTGTGTTGGCCTGACAGAACTCTCAGGTGCCCTGCCCTCCCTCTGCCCGCCGTCATGCCTCACCTCAGCGAATGGCACCTGCACTTGGCCAGGTTCTCAGGCAAATGATTTAGTGTTGTCCTTGACTCCTTTTCTCACGGCACACCTCTGCTTGGTCAGCTGACTGTTGGCTCTCCTGAACAGCTTCCCGGTCTGACTGCTTCCGCCTCGGCACAGGGTCTCCATCTCCTGCTCCTCTCCTGGTGTTCCTCCAGCCCCTTCTACCCCCTTGCAGTCACCCCTCTGCACCCAGGCTCCTGGGGCACCCCGGTGTATTTGGAAGAAACTCCAGAGCCTGACTTGCCTCTAAGACTGGCTGATCTTAGCCTCTGCGGCTGCCACTTGGGCTCTTCTCATTTTCCCACTGGCTTCCTCCTCTCCAGGGCACACCAGCCCCTTTGTCAAGGTCACACCTGCCCCAGGGCCTTTGCGTTTGCTCTTCTCTGTGCCTGCAACAGTCCCTGGGCTTATGGTGGCATGGCTTGCTCTTCACTTCATTCAGGTCCTTGCTTCAATGTCACCTCCTCGGAGAGATCTTCTTGACTGGGGGTTTGTTTTCTTTTTAAAGATTTTATTTATTTATTTGACAGAGAGAGACACAGCAAGAGAGGGAACACAAGCAGGGGGAGTGGGAGAGGGAGAAGCAGGCCTCCTGCTGAGCAGGGAGCCCGACGCGGGGCTCTATCCCAGGACCGCGGGATCATGACCTGAGCCAAAGGCAAACGCTTAACGACTGAGCCACCCAGGCGCCCCTTGACTGTGTTCTTAAATATCAAATAGCCTCTGCCTCGTCTCCATACCTTGTTTTACCTTCTTCACAGCACCTAGTATGTGCTTCACGGCACCAGGTTATCCCAAGTATGATATAAGTATATTATACTTATGACCTGTCTTCCCCATGACACTCGTAGCTCTAATGAGACCTACGACCAGCACAGGGGAGGCGCTCATTCAGCGTTTGTGAAATGCTTTTGTCTTTTCTGTGTGTCTGTTTCCTGATTTAGGGGCTGCCGACCCTGAGAGGGGACGGATAATTAGGAGTAGCTGCACACAGCTGTATCACCCCGCAGACTTGCTGTGTATCGAAGGACATTTCTCATTCTCATTACTTCTCAAATATGTATAGATGCTGTTGTGATTAGTGGAATGGAAATTCTTTTTTTCATAGTGGTCTTGCCCAGTATTTTCTCAGTTAGCAAGTACCAAAAGTACAATTATAATTTCATGAACGTCCACAGAATATTTGACCTTGAGTTAGTTGCATTCAGAAAGGCCAGGAATCACCACTCTGTACAGGCCTGTTTCCCGACTTGATTTACAACCGTGTGAGAGCAAGGTCCTGGGGTAGGTGCTGTCAGCCGCTGTGAGGAGGAAGTTAGTAAGTAATCCCGCCCCGCAGTGAGTTTATTGAACCTGATAGGGGAGGCGGGGCAAGAGACGGGCCTTCCTTTTGGCCAGGTCTGTGTACTGCTGCTCAGGGAGCATTGGGGTGGAGAGTGGAGGTGTTGGGAGAAGGATCGGATGTCCCCAAGTCCCACATATTCTGATTTTATCTTTGTGGAAGCAAGTTCCTTAATCTACCTTCTGTCAAGCTCTAAGAGTCCCCAGAACAAGTCCTAGCATCATGGATTCCGCACTGGCATGAGCTTGCACAAACAGGACAGCACTTTCTTCAGGACCAGCCCGCCTTCCCACATATTCCTGGAGCAGTGGGGGTCCGTTGGGGGTTGGGGAAGGGGATGCCCATTCCCTCTTCAGAAGTGTGGTTGAGTGTTAGAGATCATGGAGGTTGTATAATGAAAAGCAAAGGCAGTATTACAATTTAATTTTATATTTAGATATGATTTTTAGGTGTTTAAAAATCAATATTTTGGGGGTGCCTGGGTGGCTCAGTCGGTTAAGTGGCTGCCTTTGGCTCAGGTCATGATCCCGGAGTCCTGGGATCCAGCCCCACGATGGGCTCCCTGCAGACTGGGGAGCCTGCTTCTTCCTTTCCCTCTGTGATCTCTCTCACTCATGCTCTCTCAAATAAATAAATAAAATCTTAAAAAACAATTTTTTTGGTAATACAAACTTCACAGAAACTACTACTGAGTCTTGGCTGTTAGGATTATGTGGAAGGTAGCAGTGATTTTCAGAGTGGAGCCATTACGCAGTAGAAGATCAAGTGTCAGAATCTGGGGCTGGTGGGAAGGGCCGAGTCAGTCTGTATGTTTACCCTAAAGGGGAAATTAAAAGTTAAAAGTTTGAGAAACACTAGCTTACTATAAGAGCTGTATTTGCTGGGCAACAAGGAAAATGCCAGAAGGGGTGGTTTTGTTGGGACTTGCCTCTCTGCCATGTTGCCCTGAAAACGGGTAGGGTGTCACACTGGGTGGATGATGGGTTGGGCAGGTAGGTTTCGCGGTTGCAAGACTGGCCTGCTGTGAACTTCCATTGCCTTGGCCTGAGTTTGTGTGTGTGCTAAGCTGGAGACGGGAACCACCTGTGTTTCCAGAAAATCCGGAATGCCGGGCAGCTGGAAGCGGAGTGGTGATCCCTCTCACCTGCCCCTGGACATGAGATGGCTGTGTCATGTCCAGGCCCGCAGCTGGGCGCACTGTGTTCTGGGAGCCGGGGACTGTTTGTCAAGATCAGCAGCTCCTTGTGCTAGGCCAGTTGTTTTCTGGCTTAATGGCTTCCCTCTGTGTGGCAGTTTGGAAACCCTGCATGCAGTGTAGTGCCTGCTAATAACCTGGGTAATATTTCATGTTTGACAGGTGCCCCTTTGACTCTGAGATGGAGCCGTGCTCTGCGGACCCACTTAGAGCTCTGGGCAGGCACTCTAGCCTTCACCCGGGAGCACCCTTGGGGTTTAACAGAACAGTTGTTCAATATAAAGTGCTTCCCCGACAGAGAAAATTGCTCTGAATGGTTCTTGCCCAACACCCCTCCCTTCCCTCTCTTAATGTTCATTGGGCTCTGGGATTTTTCCAGATTGCTTTTAGAAAGAATAATGGGTTATGATTACAACGTCTTAACAAGGTCAAGTCACTAAATAGTTACCCAAGGTACCCAGCATAAAAGGGTATGTAGAAATCATCTCATACGGTTTTCAGCCTAAAAATAAAACTATAATTTGCATCCCTGCTTCCTGGTAACGGTAGTTTGGTGAGTGTTTACCACGTGTCAGGCACGGTACAGGCTCTGTGCTTATTACCGTGCCTAATTGAAGCCTGTAACACACCTGGGACGCAGCCTCACTGGCCCCGTTTTGCCAGAGGAGGAGCTTTGCTGGCGATCCCCTGCTGCCGTTCGGCAGGTGGCCGAGCCTGGATCCGGGTCCTACCTGGTCTGACCCCAGAGGCTCTGCCGCCTCTGTGCTCAGCGCAGAACTTGACACCAGAGTAGCCACGATCTTAGTTTCTAGGTGATCAGGTGGTGCCGTGTGTGGCACCGTGTTGCTTGCCACGTTGAAGAGACTCCCACAAATGCCATTTCGTTGTTATTGGGGGCAGGGTCCTGGGGTCTGGGATCCGGGTTTTGTTGAACCTTGTGGATTTCACCACCCAAGGGGAGCCCTTTCTTATGTCATTATCTGCTTGCAGATGTTCTGGAACTGAAGCATGAATGAGATGGGTTGTGTTTCCCGTGGTCAGCCCCCCAGCACTCCACTCAGCTCCCCTGAAACCTGGGGCCCAGGCCTCAGCACAGCCCCAGTGCGAACGGCCGTGAGCATGCTTGCAAACAGCCCTGTCTTGGCAAGATTGAGAATGGCACCTGCACCTCACTTTCTTCTTACTAAAAATTTTGTCAACTTTTGAAAAATGTTGCCATACAAAAGTATGTGAAATGTTTGTTTAATTTAAATAATAAATCTAGGTGTATCCGAGTCAGTGTCTCGGAGGACCCCTGCTTGCCCCACCTCCCATCCAGACAGCACCATCGTCCTGGACATTTTGTTACTCGTTGCCTTTTCTTTATAGTTTTACCATCTGTTGCTGTGAGCAGCCGCCTCAGAACTTCGTGACAAACCACCGGCAATTTATTCTCCCAATTTTGTGCGTTGACTGGGCAGTTTCTTTTGTTCCATGGGGTGTTGGGGTCATTCATGTGACAGCATTCAGCTAGTAGCTGGGCTGGAAGGTCCAGGAAAGCGTCTCGCATCCCGCTGTCTGCTAGGGCCTCTGAATTCATCATATGGCCTGTGCCCATGGTGTCTCCTCCGGGGGACCTCCCTGCACCCTCTCTCTCCGACAGGAGACCCTGGGCATCCCTACGGTGGGGTGGCTGGGTTGCAGGAGAGCCACGCGGAATCTGCAGCCCTCTTAAGGGCCAGGCCTGGAATGGGCACTGAGTCCCTGCCTCTTGTTGGTCAGAGCCACCCAGATCCAGCTGGAATCTCCTAGCAGGTGTGGTGGGATGGCGGGACTTGTTGGCGGCCATCCGTGTCCACGTTGCTTAGTTGTGCCTGTTTGGAATCACACTGCAGGGCTTCTCCAGGGCCCTGGCTTTTCCATTCCCAAACGAGTTCCCTGTGAGGCAGGCCAGGGCTGTGTGTCCGGCCGGGTGGGTGGCCATCAGAAGAGAGTCCCAGCTCTGACGCCAGATGTCTGCCCTGTTCATCAGACCACGGAAAAGGTCACAGGACAGGAGTGAGAAGTTTCTGGAAGGTTGGGCCATTTCTTGAGTGGACAAGTCACATGCCAGTTGGTGGCTTCATTTTCTGCATCTAACCTGAGGGCTTTGGGCTTGCTGGGCTCTGTGGTCTTGTTCTGTTTGCATTTTCTGTAGTTCTAAGCTTTTAGGGTCTTACTTAGAGTAGCTTTAAGGCCCACATTTATCGCCCTTAAAGCAAGACGAGGTAAGGGACCCCCCCCCCCACACTTTTGCTTGAGTGAAGGCACTGCATAGCAGGGGTGGGGCTGGGGGAGCCGCACTTGATCACCGACATGAGGCGGCAGCGCTGTTGATCTTACTACTGCTTCAAGTCTCCTCGGACGAGGTGACCCCTGGGTGCATGCACTGACTGGGGTGGGCAGCTGCCCGCTCCTGTGGGGCCCACACATCCAGCTGTGTGGCCCAGGCAGGTGCCCTCACCTCTACCCAGGCTCCTCTGAGCTTGGCCAGATCGCGGTGAGTTCGTTTCACTGTAGAGTGTAGAAGGAAACGAGACAGTGGGAGGATTGCCGTGATCTTCGAGTGTTTCATGTAGCTCTGGAGGTGGGGGCACTGCCAGGTTCTAGCGCGGCCCCTCTGAGGGGAGGACCACGCCAGCTGGCCCCACACCTGCTCACCACCTCGCCTTAGGGAGAAAGGGGCTGCTGGAGCTTTCTAGGGGGGGCCACCTGGCAGAGGGGAGCGCTGGGGGCAGCTGGGGCCTCTGAGCTCCATCTGCTAGTGGGGGGGGTGTAACGTCCCCAGTGCTGCTGACAGCCTGTGTGGGGGACCCCATGAGCACTTGGGGAGCCCCCACGGCTGCGCTGGCACTCCCCAGGGCTGATGGCAGGACTGGGCTCGCTGGAGCCTGTGTTTAAGGCTACTCATCTGCGTGTGGCAGCAGCCTTTCCCTCCCTCCTTCCCTTTCCTTTCCTTCCCTTTCCCTTCCTTCCTTCCTTCCTTCCCTCTCTCCCTCCCTCCCTCCCTCCCTCCCTCCCTCCCTCGTTCTGCTCCCTCCCTTTCCTGGTCTTCCGCTGCCTCTTCTCTCACCCTCTCTCCCAGTTTGTCGCTTCCTTTTCTTTCTTTGATTTTGTCAGAACAGATGCGCCTTAGGAGTGTTTCTCCGTTGGAACAGCTTTGGAGGCAGCCTTGGGGGACCCTGCAGGCCTCCGTGTTCTGGCCCCCACACCCACGTCTGGGCGGCAGCTCACGTCGGAGGAGCGTGGTTAGCGTTGGGTAGAAAACGGTCCCCGTGGGCCCCCACTGCTCTCCTGGGGTGGGGGGGCACGGGAGGTACCGGGCCACCAGCCACCCTCTCCTAGGACCTTTATCGACCCCGCCAAGGTCTCTGAAAAGAGCGCCCCCCTCCGTGTCCAGCCCCAGGAGAGCCGGCTCCGTGCCCTGCCCGCAGCAGCTCGAGGGCTCGTGGCAGCCCCCTTGATCGGCCGCCCTTGGACCTGGCAGCCCCCTTCCACCCTGGGGTCTCCTCTCAGGTTTCTCTTCACTGCAAGTCAGGTCGCCTTCCGGCCAGAGGGTTCTGCCTTCAGCCGACTCCAGCCCAAGGGCCTGGACCAACTCTGTACCTTGGGGAAGAGGGGGGCGTTGTTCAGCAGATGCTTCCTGATTGTTTCTGAACCTGGGAGACACTTCCTCCACCTTCAGTTTTCGGGTCGGCTGCTGGTGAAGGTGAAGGAGCCGGGGCCGCTGCCAGGTGCCAAGTGGGCTTATTCTGAAGCCGAGGGAGCATCTATCTGACCCTTGTGGGCTCTGGTGGTTCTCCCTTTCTGCACTTGGGAGGGGTTTCTGCACCTGGGCTTCTGAGGACATAGGGAGTGACTAGTGACGGGGACATGCGCTCACGTGCCTCCCCCTGGCCCCGGCGAGAAGGCAGAGCTGGGGGTGAGCTGGCCTGGCCTCTCCTTGCCCCCCGCCTCCATCCCCTGTACCCCTTGCCCGGCGTGTACTGCCTTCGGATCCTAGGCCCGAGCGCCCCTGCCCGGGTGTTCAACCCATGGACTGGACACTGGTTCTTTTCCATGTTCTCCAGAAACGTGTCTATTTTAGTTTTTATCAGCTCGGGCACAGTGGCCAGAATTCCCCTCTCATTCATTCCTTCAGGTCACAACAGGAACTTACTTGTTCCAGGGACTGAAGACTGACAAGGACGCCTTCCCAGGCGTCATGTGGCCGTAGGGGCCTCTGCTCGGGGGCTGGCCCCTGGTGCCTCTCTGCCGAGCTGTAGCTGGCGGTGCCGTGACGGAGCCAGAGACCCAAGAAGCCGTGGGAGCTTGTGTGTGGAGGCGGACATCGAAGGACGGTCGTGGGGATGCGGGAGGGAGGGAAAGGCTGTTTCTGGGTCTCCAGCAACAGCTGCTCTGAACTCACAGCTCAGACAGAGGCTGGCACATGGCGCACAGCCTGTTGTCACCGCCATGTTCCCCCTCCCTCCCTGGAGCCCTGCCTGCCTGCCTGGTGACCTCCCCCCGGCTCAGCAGACACCTAGCCCTGCTTTTGCAAAGTTTCCAGACACCACAGGGTGGGTGGGCTCTGCTGGCTAAGCCCCTGCAGGTGGGGAGGCAAGCGTGGCTTCCCTCGCTGCTCATCACAGCCAGACCACCATACATGGTCAGGGCTCCTGCACAGTGACTCACCCCCAGGAGGCTGATGTCACAGAACAGCGGGAGCGCATGAGGGGCTGCTGAAACCTGGGGGCCGGGAGCCCCAAAGTGTCATTCTCACTTGCCCAGGAAGAGCCTGGGGCAGCTCTGAGCAGACCCAGGCCTCAGATGCCGGACCAGGGCCTGACAGCCTGGCCCTGGGTTGCGGGGCGGGGGGAGGTCTGTGCAGTGTGACCCCAGGAGTGTGTGTGACTTTTATTTTGAAACTGGGTCTTTCTTGAACTGAGGGCCTGCTATTTTCCCTATAAAATGCTGGTCTGAGACGCACTCTGGTGTGGTGCTGCTGGGGAAGAGAGGGCTGTTTTAGGTACTTATTTAGTCATGGCTTGTGGTAGTTCGTGGTTATTCGGCACCAGGCCATGGAATTTTTCTGAGCATTTTCACTTGAGACAGCTGTGGGATTTCCAGGCATCAAGGGAGGCCTTTGCCAGAGAGGCTGCAGCCAGCCCCACAGCTCTTGGGGTCAGGACCAGAGTTCACTCTTCCTCCAGGGACAGCCTGGAGAGGCTTCTGGAGGCAGAGGACTCCCCAACTTTATGCAATTCCCTGAGCCTATGAATCAGAGTGAGCGAGCGACAGATCCCTGCCCCCAAGGGCAGGACTTTACCCGAGCCCTGTGGGTGCTGCAGGAGGGAGTCCGTTCCAGAAATGCTGGGAAATGGAGCATCTGTCTTCCCAGACGCACGTCTCACCTGTGTGTGACAGGACGGGGAAAACAACAAAATGGGTTTTTGTAAAGCCAAATGTATCGAGTTGAAGGAGCTGTCCTTCTAAGATTATGTCATGCATTCTTTTTGTAAAAAATGTTAAACTGACCATGTGTTTTTCTAATGCTCACCGTCATCAGTGTTTGTGTTTGTTTTTTGACTTTCTAATGTCATTACCTGGCAAGACACAAAGGTGGCTGTTTTCTGTTGGTCCCTCAGTGCTTTTGGTTTTTGCAACTTTGCTGGCCAGTTAAACCCAGTGACCTGGGAGCCGCTGGTCAGCCTTGGCTTGCAGAGGGAATCTGGAGTGATTTACCCTTGGTGGATTTACTTCTCCTGTGCGCTTCTCACCTGGGAGTTGGGGGGCTGACTGTTGGGCGGGCTGGCGTCCTGTCTGCTAACACGAAGACCCCCTGGCTTTCCGCAGCCATGGATTTTCCCCAGCACAGTCGGCACGTCCTGGAGCAGCTGAACCAGCAGCGGCAGCTGGGACTGTTGTGTGACTGCACGTTTGTGGTGGACGGGGTTGACTTCAAAGCCCATAAAGCAGTTCTGGCGGCCTGCAGCGAGTACTTCAGGATGCTCTTCGTGGACCAGAAGGATGTGGTGCACCTGGACATCAGTAATGCGGCAGGTACCCCGTTGGGTCCAGGGCCACGCGTGCGGAGGCTCGGGAGCTGTGGCCGGCTCTGTGCCATGCGAGGCCCTCCTGACGTTCCTGACATGGCCCCCGCCCTCCCGGGGGTGGCACCTTTGAGCTGAGGGGTGCGCCAGGCCTCCCACACGGGACCCAGGCCACGAGTGTGTGGGCACCGAGTTCCTTCCACATTTGGGGGGGCCTGTTTTGACTGGGAGCTGGGGGATGAGAGAGCTGCCAGGGCCCGTGGCAAGCTCTGGGCCGGAGTGCACGTAGGATAGGCTCATCGGGGGACAGAGAACAGGGGTGCTCTTCCCAGCCCCTGACCCCTTCCCGTGGCCCAGCCCGTCCTGAACCCCTACCCTCGTGCTAACTGTGATGGGGATGGCCACGGTTGGGGCTCGGAGGGGTGTCGGGAAGACCTGGGGATTGAGAAGGAACTGGTCCTAAATTTGGCTCCTAACCCAGAATGGCGGACCTGCCATGAGAAGGTCAGGGCGAGGTGGTGGTCCCCCAGTTTACAGATATGGAAACAGACCCAGAGAGGTCAGGTGACTGGCCTGGAGGTCAGATAGGTTTTGGCAGAGCCCTCATCAAAGCCAGTGCTGACACCCTCTTGTTGGAGTGTCCTCCAGTGGTGGGGTGTGGTGGCTGAGTGGTGGAGAGTATACCGGGGCGGGGGGGTGCATTCACACCGCTGTCCTCGTGCAGGGCAGCTGTCACCCCCTCTGCCCTCTCTGGGGGTACTTCATTTCAGAGGCTGTGGTCTGGGCGCCAGTATGGGGGGGGGCGCTGGTGGCCTGCCACTCTGCTTTTCACAGATCCCTGGGTCCTGCTGCCGAGTGGGGCAGCTGAGCCGGCTGCTGGTGCCAGGCCTTGAGCGGGTCCGTGATGGCTGTCTGTGTCCTTGGCAGGCCTGGGGCAGGTGCTGGAGTTCATGTACACGGCCAAGCTGAGCCTGAGCTCTGAGAACGTGGATGATGTGTTGGCCGTGGCCAGCTTCCTGCAGATGCAGGACATCATCACGGCCTGCCATGCCCTCAAGTCACTGGCTGAGCCGGCCGCCAGCCCTGGGGAGAATATGGTGGCCTCAGCCACGGAAGGTAAGAGTCTTGGCAGGCTGTTCCTGAGCAGGCGGCTTTGGATGGGGTGTTGCCTCTTACTCTCTCTTTTCTCTCTCTGGGCCTCAGTTTCCTTACCTGGCCTTGCCTGCACCGTGGGGTGCTAGTAAGAAGTCTCAGGAAGACCTTCCGAGCGGCCCGTTTGCCTACCCCTTCCCCACCATTTACCCGCTTGCTTTGTGCTCTGCTGCCCCAGAGAGCTGGGGGCGTGCCTGGCCCAGGCGTCTGCACACGGGGGTCACTCCTCTGGCTGCCCGTCCCCTCTCGTACCCTTCCTCCTGACGCTGGCTGTGGGCCAGATTCTCATGGTACCCTTTGCAGAGAACCCCACTCCCCTCCTAAGCGCTGACTCTGAGCAGCAGCATTGTTTTGCGTGTGGGGTGTGCTCCCTGACCGGTGTGGGAGCCCCATGGAAGCGGCACCGGGAGTGTTGATTTTGGGCTCAGGCGGCCGCCAGGCGTGTGGAGTAGGTGCCCGGGGAGACAGACTGGCAAACCACTACGTAGATGTATCCCCAGGGAGGATCTGGAAGAGCTAGCAAGTACTGGGCCACCTCACCCCTCCAGGTGATGGGCACGTGACGGGAAATGGCAGGTCTGTCCTGTTCCATCTGCAGGAGGAGACAAGAGAGCCAAAGAGGAGAAGGCGGCTGCCCCCACGCTGGGTGAGCTGGACCCCGCCGGCAGTGGTCCGCCCACAGGCCCGGGCAGGGAGCCCAAAGAGGAACGGGGTGGCCAAGCCGAGAGCAGGGCCAGTGGTGAGTTGCGGCACCGAGGACCCAGCCGGCCCTTGGTCCCAGCCCGTCCCGGCACCCGGGGGGGGGGGGGTGCCGGCAGCTGCACCCCTTGAGCTCTGGTTACCAGAGTGACCTGTTGTTCGCTCTGGGGCCCCTGTTCCAGCCAGAGCAGAGGCACAGGCAGCCTACGTTTGGGGCCTCAGCCGCTCCCGGGGGCCCGGTGCAGGAGAGCCTTTCGGGCCCGGTTGGCAGGCCCTAATCCAGCCTCGCGTGTTCCCACACCACACACCCAGGGGCCGAGCAGACGGAGAAGGCTGACGCCCCCAGGGAGCCGCCCCCCGTGGAGCCCAAGCCCGACCCCACGAGCAGCATGGCCGCTGCCGAGGCCGAGGCCGCCTTGTCAGAGAGCTCGGAGCAAGGTACCCCTGCCCCCCCGCCGGGCCCAGCCAGCCGGCACTCACGCCCCGCAGCGTCCCTCCCGCACCCTTCCAGTGGATCCCACCGTGAGTGCCGCTTTAGCTTTGGGCCCAAGGCACCTTTCCATTCTTGAAATCTGGCCTCTGTGTCTTGGGGACGCACTCGGCCGTGCTTCTGCTGGCGCGGGAGTGTTGGTGGGGCAGCGCCGAGTGCCAGCAGGGAGCCCGCCCCCACCGCGGAGCAGGTCCCGAGTCCCCGGGGGACACTGGCCCACGGCACCCCCTCCGAGCAGCGGACGGCCCTCTCCCCGGCCAGCGCCCGGCCGGCTTGTCTGCGGCTGCGGGACGGAGCGGGGCCCTGCGGGGAGCCCAGGCCTCCGCCTCGGCCTTCACTGGCTCTGAGGTTGCGACCTGCCTGCAGAGGCCCCTTGTCACCCTCCCAAGCGCCTCAGTGCCTGCCCTTCTCGCGGCAGAAATGGAGCTGGAGCCAGCCAGGAAAGGAGAGGAGCGGGAGGCGGAGGGCGCGGCCGAGGTCAAGGAAGAGGGGCCGCCGCTGGAGAAGGGGGAGGCCCCCGAGGAGAGCGAGGAGTCAGCCAGCACGGACTCGGGCCACGAGCTGGGCGCCGAGGCCCGGGGCCTGCGCTCGGGCACCTACGGCGACCGCACGGAGTCCAAGGCGTACGGCTCGGTCATCCACAAGTGCGAGGTGCAGCCCTCCCCGCGCCCCTGGCCGCGCCCCCGCCCCCGCCCCCGCCCCGCCCCGGACCTCCCCCGCCCCCCCCCCAGGACTGCGGGAAGGAGTTCACGCACACCGGCAACTTCAAGCGGCACATCCGCATCCACACGGGCGAGAAACCCTTCTCGTGCCGCGAGTGCAGCAAGGCCTTCTCGGACCCGGCTGCGTGCAAGGCCCACGAGAAGACCCACAGGTACGCACCCCTCCCCCACCCCGCCGCCCGCCGCGGGGCCCGGCCTCTGGGAGCCCAGCGACCCCCCCCCTCCCTGTCGCCCTGTGACCCCCAGCCCGCTGAAGCCGTACGGCTGCGAGGAGTGCGGCAAGAGCTACCGGCTCATCAGCCTGCTGAACCTGCACAAGAAGCGGCACTCGGGCGAGGCGCGCTACCGCTGCGAGGACTGCGGGAAGCTCTTCACCACGTCGGGCAACCTGAAGCGCCACCAGCTGGTGCACAGCGGCGAGAAGCCCTACCAGTGCGACTACTGCGGCCGCTCCTTCTCCGACCCCACGTCCAAGATGCGCCACCTGGAGACCCATGACACCGACAAGGAGCACAAGTGCCCCCACTGCGACAAGAAGTTCAACCAGGTGCGCGCGCGCCCTCGGGAGCGGCCGGTCCCCCCCCCCCACGCCCCCTCCCCCTGGGGACACGGGTGGGGGCGGGGCGAGGGCCCCCAAAGAACCGGGGTGGGGAGGTGGTTCTCCCTTTCCGCTGCTGGGACCCGGAACGTGCCATGGGCCGCGAGGAAAACTGGAGCTCCGTCCTGGGGGCCCCGGGGGCAGGGCTGAGAGTCCTTTGTTCTGGGGGGGGGGGGTGCCGCCGAGGCCACATTCTGCGGGGTGGCCCTTCTGATTCCCCTTCTGTGCCCGGGCACAGGTGGGGAATTTGAAGGCCCACCTGAAGATCCACATCGCTGACGGGCCGCTCAAGTGCCGAGAGTGCGGCAAGCAGTTCACCACCTCAGGTAGCTGGCCCCACACGTAGTGCTGCTCCGCGGCCTCCCCGCGGCGCCTCACGCCGGCCCTCCCCGCGTCTCGCCACAGGGAACCTCAAGCGGCACCTCCGGATCCACAGCGGGGAGAAGCCGTACGTGTGCGTCCACTGCCAGCGGCAGTTCGCGGACCCCGGCGCCCTGCAGCGGCACGTGCGCATCCACACTGGTGGGTGCTCAGCCAGTGGCCCGGGGGCGGGGGGGGGGCGGGGAAAGGCGCTGGGCTCGGGTGCCGACGCCTTCTCCTGCTCCCCCCACCCCGCCCCAGGCGAGAAGCCGTGCCAGTGCGTGATGTGCGGCAAGGCCTTCACCCAGGCCAGCTCCCTGATCGCGCACGTGCGCCAGCACACTGGGGAGAAGCCCTACGTTTGCGAGCGCTGTGGCAAGAGGTCCTGGCCCTCACCCCTGCCCCCCGCACGCCCCGGGCCCCACGGGGGTCCCCGGCAGCCCACTCGGCTCGGGGAAGGGGGTCAGGAAACGAACCTAAGCTCGGTGGCAATGGGCCCAACTGCTGGCCCGGCCCAGGCAGAGGTCCCCGGGGTCCTCCCGGATCTAGAAGAGGAGGCAGGAGGCCCCAGCCCAGCTCCCCGGCTGCCCCCGCCCCCCCCCCCCCCCCCCCCCGCTGCCCTGGGGCTCGCAGTTCGGTGCCAGCCGCTTGCCCTGCCCCCCGCAGATTCGTCCAGTCCAGCCAGTTGGCCAATCATATTCGCCACCACGACAACATTCGCCCTCACAAGTGCAGTGTGTGCAGCAAGGCCTTCGTGAACGTGGGGGACCTGTCCAAGCACATCATCATCCACACCGGTGAGCTTGTGCCCGCCTGCCCTCTCTGGCCCTTGTTCTCGCGGGCGGGGCTGGTGGGAAGGGAGGTCCCTCCACATCCCAGCCTTGGGTGCCAGTTCTTGCTTCAGGGGGCCTGGGAGGTTCAACTTCAATGAGGACCCCGTCTTCCTAGTATCCAGAAGGTGCGGTGGCCATTGGAGGCTTCTGTGCAGCCCTGGTGGCTGCCCCAGAGCACTTGCTGCTGGAAAAGACAGGGCTTTGGGGGAAGCTGGAGGCCACTGAGGTCCTCCCCCCCCCCCCCCCAACGGCAGGCGAGAACCTTGCCTTCCCCCCCAGGAGAGAAGCCTTACCTGTGTGACAAGTGCGGTCGTGGCTTCAACCGGGTGGACAACCTGCGTTCCCACGTGAAGACCGTGCACCAGGGCAAGGCGGGCATCAAAATCCTGGAGCCCGAGGAGGGGGGTGAGGTCAGCGTGGTCACCGTGGATGACATGGTCACGCTGGCCACCGAGGCACTGGCGGCAACGGCCGTCACTCAGCTCACAGGTGCGGGCTGCGGGCAGCAGGGGGTGGTCACGGGCAGCTGGCCTCCGCGGTGGCCGCAACGGGGCAGGAGCCTGAGGCCTGAGGCCCCGCGGACTCCGCCCGCCTTTGCCCGCAGTGGTACCAGTGGGGGCCGCGGTGACCGCCGATGAGACGGAAGTACTTAAGGCCGAGATCAGCAAAGCCGTGAAGCAAGTACAGGAGGAAGGTGAGGGGGGCCGCCCAGAGTGTGAAAACCGGTGGACCCCCCCGAGGGCTGTCCCCGTCCTGACTATGGCCCCCCCACCTCCCACAGACCCCAACACCCACATCCTCTACGCGTGTGACTCCTGTGGGGACAAGTTCCTGGACGCGAACAGCCTTGCGCAGCACGTGCGGATCCACACGGCCCAGGCGCTGGTCATGTTCCAGACGGACGCGGACTTCTACCAGCAGTACGGGCCAGGCAGCGCGTGGCCGGCCGGGCAGGTGCTGCAGGCTGGGGAGCTGGTCTTCCGCCCTCGGGACGGGGCCGATGGCCAGCCCGCTCTGGCAGAGACTCCCCCCACAGCCCCTGAATGCCCACCGCCTGCAGAGTGAGCAGGCGGCCCTCCTTGTGACTGTTTATTTAAGGATGGCTGGCACCCTAGATCTGAGAGGGGTGGCCCCGTTCCCTAGAGAGAATAAATTTGATTATTTTCTAACGCTGCCTATAGCTCCCTGTGGGGGGTGGGGCGGGGAGCTGGCAGAGCTGTGGCCGAAGCCACGGAAGGGCTGCCCCTCCCAGGCACCAGCCGGCACCGAGCTGTTCCTTGGCAAAGCCGCCAGGCTGTCCCTCCCGCAGAGTGGGACGGGTACCTCTGGACCGGTCTAAGGAAAAAAAAAAAAAAAAAAAAAAAAGGCTGGCTTCCTTGTCCGGAGTCGGGGTGTGGGCGGCACGCTTGGGGCCAGAGAGACCGTGGCTCCGTGCACCCCATCCCCTCATCCAGTCTCCTCCTTGGGCTTCTCACCTGTTTAGCTTCAGGACCTGAGCTCCCCTCTCCGCCATGGAGCACAGCTGTGACGCTGCTCCCCCCTCTGCCCATTGGGTTGGCTTACCAGGATCCAGGCAACCCAGAGAGAGCCCAGCTCAGAAGCCCATTCAGCCAGAGCGGCAAGGTAGGCAGAGAGCCAGGCCCACCGGGCCACGGGCCCAGTTCTTTTGGGCTTGGGGAAGCAGGAGGGTGCCCCCCTCACTTCACAGGATCAAGGCCGAGCCAGGGCCCCACTCTTTTGGGAACATTTATTTGCCCTGAATCGATGGAGTCTACGACCAGGCTGAGGGTCAGAAACCCGTGGCCAGGAGCTTTGATGGGGGGCGGTGGGGGACACGGCCAGCAGGGGCCGTGGAACAGCTCATCCTTACCCTCCTCAGCAGGGAGAGCTGATGCCGTCCCTGCCCCTCTACAGTTTGCTCCGAGCAGTTGTAATCCCTCCCTCAGAGATGGCGCCACCTCCTCACTACGAGAGCCCCGTGATTCTCTCGAGACCATCAACTCTGTGGGCCTGTCCCCACCCCACCCCCCCGCCCCCCACCTCCCCAACTTGTAGTGGGTCCAGCTGCAGGGGAAGCCGGGCCCAGTTGCCCCACCCTCCTCGCTGGCACCGGGGCAGACCCGAAGGAGGAAGGGGCAAAAGACGAGACACCAAAGTTTGCCTGCGAGGTTTCAGTTTGCCTGGTGGGTGGTTCCCCCCGCCCCTTCCTCCCCCCGCCCCCCCCCATCCGACTTTGAAGTGCCTTCCACGTTACCCGAGAACAAATAAGTTCAGTCTGTGGCAGAAACCTCTTTTGTACAAGATAACGTGATGCTTGGGGAGGATTAAGTGGCAGGAAGGGAGCAGGTCCCATGGACAGACTTGGGGAGGGAAACAAGCGGGATGAGGGCCAGCTGTTCCCATAAGCAAAGGACCCTTGGTCCTCCCAAGTGACAATCACATCCACACTTGACGTGTTTTGTATTTTTTAATAAAGTTTGTAATCCAATGGACACACAAAACAAAACTGCGCTGAGAAAACCAGTTTCATAAATTAATAAGTGTTAGGAAGTTGGGGGGGGGAGAAGGTCAAGGTAACAGGAAGAGGGGAAGCCAGTCGTTTTTGTAGTCTGTGTGTGTGTGACACTTCCAAATCGCGGGGGCAGGGCCCGTGCTGTAACGAAGCGCACTTATACAAATGAGTGACAATACAAAGTCTGAGTATGAAAATAAGATTCTTCTCTGAAAACACATTTTTGGCACAGATTAAAAAAAATGTATGTCAGGGGAATTTGATTTTTTTAAGTCAGTATTATATATATTTATATATATTATATATTTATATATACACACATCCCAAGTTCCGCATATCCCACCAGGAAAGAGAATCCTTCTGTCTGCTCTTTTTCGATTGTAAACTATACATCCGGGTGAATCATAGTCGGTGGTGGCAGGAGAATTAAGAAAGGTGACACATTCAAATGAACAAGGGGAAGGGCGGGGTGGGGACAAAACAACCCAATGAAATGTTCCTTGACCCCAGTGTTTCGGCAGAAGCCTGATGTCCTGCGCGCGAGTCCTCGATGTGTTTCAGGTCCACCAAGACATCCAGAGTGTCACAGCCTGTCTTCACTGTGCAAAAGTCCAAGTCACTAATTTAGTGCAAAGGCAGTTCTGTTTTGTTTCTTAAAAACAAAAACAAAAAATTAATTCCACTGCCCAGTTCCTTTTCTCCAAAAAGAGGAGAGAGAGAAACCCAGCCCCAAGGTGTCTGCAGAGTCCATCAGGTGGTGGTCTGTCCTCGGGCTAAATGTCATGTAAACACACAGGTAGCAGCACCACTGCCCAGAGGGGTCTGCCCCCCTGAGCCTGGGGGGGAGTGGGCTCGAGGGTGAGGCTGGCGGCTGGCAGTGGAGGATGTCCCCTTCAGCAGCTGCTTCCTCCGCATGACTGGGGGGGGGGGGTCCTGGGCTTACTTTCTGCTGCAGAGCCTCGGGGAAATACACCGAGTGGCGGCCATCAGTGGCTCACACGGAGGCGATGACAATCATGAGGTGGGGAGAAATGTTGGAGACGCTGGCAAGGAGGTCGGGGGCGAGACGGGACAGGTGGCTCTCCGAGAACTCGCAGGGCGGGAAGATCTGCAGCACATAGGCGGGCTGGGGGGGGGGGGGAGAGAGAAGAGTGGGACCCCCTGTCTCCATGTCAGGCACCCCACTACCATTCTTGAACATTTCCAACTGGGGGCCCAACACACCGAGCTAGGGTGAGTCTGGTTCCCCGTCAGCTAACGCCCCCAGGACCGTCCACCGGGAGGAACCGAGGTGTCAGCAAACTAGCCACCTGAACGACCCCCCGGGGTAGCCTCCACAGCTCCGGTCTCGGCGGTCCCCCCCTGGGTTAGCTCCAGGATGGGCCGCGGGGGCCCCACCTCTACACTCTGCTCGAGTCCTCTATCCAAAACGCCCTTCTGCCCCCCTCGGAGAAACCTCTGGACTCCTCTGAGTCGGCACCGGCAGCCCGTGCCACCCGATTAGACGGCTGACCAGCCTGACCACGTGCAGACAGCAGGCTGACCTGATTGGAGCCAGGGTTGGGAACGTTGATGATCCCTGCCGCCTGCTTGGCCTGCAAATAGGTGATGAAGGCCGCCTTGAGGGACTCGGTCTGGCTCACGACATCCTCCTGGTCACGGCCGCAGGGCAGAGCCAGCAGCAGACAGTAATCCGTCTCCACCTGTGGCGGCAGCAGCAGCTGTCGGTCATCCGGGGCCTCCCCTTGAGACAGCGGCCCCGTGCGGAGGCCTGTCCGACTACGGGTTCGGCTGCGTAGTCCACAATAGTCCCCCCTCCCGGGACCTTAAAGTCCCACCCTATTTGTTGACTGAAAAAAACCAGTTTCTGAGCCTAAGGGCATTTTACAACCCCTGCTGGCGACAGAACGTGCGGGGCAAGCCACGTCCTCCCTCATGGGCAGGGCAGTCGCTCGCCTGGGCCCCGAAGCTCACCGTCATCCTTCGGGCAACCCCTTCCAGCTGTGAGGCCTCTAGCCGCATCCTCTGGGCGATCCTCAGCGGGGGGCCTCCTTCAGAGAGGGGCAGAGACCGATGGGCCAGGACATTGTTGCCAGAGACAAAGTGGAGCTGCACGGCAGCTGTGTCGTTCTTGAGGGCCAGCAGGCCCTGCCACACGATGGGGTACTTCTGCTCTCGGGGAGACAAACAGGAAGTAAGCTCCTGGCTGCACAGCAGAGCCATGCTGGACATGGCCCCAGACAACAGCTTACTGGTCTAAGTGGGGACCTTAGGACCTTCAACACAGCGCAAAGCTTGGAGGGGAGCCGGGGAGGACCCCTGCCCAGGCTTACCTTCAGAAGCTGGACCATATCCACAGGCCTCTGGGAAGTCAAGTGTGGAGAAGAATCTGGTTGGGGAGCGGACTGGGCTTCGGTGTGCGTCAGAGCCAGTCCTGGAGGGGTGCTGGGGCTTGAGGTTGTGGGGACAAACAATGGCTGCTTTGGGGCAGCCTGAGCAGGGAGAGGGGCCGGGAGGTCAGGCTTCATGGAGACGGACACGGGGGAGGGGTAGGAGGTCTGGCTGGTTTCTGCCTGCGCCCTCTGAACCTGGGCATGAGGCTCAGCTGGCCTGGTTGCAGGTACGGTTGGGAGGCGAGGCTGTTCTACTCCTGTCTGGGTCCCCTTTGCCTCCTGGGAGACCTGAGGCATCTTGCTGCTTGGTGGCTGGCCCGGCTGGCCGAGCTGGGAGGGCTGCGTGGGCTGGGCTGGCTGTGCAGACTGCACAGGTTGGGCAGGCTGTGTAGACTGTGCAGGCTGAGTGGGCTGCAAGGGCTCACCTTCAGGAGCTGGGCCCTGGAGTTCGGCAGGGGAGAGAGGAACGGAGTGGAGAGCGTGTTACACACGGCACCCTGCCCACCGCCCCCCACCCCCACCCCACTCCCCAGCCATGGGCTCCCGGGCAGGGTCAGCTGCAGGCACCCCCTGGAAGTCAGGCCCACAGCAGTGATCCTCTTGGGCACTCAGGATTGAGGGTTCTGGGGAGAGGTCACCCACTCTCCCCCACACCCCTGCAAGGAGGCACCGCCCCCCCGGGGCCCCATCAGATCCCCCAGAGAGCCCCTTCCCAGGTCTTGGCCCTCTGCACGGTGATCGAATTCCCTCACCCTGCAATTTTGGGAGCGCCTCTTTAAACGCACAGAAAGGGCAACACGCGTCCGGGCCGGCGCCGGTACCTCAACCAGCGCAGGGAGGAACGCCGCAGGGCGGCACTCACCTGAGCAGCAGCCTTGGTCCGAGGAGGTAGACCGATGGAGGCGGCAGCCGGAAACTGGGTGTGCGCGAGCTGAGCGGGGCCGTGGTAGGTGCGGATGTCTCCGTATCTGTACTCCTGGAAGAGCTCCCCGCTGGAGTGCACAATCTGCACGCCGTGCGTCACCACCACAGGTGGGGTCAGAGGCAGCCCCTGCAGCTGGTTGCTGGGGGTGACCGTGAGGATGCGGGCCTCCCCATGGGACGCAGGGGCCGGCGCCGCTTTGGCTTCCGCCGTCTTGGCCGCGTCTTTCCCAGGCTGCTGCGGGACCTTGCTGGCCGGTGGCCCCTTCACCACCCCATCCGCTGCCCGGGGCTGCTCGCTGACCGCCGTCACGTGCGGATGCACCATGATCCTCACGTCCCGGGGCACGGTGTACGGGTGCAGCCGGTACTCGGACTGCATGACCAGCACTTCTGACTGCACGGGGGCCGCAGCCCGAGCAACAGGGAGGTGATAATGCACTTCCTCCTCCGGAGGGTGCTGGGAGGCCAGGGCCGGCACACCAGCTGCAGCCGGCTGGGGTGTGCCCGCACGCTGTGGGGCCCTGACCTCTATCTGCTGGGGCTGCAGAGGGGCCCGCGGAGAGTGAAGGGTCTCCGGCCGGATGCTGTAGGTGATGCTGGGCAGTGTGGGCGTGTTCATTCTCACCTCGCCCTGGGACAGGTGGCTAAGGGACACAGTCTGGGTGATACTGTGGGGCGGCATGATGACAGACTGCTCCGGGTGTATGCTGGAGATGAACTGAGGCACAGGGATGCCTGCTGCCAGCATGACTGTGGCGTTAGTGGAGAGAGCAGTGGACGTGGTGCTGCTGGGGTGGCACGCTCTCGGGAACGGGGACGGAGCGGGCCCACTGGGTCGAGGAGAATGTGCATCTGGCTTTGTGGCTGCCAAATGGGAGACCGTTCGATCTGTCGGGGTGCTGGGCCCTGAGGCGACGTGGTTCACTTCTGTGGACAGTTTGCTGGGCAGAGCAGGAGGGTGGTGGGGATTGAGAGCGGACCCCAGATTCGCTGGCTGGAGGACCTTGGTCTCTATTTTGAGGGTGACGGGGTCAGCAAGCTTTTTATTAGTGGTGACGATGCTTGGGGTGAGGACCAGCTGGTTGTGAACCAGCACCGGGGGCGTGTTTATGCCCTGGGTGAGAACCTTCACCGTGCCACCCTGGGTGACAGGTGCAGACACGGAGAGGTGGATGGGCTCGGGCTTCTCCAAGGACGGACGGTCAGCCTTCACGGATGAAATCACGGGAGATGCGTTATACGTCTGGGCAGTCAGCACCAGAGTTGAATGAGTGGCCACGTTGGCAAAGCCCGAAGGAGCCTGGGGGCCCTTGGGCGAAGGCTGTGACGGGGCCACAGAATCAGGCTTGACCTGGGACTTGGACACCGACTGTTGGAATTCGATGTCCATGGCACTGGCCGGGGGGATCTGGCTGATCTTGGCGCTGATCCGCTGTGGGCCTTCCGTCTTCTGCCCCGAGTAGCTCAGGAGCACGACCCCTTCAGACGTGTTCACACGCAGCCCGGTGCCAGAGCCCGCGTCTGCCGGGCGGTCGTCGATCACAGACATAGACCCTGGGTGGAACCGACTGTTCTCGTTGGTGCTGGGTCTGGGCTTGCACTTTGCCGATGGTGTCATCACTGCACCTGCCACCGTCACCGCGCCCGTGCTGGTGGCGGTCGCGCTGCCAGATGCGGCAGTCACTGCACCCGCTGTGACAGTCACCGCGCCCGCATTCATGGCACCCGCGGCGGCGTTCACCGTGCCCGTGGCGGCGTTCACCGGAGCAGTGAGCACATTCACCGGCCCCGTGAGAACATTCACTGGCCCCTTGAGGACATTCACGGGGCCGGCAGGAGTGTTCACCAGGCCTTTCAGAGTGGCCACTGAGCCCTTCACGGGGCCCTTCAGGGCGTTCACGGGGCCGGTCAGGGCGTTCACGGGGACCAAGGAGACGTTCACCAGGCCTGTCAGAGCACTCACCAGGCCGGTCAGGGTTTGAGGAGCTGGTTTTGCCAGAGTTATCTTTTGCGAGTTCTCCAAATCGATGCTCACGGGCATCCGGCTAATCACAGAAGTAATTTTGGGAGCAATGACTGGAGCCACCTTTTCCTTTTCTGTGGCTACTGGAACCTCTGGGGCCTGTGTGTCAGAGGTGTTGGGTGCTGGAGCTGCTGGTTTCTCTTCTAAAGGTGGCTTTTTGGGCTCAACTGGAGGCAGGGGCGGTGCCTCATGCAGGCAAGGGGCAGCGCTCACAGGCTCCGCGATGGCGGCCGTGACACTGGTGGAAGTGATGCCAGTGGCAGAGACGTATTTGGGGTCCATGAGGATCTTCCTCAGTGTACTGGAGCTGGTGTCAATGTCGGAAGCTTTTGTGTCTGGGGGAAGAGCTGGAGATGGGGTGGACTGAGCCCGAGGATCCTCCTGCCTGGTGATCCACTCGGTGACCTTGGTAGGGGGGCTCTGGTGTGGGGCCCCCCCAGAGGCAACAGGGGGTGGGAGCTTTGCTGCAGTTACCGAAGGGATTGTGGGGGTACTTGAGTCACTGGGTGGGGTCACGGGGTCACTTTCAATGATGGAATGCACCTTGAATCTGGCTTGAGGTTCATCCTCCACTGGTGCTGGCTGGGAGGGAGGGGGAAGGTCTGGGAGCGCAGACACTCTGGTGGGAGTCTTCTCTTCAACGCTGCTTTCTTGGGGCAGATTCTCAACGGATGGAGTCTTGCTTGGGTCCGAAGCACAGGACTCAGACGGAGTGGACTGGGGCTTTTCTCTCTGCTGCTCTTCCTCTGGAGTTTCTGGGGGTGGCACTGCCGTCCCCTCATCTGTAGCAGGACTCTTGCATTGAACTTGGTCAGGTTCAGGGATGTGGGTCTCTGCAGTGCCCCCCGGTTTCTTATTTGTATTCCGTTTACGACGTGACCGACTTGACTTCTGGCGGCCTTTCTCTTTCCGAGCAAGAGTGACTTCTGCTTCTTTTGACCCTTTGGCTTCTGGCACTGGCTGGGAGGTTCCGCTGCTGTTCCCCCCAGCTTCCTTGGTATCTGCTGGGTCTGCTGAGGGGTCAGGGGCACTAGCTGGTGGCCCAGAAGATTCTGTAGCAGCTTCGGTCTCCAAGATGCCAGACACGGCCTCATTGGTCTCAGGCTCCATGCCCTCCCCAGGGGGCTGCGGAGCCTGAGAGCGGGCCTGTGGATCTGTCTGGGATTCGGCGGGGTAAGGTGCCGCTGCTGGGAAATTTTCTGCCTCCCCAGAAATGTCGTTGATGATGGAGCCAATGGCTGCAGCCAGTTCTGTTTCACTTGCTTGGTGTGCCGGCTTGTCTCCGTCCTCGGTGGAGAGGCCGTCTGGTGCATCTGTGGCCGCCGCCTTGAAGGCCGCGGAGGAGGCTTCAGTGAGCTTTGCGATGTTCTCCACAGCCTGCTCCAGCTCCATCTGCTTGGCTAACTGATTGGCTTCTGGGGACGGCGCAGAGGCAGACACATCTTCCTTCTCCTCCACTTCCTTGTCCGGAGGGGCTGGATCACTGTTCAACTGGGATGATAAACTCCCTTCCTTCTGGGGACTCTCGCTCTTCTCGGCGGGGCCGGCCACCACCTCCGCTTCCTTCTCCACCGCCAGCCCCCCGGCGCCCGCCGCCACACTCGGACTGACACTGGTATCCACGTTTTTCAGATTTGCAGATTTGTCCACTGCTGACCTAGAGTTTCGAGATCTTCCTCTCTTTGACTTGGAGTTTTTTTCAGGGGCTGTCTTCTTCTCCACCACTTCGACTGCGGGGTCTTCTGGTGCATTTTTGTCTGTGCTCATTTCTTTTTTGTCACGTTTTTGTTCATTTCCTGCTTCTTCTTTATCAGCCTTGGATTTTGTGTTATTTTCTTTCACGCTTCCTTGGGGACTCACCTCAGCGGCTGCTTCCAGACGTTCAACATCTACTTTTGGCTCATTTTTCCCCCTTTTCCCTTGTGGGCCACCAGCAGCTCCTGATTTTTGGGCTCGTGGGGACCTCCATCCCTCGGCTGGTTTGAGTGTCTCAACTGGTTCTTTCACCTCGGTCTCCTCATCTTCTTCAGCCCGACGGCGGGTTTTCGGAGGCCTCCCCCTCCTTGGGGTTGTGGGGACCACCGCGGCCTCCTGCAGCTCTCGCTCCAGTCTCTTCCTGGTCACTCGTGGCTGCTCCACAGGCTCCTTGACAGGAGAGCGGCTCTCGTGGTCACCCATGGTTGCATAGACACTCCTCACATTCCGGCGCCTTGTTCGGCTGAGGGGCAGACTTGGTTCAGGGTGTTCTGGGTCTGCGGCTGAGTTTTTAGAGGCGGTCCTTGTAATCTTCTCTGCCTCCATCTTCAACTCTAAAAGCTTCTGTGCTTCTCCCCGAGGAGAACTGGACCGCTTGAGCTTCTCCCGGTCTATGCGCTCGCTCTTCCTGGTGACAGGCTTCTCCACGGTACTTGCTGCAGCGGCCTGAATGGGGGTCTTGGAACGCTTGCTTTTGTTTGGCTTTTTCTCTTTCGTAGCAACTGGAGGATCAACGTCAGTGTCTTCAGAAGCTTGAGGCTGGACCTCAGGGACAACTTCAACTTTCTGATTTGCACTAGGCTCAACATTAGCAGCTAAGTTTGGCTTTTCCACTTTTGGCTCATCAGCCTCCTCAGGCTTCTGAGTTGGTTTTGAAAGTGGTTGGGTACCATCGGGTTCTGGATCTGTGGTGACCTCTACCTGGGAAAATGAGGCCCCGGGAGTTGGAGGCTTGGTGTCCAAATAAGGCAGCTGGTCAGCTGATGAGTCCTCTTCCACAACCAACGGAGCCCCAGCAGCATCTTTACTGGGGTCCACTCCTGAGGGCAGGTCAGCCTGTTGGGCTTGCTGCACAGCAGTAGCAGCCTGCTCAGACACAGGCTTCGCTTCTTCGGAGGCGGAGGCGGAGGCCGGCTCCCTGGGCTTCTCTTCTGTCACCAGGGGCACTTCCCCGGCCTTGTCGCTGGCTGTCTTCTCCAGTGCCGACGACGTGGACTCCGGAGCTACAGCTGTGACAGCAGGAGGCCCAATCGGAGGGGGAGTCTTCAGTTCTGACTCTTTACTCTCAGAAGCAGATTCTGGGGTCTCAGGAGGATCCTCGGTATCTTCCTGTTTCTCAGCCTCTTTGGGTTTTTGGTCTTTTTCCTTTTCTTTCTGTTGCATTCGTGTGAGTTCCATAAATCTGCTATGGAAAAGAACTACTGGCTCTTGAATCAAATCGGCTGTGCTGTTCGCTCCATCAGATGTCTGCCGCCCGTACAACCTACCAGAAATGAAGTCTGGTTCTTCATCTTTTCTCTCTAGATGCTGCAATCGCTTGGAATCTTGTTCAAAGATTGAACTGTGTAAAAAACGAGATGCAAATAACTCCTGTCTTTCCTGTTCTTCTTCTTTATGATCATCTTTTTTATCATCCATTTTTCCTTCTGAATCAGTCCGAATTTTCTTCTTTTTCATGTACCAGGATGGAATAGGTCTTGGAGCAGAGTCAACCTTTTCTTTATCTTTGTTGTTTCGAAAATTAGCAAAACGGGAGTCCCAATCAAGGAAAGACCAATTTTCTTCTCGAGATGAAGAGAGTGATTTAGCTCTTTCAAGCAAAGCCTTGGTGTCTGGTGTGATTGTCTTATCCAATGCAAAAGAATAAAATTTGTTCCTTTCTAAAGAACTGGAGAGTCTTTCATCTCGCTCACGTAGTTTGTCTTCTCTGTCCCTCAATAAAAAAGACAGCCGAGAACTCTCATATAAAGCAGAGGCTCTGGGTGAGTGGGACTTGTGTTCACCATCTTCATCAGAATCAGAAGGCACCTCACCAGGTTCCAAGTCACGTACAGACCTCTTTCGAAGGCTCTCTCTCTTAATTATGCTGTTTGGGAAACTCACGTCAAATCTGCTGGCATCTTGTTTCATTTGAGAATCCCACCGATTTAGTTCATCTTCAGAATTCAAGACAGAGAGCTTTATTTTGGCCATGTCTGCCATCTGTTCTCTCCTGCTAGAATCATAAGGATTAAACTTTAAGGACTCTTCTCTGACTGTTACGTTAGAATAGGGGAGACCTTTTTCATCTGCCTTAGGAGACCCTTTTACTGACAAGAGCCTAGGGGAGCCCACAGGGTCGTCTTCCTCATGGAAGGAACCATGCCGGATACTGGGAGAGCCACCAGTCCTTTCGGAGTCTTCACTGATTTGGCGTGAACTTCTGTAATTCCTCTCTCTCTTGGTGCAGGTATCAAAATCAATGTGGTCCATCCTTTTCTTTTTGCTGGGAGGAGAGTCATCAGTGACATCTTGGGGGGGTTTGCCTACCTCGTGAACCAGACTCCGTCTTTCATATTCATCTACATCTTTTTTAGGACTGCCAAACTTCTCAGACTTGGCAATTTCCATCTCCATCTGCTGTTTTCTACGGCTCTGCTCCATTTGTTTTCGGTAACTCTGCGTGTGATCAATATCAATGCCAATTTTTTCTTCAGTATTTACTGAATGTGGTTTCTCTTGGCTTGATTTACATTCAAGTGTCTCATCACGAAGACTGCAATAGTTTTTCCTAATATCTTCTCTCTCTGGTCCTTGATCATCTAATAACTGCAGCTGTTTGAGTTGTGGTTTTGAGGGAATGGGTTTTTTTGCCTGGGTTTCTTGATTTTCCACAGATTCGCATACCAGTTCTCCCAGCCTCGCTTGCAGGTCTGAGTTGGGCCTTGAGCCAGTCCCAACAGAAACACTGGCAAGCTCCTGACAGTCTTTGGGGCTGGGAACAGCATTAAGTCTGTCTAGTTTGATTTTTTTAGATTCTCGTTTAAGGGTTTCTTTCCTCACAGGCTTTCTTTCTGACTCTCCTTCCCTCAGAAGAACGACATCTCTAGATGATAGGTCAGGTTGCTTTTTTAAAAGGACCCGAGCGTCCTCCAACTCTGGACTACTTTTCTTGACTTCTGATTTTTGCCTTTCTGCTTTCAGATTGGAATCTGCAAAACGCCTCTTTCTCGCTTCCAGTTTCTCCAAATCTACAGCGCTGACCCCGTCCGCAGTCTGCTCTGGTTTTAGGTGCTTCCTGGGCTTAAGCCTCCCTTCCTTATCTACCACTTCGATGTGGCTAGACAGTCCCTTTTCCTTTGGCACTTTCATTCTAACAGATTCCAGTTTAGACAAGTCAGACTTTGTAGGCTCCGGTTGACAGACCTGAAGTTTCTGATCTAGGGCAGAAGACTTGGCACTGTCATTATCAAGCCTGGCTTTCAGCTTTTCCAAAGAAGTGTGGTCAATAACTTTCCCCTCTTTCTCTTTCACTCGAGTCAGAACCACACAGGGCATGAGCTCCAGGCGGTTTTTTGCTACTCCTTCTTTGTCAGCTTTCTCTCTGCTCAATTTATTAGAACTCCTTGATTTTTCAGGGCTCTGTTCTCGCTCATTTTCTTGGTCTGTCTCTGAAGACTGAGAACTAGGGGAATGAACTTTTCCTTTTCGTTTCTGCTTTTCAGTCTTGTCCTTTTCCACTTTTTCCTTCCTTATTAAGCGTCTCTCTCTTTCCACTCTCTCAGGATCGAAAGTCCTTTCTTTATCTGTCTTTTCATTTTTAGCATAGCGTTCCAGACGAGATTTGTCAAGTTTGTCATATCTTGGAGGGGAAAGTGAGCTACAGCTCCCACTCCGGTCTGAGGATCGGCTGTAAATCCTCCTTTCAGAATCACTTGGCAAGCGCTCCGACTGTGAGGGAGACGCTCCAGGACTCTGCGGGCGTCGCAAGTGCACCGGACTCTGGCTGCGCTCAATTGGCCTCCTCTCATGGTCTCTGTCCCGGTCAGACTCAAACCTTTCACGCTCTCTCTCTCGTTCCCTTTGCCTGTAACTGTACTCCCGGATATCCTGTTCGTAAGGGTCATTTCTGTAATCCCTGTATTCTCGAGGATCGTCATAGTATCGTGATTCATAGTAGTCTCCTTGGTAGGTTTCCCATTCTGAATAAAATTCTCTCCCTCGGGCTGGGTAGTCCCGTCTGGAATCCTCAGGATATGTGCCCGGAGTACGAACATTCTCGTAGTACGTACGATCTTGGCTATAGTCGTAAGACCCCCTCCGTTCCTCTCTACCAAATATGAAAAAGAATGTATTAGTTCTTTTGTTTTCTTGTCATTGACACATTAAATCACACACGAGATGACAAAATCCTGCTTCTAAAAATCTTGGGCGCCTGAGTGGCTCAGTCAGTTACGTGTCTGCCTTTGGCTCAGGTCACGATCCTGGGGTCCTGGGATCGAGCCTCACGTGGGGCTCCCTGCTCAGTGGGGAGTCTGCTTCTTCCTCTCCCTCTGCCACTACCCCCTCCCCCGCTCATTCTCACTCTCTCTCAAATAAAGTCTTAAAAAAAAATTTGCCATTCTTCACTCATTAGTTAGACGTGGACCATCCAATACTATCCGTAGCCACAACCCACACATGGCTACTGAGAACCTGAAATTTGAGATGTGAATACAGAATACACACCGGACTTGGTAGATTTAGTTTTATTTATTTATTTATTTATTTATTTTTTTTAAGATTTTATTTATTTATTTGAGAGAGAGAGAATGAGAGATAGCGAGCACGAGAGGGAAGAGGGTCAGAGGGAGGAGCAGACTCCCTGCCGAGCAGGGAGCCCGATGTGGGACTCGATCCCGGGACTCCGGGATCATGACCTGAGCCGAAGGCAGTCGCTTAACCAACTGAGCCACCCAGGCGCCCTAGATTTAGTTTTATTTAAAAAAAAAAAAAAAAAAAAATTCTTCAGTAACTTATTTAAATTGGTTGTATGTTGAAATAATATTTTAGACATACTGAGTTAAATAAAATTAATTTTACCTTTTCATTTTTTACTGTGTCTACTAGGAAATTTAAAACCACAAATTTAGGTTGCATTACGTTTCTACTGGACAGCACTTCAGCCTTTTTTATTCTTTTGGTTGAGGTGTCACGACTTATAATAAGCACTAGTATTCAACAGTACCACATCCCCACATTTCTAAGTCTTTCATAATTACTTTTCTGTCAAAAGATATTCTTATCACAACTTGGGAAACAAATGCATTATAGGGAAAAATAGAGAATAATTTAACTGAAATCCTCTCACCTACATGACCCACATGATACTGATAATACCTCCCAGTTCACAATTTAAAAAAAAACACATTGGGGGGCCAGTCTCCCTCAGCTATCTCCTCAATTGTAAAATGGTGGTAACCTTTCCTCATAAGGCTCTTAAGAAGATTAAATAAGATAAAGAGTTTTAAGAATTTTCCTGACATAATGTGAGGCACATACCTGGCCTTCAGTAATGTTACTTTTCCCCAAGCCACCAACTGAACACAAGCTTTGTAAGAGGATTTCTCAATTGTAAAGGAATTCACTGTGGTTTTCTCTTATAGTGACCTATCCAGGGGCATTCAAGATAGGATTAAATGTACACACAAGAACACGTATGATGGATAAAATGAAATTCACCCGTAACAGAGACCAATTCTTTCACTTTTGTTCACTCTCCATTTCTGTTCCCTCAAGGTCATACATTCTACACAGTATTGCCATTAGTGGCTTACTGAAACACAAAAAATTTAGAACTTAAGCCCCTAAAAGGCATGAGTTTTTTTTCAGGTCTTCTTGTAACAGTATTTGGCTCATAGGAGGCACTCAAGTATCTGTTGAAAGAATGAACCTTAGAAAAATATGTCAAAGCTACTACTGGGTGATGTTCTATCCCACCCTCCACAGCAAATGAAGCATCTAAGACTGAACATTCAAACACTGGAAGCATCAATAAAACATTATTATATGTATTTATACAGAATTTCTCAGTCCAAAGAGAATATTTTATGGTATATCTGTACTATTTTAATTGGATTCAAGATGATCTTTCTCAAGTTCCACAGGAATCATACTCTTTGCCTAAATAATGACCAGCTACCTTAAAATAAATGTTACTAAGCATGGAACTTGGCTAATTTAATTCACTGCCAACATAAATACAAACTCCAAGGAAGCATCTTTTCATACATAAAGGTAAACATACTATATGCTTTCTAATATAAAGTGATTAACACACCTAGAATGGTCACTGGCTCACCGCCCACATTAACGTGGGCTTGGGATGCCTGGGTAGCTCAGTTAGTTAAGCATCTGCCTTCAGCTCAGGTCATGATCCTGGAGTCCCAGGATCGAGCCCTGCATAGGGCTCCCTGCTCAACGGGGAATCTGCTGCTCCCTCTGACCCTACCCCCTTATGCTTTCTCTCTCTCAAATAAAACAAAACAAACAAAAAAACACAGTAGGCTTAAAATAATACTATAAAAACAGAAGTATGTTTAGATTAATTAAACTAAAACTATATCCAAAAATATGAAGTTACATAAGTCAAAGGTGTATGTGTAAACATTAGTGCTGGAGCACTATTCAGTTTAATAAATACTGATTTTGCACATATTTTGCTGGGCCCCTTGACCACCAAAAGAAATGGGTGTTCCCGCCCTCAAAGAATGCAAGTCAAGTAGGAGACAGCACAGCTGCACACTTGTACCTTGGACAGAAGGGTGTCCAAAGAACCTGGAAAAGCCAGGTGTTGAGATAACTCTGTTCACATGACTGCACAATATCCCAACTCCCCTAAGTAGGTGGGAAATTCACCTAAAGCGTAACAGGATCTTGTAAATTCATCTTTTTCTTTTTTTAAAGATTTTATTTATTTATTTGAGAGAGAGAGAATGAGAGATAGAGAGCACTAGAGGGAAGAGGGTCAGAGGGAGAAGCAGACTCCCTGCTGAGCAGGGAGCCCGATGCGGGACTTGATCCCGGGACTCCAGGATCATGACATGAGCCAAAGGCAGTTGCTTAACCGACTGAGCCACCCAGGCGCCCAAGGATCTTGTAAATTCATCTTGAGAATCATTTTGGTAAAGTGTATAAAGCTCAATGCACTAGCAGATAGGGGCACTGGGCTTATCTCCAGCCCATGGTCTTAGCCTGTGACCTTATCAGCAAAGTCATCTGGTCTTCAATTCCTACCAAAAGTAACAGAGGAAAAGAGTCACGGCCCTACCTCTCTGACACAGTATTTGAGGGAATAAATGAAATGCTACTTTTAAACCGCAGTACCCTATGCAAATCAGTCACTGCATTCCTAGGCTAAGCTATCATTAGAGGTAAAGCATTTTTTTCATTCATGCATTAACTATCCAGTGGGATGACCTCCTTCCACTCTATGGAAAGGGCAAAGAACCTCAAGTTCTACTGCAAGGGATTATTCCATAAGCACTGCGAGATATCTTAGTGGCAAAGGGGGCAAAACTGAGTCACAGTTAAGTCCCATATCCTCCTGCTTCCTACATTAGGAGATAAACTCCATTCAACAGGGATAAATAACCATGGGTAAGAACTAAAGAACAAAGCCAGAGCCAGATCATTAGTAAAATGAGTGAATTTAAGCGTTAACATACAAAAATGAACACCCGCACAGCATTACCCAACCCTCGGACAAGACACTATTCTCTGAAAAATATTTCATGTATGCACAGAGGATTTTAAAGGATGTTTTATGTCTTAGGTGCCACTAGACCACTAACACACTTTCCACTAGCTTATGGGGAAGGATTCCTATAAGCACTTAAAATGTTAACAATGCCTTTAAACTGCTACTTGGGGAGCCAGGATGGAAAACGTTTTTCTCTCTCCACAGACCCACATGTTCTCCGACATATGCATACGCATCCTCTCTCACACACACATACACAAACTGACACAGGAAAGCCTTGTATCAAAACTGACTTTCTGGCTAAAGGACTGTGGATTCATCTACTGGCGAAAAACTATCAAATCCTTAGAAGTTCAAGCTTTGGGGAATTTGGCTGTAGGATACATTTTTCATTTAAAAAACCTCCCCCTGGGGCGCCTGGGTGGCTTAGTTGGTTAAGTGACTGCCTTTTGCTCAGGTCATGATCCCGGGGTCCTGGGATCGAGTTCCACGTGGGGCTCCCTGCTCAGCGGGGAACCTGCTTTTCTCTCTGCCTGCCACTCCCCCTGCTTGTATGCTCTCGTTCTCTGTCAAATAAATAAATAAAATCTTTAAAAAACAAAACAAAACAAAACAATCCTCCTCAGGGGTGCCTGGGTGGCTCAGTCGATTGGGCGTCTGCCGTCAGTTCGGGTCGTGGTCCCAGGGTCCTGGGATCGAGCCCCACATCAGGCTCCCTGCTAGGCGGGGAGCCTGCTTCTCCCTCTCCTCCCTGCCTGTGCTCTCTCTCTCTCTTGCTCTCAAGTGAATAAATAAAATCTTAAAAAAAAAAAAAAATTAAAAACCTCTCCAGGGTATGTGTTGTGGTGAGCACTGTGTATTGTTTAACACTGATGAATCATAGACCTGTACCCCTGAAACAAATACATTGTACGTTAATAATAATAATAAATAAATCACTAATAATCTAACCACCCTGAAATAGATAAAAATGCTATATATAAATTTATGTATGTGTATATACATATATGTATTCTATATGTGTGTATGTGTATACATATCTTTCCAGTCTTTTTTCTTTGCATATGTTACTTTTGTTTTATAAAATTGGGTCATACTGTACCCTACTGCTTTATAACCCACTTTAAAAACTCTCATTAAATCATAATATTGCATTATTAAATATTTTTATTTATTTATTTTTTTAAAGATTTTATTTGTTTGACAGAGAGAGAGACAGCAAGAGAGGGAACACAAGCAGGAGTGGGAGAGGGAGAAGCAGGCTTCCAGCCGAGCAGGGAGCCCGATGCGGGGCTTGATCCCAGGACCCTGGGATCAGGACCTGAGCCACCCAGGCACCCCTGCATTATTAAATATTTTTAAAGAAAAAGAATGCAAGGGGGCGCCTGGGTGGCTCAGCCGTTAAGCGTCCGCCTTCGGCTCAGGTCCTGATCCCAGGGTCCTGGGATCAAGCCCCACATTGGGCTCCCTGCTCAGTGGAGAGTCTGCTTCTCCCTCTCCCTCTGCCTGCCGCTCCCCCTGCTTGTGTGTTCTCTCTCTCTCTGTCAAATGAATAAATTAAAAAAAGAAAAAGAATGCAAGGATGGTTCAACTACAAAACTCAATCAACATTACACACCATATTAATAGAATGAAGGAAAAAACACATGATCATTTCAAATGGGAAAAAAAATCCAGCACCCTTTCATGATAAAACAAACAAAACAAAAAAACCAAACACCTTATCAAAGTAGGAATAAAAGGAAACTTTCTGAACATAGTAAGTGTATGAGAGGGAACCTGGGTGGCTCAGTCAGTTAAGTGTCTGCCTTCAGCGCAGGTCATGATCCCAGAGTCCTGGGATCAAGTCCCGCATTGGACTGGCTCTCTGCTCCGTGGGTAGCCTGCTTCTCCCTCTCCCTCTGCCCGCCACTCCCTCTGCTTTTGCTCTCTCTGTAAAATCTTAAAACCCAGGGCCACCTGGCTGGCTCAGTTGGTAGAGCATGTGACTCCTGGTCTGGGGCTTATAAGTTCACGCCCATGTTTGGGTGTAGAGATTAGTTAAAAATAAAATCTTTAAAAATAAATAAAAATTTAAGAAAACTGTCCCAGTATTCAATGACTGCCATACAATATTCCACAAAATGACTCAAAAAAAAAATATATATATATACATTCTATGACTTAAAAAGTGGCAAGAACAGGCAGTATAAAGGGAATATATTCCACAGGTTTCGGGGCAACACAATCAGGATCTGACTCCTACTTGTTTGTAGACCCCCCTTTTATACCTAAACCAGAGTGTCTAAAGACATTTTTCATACATAGCCTTTTACCACATGTGTACAGAGGTGGAGATCCAGTGGTGACATTCCAGGAGACTTAATCATAAAGGTGTGTCTGGACAAACAGCTTGACCATGTGGATGATAGTTTACATTTTCAAATGTGATCGGCTATTGAAGCACTTGATGACACTATGTTAGGGTGTTTTAATATATTCAGTCTAAAAAGGAGTCAATCATCAGTTTGGGGACAGTTCTAAGCTAACAGAGATAGCCTGGTCCAAACTATGAGACTTAAAATGATTCGGGACTGCAATATTTCCTACAAGCAGCAGGAAAAAAAAAAAAAAATCAAATACTACATAACCATGACCAAAAAAATTAACAGGAGTAAATAAGGTTTCCTTTTATATTGCTGAAGTTACCAATTTATATATGCTTTGGCTTACTGATTCACCATTTAGAAGATTCAAATTTAAAAGAAAGCTCTTGATAATCTTTTTCAATTAAAAAAAAATTCTTTTTTTCTTAAAGTAGGCTCCACGCCTAGTGTGGAGCCTAATGCAGGGCCCAAACTCATGACCCTGACTGAGATCAAGACCTGAGTAAAGATCAAAAGCCAGACACTCAACGGACTGACCACCCAGAGGCCCCTCAATTTTTTTTTTTTTTACTAACGGTATGAGCACATGCACAGTAATAATCTGCATGTTGTCATTACTAAATATACAGGACACTTAGTTTACAGTGCTCTTCAACTTGTTATCATATTTAATTTAAAACTGTTAAGCAGGATGATTTGTACATAAAGTTATAATCTAGCAAAACGGTAACTCTTTCAAATTCTAGGAGCATTCAATGAGAAATGTATTTAGCTTAACCTAAATCCCACGAGCCACAAGAAAACAGAATTCATAAAAATAAACCCGTGTTTCTGTATGAGGAGACAGAAGGAAAGGAGTTTTTTGGGGATAAGTGTAGAAATAAGGGGTGAAAAATAAAACGTAATCCCATCTAAGTCTGATGTATTTGGTATTTTAAAATCCAAGCTATGCTGATAGGTTTAAAATACATACCTTCTTGCTTGGGAAAAAAAAAATACATACCTTCTTTCTGCTAACATTTCATAAAAGTCTCTAATATCTTGACCAGATTTTTCCATACAGTGATAAAATGCCAGCTGACTTTCCCGATTTGCAAAGTCCACCTTAAAAAGAAAGAACAGCAGGTGTTTGATTCAAGTTTCAGGTTTTCAAGATGGAAAGCATTATTGAATTTGAAATCCTTCCCAACATAGCCCTCTGGATAAACTTCAAGTAAGAGCAATCTGTCTCAACTAAGTGAAATAGTCCTAACTGAAACTGTATTTTGTTAACATGAAATCTCTCTCAAATTCAAGAGAAATCTCGATATAGAACTATAATTTAAGGTCCTAGAACCCAGTACTGAAGGAGTGGAAAAGGCAAAATGGAAAACTGAAATAATACCTATCAAGATTCTAGGTTGCCAAATAATCAGATCAACTAAACCCAGAGTCTGTGTTAGATGTAAATTTGCTGGAACCACAAGTTAGAACATAAAATAAAATAAAGTATCGAAGAACATTTAAACTTCACTCACAGCTGGACCTCAGAGTCATTTAAGCCTATGATACCCATCATCTTTCAATATCTTATTTCAAAAAAGAATCGTTTCAATTTAACCATGATAGTTAGTATTAAGTGCATAAATTCCTTCAAATTATCATGAACAAGAGAAGAGGAAGAGAGAATCATTCAGGAAGCTGGAATGAGTGATACGTTGAGCTCCTGGGTGTGCAGATACCCACACGTGAATGTGGGCCAGCCTGCACCAAGAGCATACATGTAAGCATCAGGTACCTGGGGTGTAAAGAAGCACATTTCCTTGAATGACATGATTTTTAGGGAAAATTCTGTGGCTAATGACGCTGTGGCCTCAAGTAGCCAAGTATACAAATAGTAATATTCCCTTTAAAAACAGGACATACAGTGCATATCCTATAAACCACTCCCCTTGCTGGCCACCTACAAAATGCATTATTAAGAGAGTGGGATCTCAATATGATTTTGTTTCACTTCTTTTTAAAGTCATTCTGCACACCTTAATTTTATTCCCACCGATTTTCCTCCCCTTGGTCTCTTTTACAGCTGCTTGTGCATATTCAATTTCATTGTAGAGAACCAGGGCCATGCCTTTTAAGCGGTCAAACACCACCTATAAAAAACAACAACAAAAAAACAAAACAAAAACCAAATAAGAGCCTCATCCACTAGACTTAGTGTCAGTCCCAAGAAAATCCTAAGTCTCAAGGACGCTGCCAAGAAAAAACATATTTATATATTTTTTATTCTAGAAAAAATATCAGGCTTTTCCTGGTGATGCATGTTGTAGTGAAAACACACAATAAAAATGTGGAGGGACTGTTTACAATTGTGGATATTGTGGCTTGAGGTACATCATGCCTTTATTTTGTTTTTCTGTATTTTATTTTCCATGTTGACTGAGTCCTGTACTATAGTCAAGTAAGCATTCTTATAGTTCTGGCTAAAAAAAAAAAAACAAAAAACACACCCTTGAAAGAGAGAAAACAATGTAGAATACTGAATCAACAATAAATTTCAGTGAATTCTGGTTATAAGTAGAATTCTTAACTTAAAGCTGCTGGATTTTTTATTTATGCTAGCAATCTTTATGTTGTGTGTCTCTCCAAATGACAAAAGCTACACTGAAAGAAATGCCGTGCCCACCACAGTGTGAATCTGCTCTTAAGGAGTTCAAAGCTCTCCTTTCACATAATGGAGTGGGGTCCAGAGACCCTCCTCCTGCTGGGCGCAGGTACATACTTTACCAACATCGGTTAGATGTGTATTCTGTTGTATGATCGTCCCTTTAAAGTCATCTTGTTTGTTTTTTTTTTAAAATGAAGTCAATTACATATTAATGTGAATGTAAATAATTAGACGAATTTTAATGAGATAAAATTATAAAAACCCCTAAGAAACATTCTATTTAACAGTATTATGCAAATTAGTTTCAAAATTAATCTTGGCTAGTTCAAAATAGTTTTCCAAAATACTTCCTCATATCATAAGCTAATAGATACAGATGCCCTCCTATGACAAGTTATGAGTGATTAAAGAAAATGTCCACACTAAAACTTGGAGCTGACAGGATAGAATACTGAGACTAGAAAGTCAGAAGTAACTTGACACCAAAACCAAAACCTCCCACTTACCTTTACCACAGGCCCATATCGGCAGAAATGTCGTGTTAAATACTGATCCGACACATTTGAAGAAAGCCCGTCTAACCACACGCAGTTTGTAGGCATGCTTTTTCCAAAACCCAGCTGGATAGGAGAGGTGAAATTTCTATTAGTAAAGTCACCAATTATTCAACTACAGAATTCTGAAAAAAACCTGTCTTCTGTAGGAATCTTATCAACCATCATCCCAAAGGGCAACCATCTGGTTAAAATCAAATAGAAATTTATGTAAAACCAATTCTGCCAGGGTAAGCAAGTATTAATTCATCAGATTTTAGTTTATGGACTCTAGGCACTTAGATTTTTTTCCCCTCCTAGATTTTATTTTTTATTTATTTTTATGTATTTATTTTTAAAGATTTTATTTATTTATTTGACGGAGCACAAGCAGGGGGAGCAGCAGGCTCCCCGGTGGGGCTCAATCCCAGGACCCCGGGATCACATGAGCCGAAGGCAGACGCTTAACCGACTGAGCCACCCAGGCATCCCTATTTTTTATTTTTTAAAAGATTTATTTATTTACGGAGCATCTGGGTGGGCTCAGTTGGTTAAGCGTCTGCCTTCGGCTCACGTCGTGATCCCAGGGTCCGGGGATCGAGCCCTGTGTCTGGCTCCCTGCTCTGCGGGGAGCCTGCTTCTCCCTCTCCCTCCCCCAGCTTGTGCTCTCTTGCTCACTCACTCTCTCAAATAAATAAATATTTTTTAAAAAAAAAAAGAGTTATTTAGGGGCACCTGGGTGGCTCAGTCGTTAAGCGTCTGCCTTTGGCTCAGGTCACGATCCCAGGGTCCTGGGATCTACCGCTGAATTGGACTCCCTGCTCCGTGGGGAGCCTGCTTCTCCTTCTCCCACTCCCCCTGCTTGTGTTCCCTCTCTCCTGCCTCTCTCTCTGTCCAATAAATAAATAATATCTTAAAATAAATAAATAAATAAATAAAATAAGAGAGTTATTTATTTATTTATGAGGGTGGCAGAAGGAGAGGAAGTCTCAAGCAGACTCCATGCTAACAGAGCCCAATACGAGGTTGGATCTCAAGACTGTGAGATCACGACCTGAGCAGAAACCAAGAGTCAGACACTCTACCCACTGTACCACCCAGGTGCCCCAATATTTTATTTTTTAAGTAATCTCTACACCCATCATGGGACTTGAACTTACAACCCTGAAATCAAGAGTCACACGCTCTACAGACTCAGCCAGCCAGGCACCCCGGCAGGTATTAGTCCAGTGTGTAGTATAACAGGTGAGGAGGCAGACAACTGTGTCACCTTCATGATTATCTAACTGTACTGCAGTTTTAAATAATCACACATACACACAAAAAGCCTCCAAATCATAACAAATCGTAACACCACAATAACTTATGCAAAGTCCTTTACCTTGAGGCGATTATTTCCAAGGTACTCCCCATCCATCTTCTTAATAGCCTTACAAACACTGGCAATATCACAGTACTGCAAGAATGCATACTGAGGAACTCCATTTACTTTCTTAATATCAATATCCTGGAAAAGCCAATGAGCACCACTCAGTGACATGCCGAAAGGAAAAAAAGCAGAATAATCCAAACCCAAATGAGGTGCGTATTTCTCAAAACAAGTCATATTCCCAAAAATCATTTTCTTAAAATTGTACATCGTGATTCAACTGTAAATAGCGTGAAAGACTACACAACACAGCATTTTTTAGTCACAACCATGAAAACCTTCCTATGTGAAGCTCTTTGCAGAAGAGAAATTGCAAACTCAAAATTTAAAATCCACAATACCTGTGTTAAGAGAAATTTATAAAGGAAAGGTTGTGCTTGATTCAAGTGGTACATATACTAAAACTGGAATACAGAGAAGATTAATAAAGAAAAGGCAGCCTTGGGGTGCCTGGGTGGCTCAGTTGTTAAGTGTCTGCCTTCGGCTCAGGTCATGATCCCAGGGTCCTGGGATCGAGCCCCGTGCGTCAGGCTCCCTGCTCAGCGGGAAGCCTGCTTCTCCCTCTCCCTCTGCCTGCTTGTGTTCCCTCTCTCGCTGTGTCTCTTTCTGTCAAATAAATAAAATCTTCCAAAAAAAAAAAAAAAAGAAAAAAGAAAAGAAAAGAAAAGGCAGCCTATTTAATAAAAACATAAGAAATACTGTTGACCCTGAACAACAATGTGGTGGCAGGGGGGGCAGTTAGGCGCCAACCCCCAAGGCCGTTGAAAATCCAAATATAACTTTTGACTCCCCCAAAACTTAACTACCACAGCCTACTGTTGACCAGATGCCTTGCAGATAACATAGGCAATTAACACATATTTTGTATATATTATTACTGTACTCTTAAAGTAAGCTGGGAAAAGAGAATGTTATTAAGAAAATATTAAGGAAAAAAAAGTTCACATATAAGTGGATCCATGCAGTTAAAACCCATGCCGTTCAAGGGCCAACTGTAATTCCCTTCTGCAACAATCTAAAATCCTTATTAGGGGCAGGCCATTTAAAATATAATATCTGAGAAGAGTACGAATGGTAAAGAAATCAAGTTTTCAGGGGCGCCTGGGTGGCTCAGTTGGTTAAGCGACTACCTTCAGCTCAGGTCATGATCCTGGGACCCTGGGATCGAGCCCCACAATAGGTTCCCGGGTCAGTGGGGAGCCTGCTTCTCCCTCTGACCCTCTCCCCTCTCATGCTGTTTCTCACTCTTTCTCTCTCAAATAAATTTTTTAATTTTATTTACTTATTTACTTATTTGACAGAGAGAAACACAGTGAGAGAGGGAACACAAGCAGGGGGAGAGGGAGAAGCAGGCATCCTGCGGAGCAGGGAGCCCAATGCGGGGCTCGATCCCAGGACACTGGGATCATGACCTGAGCCGAAGGCAGACGCTTAACCAACTGAGTCACCCAGGCACCCCTCAAAAAGTGATTTAAAATTTCAACCCTAAATTAAAAGACTCATTCTATCAGTGTATCTAATGGAACCAAGCCTGGTGACTGATATATATGGTAATAACCTCTCATATCCAGAATCAATAAATATATAAATACCCAAACTACTTTGTGAAGATATATCAGAACACCATCCCTAGATTAAAGAAATACTCTATAAAGGCATAACCCCACCTCTTTATTTAAGTTTATTTATTTTTTAAGTAATCTCTACACCCAACATAGGGCTCAAACTTACAACCCTGAGATCAAGAGTCCCATGCTTTTTCAACTGAACCAGCCAGGCGCCCCTAGCCCTATCTCTTTAGAATGCTTGAAACCTGTACTCACACCTGACACTCTGGTCCTGCCTACTCAGACAAGGTGGTTTAAAAATCTGGCTTACCTACACATGAAAATGGTCCGGAGAGGCAAAACTTATACTTAAACAATAATGACCCATATTGTGATTATCTAAAGTATTCTGTAAATCACAATCTAAAGTATTGTGATGCTAGAAGCCTCTTAAGGGTCATAAGCCAATAATCAAAAGCTGAAATAGAGCAAAATGAATAATGCATTTAAAGAGCTATCTGAGGAGTCCTTTAAAAAAGCAGTAATTTATATTCAAAATAGTTCTACTTAAGTAATGGTAAGCAGGAGCTGATTTTCACCACAATGTAGAAGGTAACAACCCAGGATAACTCCATTTAAGAGAAATGGTCTCCAAAGAGTACTGGTGGGTAGACTCACCACATAGGTTCTTCTAGCTATAGCATAATCTGTTATCGATAAGCAGCAGACCATTTTCCCAAAGTTTGTGTGTCATTAAAATAGTCACCCTCATAAGCAATTGCAAGCATGATGAGATGTGGTTTTCAAAAAGAATGTTGACGTGGCCATCTTACTGAGAAGCATGGCCCTTAAAACACAATAATCACTCCATTTTCAGCAACCCTGTTGATGAAAATGTACCTGTGTCCAAATACAACTTCTTATACTGCCCCAAAATTCAAAGTAGCAGCCACACTCAAATGTGGGTCTGAAAGTTTTATCAATTATGAATTAACTCATAAATGCCAATGAGCAAATTAAGTATTAGATCACGGTCTAAAGAAAGAAAAAGCTGGAGCCCATATAGGCAGGTGAACTCCAGGTCACTCATCCAAGCAGGCAGTACAGCTGGAATTAGAGTATATGATAAAAGAACTTAAAATAATTGAAAAAGAAAGGAAAATGTATGTTTTTCTGTTTCTCTAAATATATACCTTCTGTTTTTTCTTGACTTTCTACCAACCACTTCTCTCTTGTCCCTACTCCCTGTAAGATGAGGTTAGATCAGCTACAAGCACAAATGTTTTATTCTCTAGATTACGTCACTAAAAAAAAAAATAAGATTTTTGCTTACAACATCAGTGTATAGATAAGAATGGATAGCTGGATGGGGGCGCGCGCGCATGCGCGCGCGCGCGCACACACACACACACACACACACACACCTGAAAGATGAACAACTGTTGTCCCTACCCAGAACATCTTTTTATTCTCCAAAGTCCAAAATTACACAGCAATTTCTTTGCTGTTATTAATACAGACGAAGTCTAGGAAAGACAGAAATAATTTTCCTATTTTTTCAAACACAAAACAAAATAGTGTATGTATCCCAAGGGTACAAAGCTGTAACCAGACTATTTTCATTAGAAAGTGACTTAAAACAAGTCACGAAGAACAGAAAAACCCTCTAAATTCCTAAATTTAACAATGACTTGCATAATATAAAAAGTGATTCTAATTAAAATTTCAAAATAGAATGGAGCTTCTGGCATGACATCCACATTCCAGTAATCCCCAAGGTAGTCTGATGTGCACTGTGAGAACACAATACTCATACACTAAGCTGCTACTTCTTTCTTACAAACATATTATTTCTTCTTTATTTTCTTTCCAACCCACAGGACTAGAGATGGCTTTGAACAGCACCCATGGACAAAGAAAAACGGATACAAAAATATATATGTAAACAAAATAAGGACAAATATCTATTACACAGTTTTACATATACATATAAAACAGTCCCCCAGTGAGTTTTGCCGGATCATCTTTTAGCAGGAGTTAAAAAACACACAGGGCAAATGAGAAAAATATTTATTACACCACCTAAATATCATCTTTCCAAATATAATCTGTACTATGCTTTATGTTTTACGACAAAGATCTAAAACTGTTTTTACTGTAAAAAGCAACATACCACAATTTCTCCAAAGCGCTGGAAGATGTTGCGAAGGTCATGGTAAGTAGTGGTTTTTTCAAGGTTGCCAATGAAGAGGGTTCTTGTTGCTTTGGGGTGAAACTCATCTATCCTTTCATCCAAAGGACGAAATTCATTTTCACTTTCCGTTTCTGTTAAGTGGGATGGGGGCAGAGTAAAAAGAGAAGAGTTTGTTTTTATTTTTTATTTTTTTGAGCCGAAGGCAGACGCTTAATGACCGAGCCACCCAGGCGCCCCTGTTTGTTTGTTTTTAAAGTAATCTCTACACTCAAAGTAGGTCTCAAACTCACAATCAAAAGATCAAGAGTTGCATGCCCTACTGACTGAGCCAGCCAGGTGCCCCAAAACAAAGTGTTTTAATGTGTATTTATATATCATGGGAAAATCTACACTTGAGAAGCTATGTCTCTGAAATATTGCCTTTGAATAATATACAATCTGAAAAATTATATACACCTTCAGAAATAGCTGCCTTTTGCTAACTCCAAAGGCTAAAGAAACTTGCCAACAAAACTTAGGGGGAAGTAGCATTTTCTTTGATCTTTAAAACAGAAAAGTGGGACTGAATTTGTCTGTAAATTGATTTGTTTTAAAAATATCACTGACACAGAAATAGATTTTAAACCCCAGCAAAAATAGTAATTACTTAAGCCTAATCTTAGGTTCCAAAAATTATGCAGCAGACTCTCAATGTGAAGTATAAAACTACAATCTGAAACACACATAAAACTCAACTGAAAATAGCCCAGCTTCATTACTTAATTTACTTTTCAACATTTTAGAAAATATTTAGCATTTTACATTTGTCATACTAATTAACAAAGCCCAAGTGTCTACATGTAGCAATTGTTAGATACAAGAATAATAATTGTACGAAAACGGACTGAAGCAGCACTTACAAACTTGCTGCTGCAAGGTTCCCACTGATGAACAAGAGACTCAATGACTCTAAGGTTTCTGTTTCTTATGATCAAAAGCCCTGGTTCAATGTCTCATTCAAGCACAGCCTTTCTCTGAAGCTCCATTTCTAAACTTGGTCCAGGGCAGAACATTCAATGTTTTGTCGATAATAACTATAATACAGCCTGTGTGTTCTCTCTTTTTTAATGTAAAACAAAGCCAGCCAAAAAAGTTAGTATTTAATCAGCTTGACTGAAACAAAGTGTTTAGGGCCACGCACTGAATATTACTGATGTCAACAACACTGATATTAAAAAGATTCAAATTCTGAGCTGCTGAGTGAACTCAGAACACACCTCAATCCTGATTCCAGTTTCATAGGTCTAATGATAGCCCAGCTTACCCTTTCTAGCCTCATCAAGGAATATGTACTTTCACGGAGTCAGGTGGACCCAGAAATTGCCAGGGCTCATGTACCTGTCTCTATCCTGTATTTTCATCATGTCTCCTAGGGAGAGATCTCATTTCAAGATCGACTAGGTCTTCTTGAAACTACCTAACTAACAGAGGGCACATATTCAGGAATATTTCATTTAAAAGGGGAGAAAAATAAAGACAAAATAATTCAGACACATCTGAGGTTTACATTCCAAAAGTCAGAATAAGAAGGATAAAGCCTAATTTGCAACCATTTAAATCTATACAGGTTTCATTTCCACCAAATAGCTCAGTAAACATTTCAAAACCAGAAATTCAGTTTAACAAAGATTTTTAAAAAACTGTATTTTCCATAAGTAATCTACTTAATCTTCATGACCACTTTAAGTCTTAATGCCTACACATCATTTAAAAAAATTCTTTTATTGGGGTGCCTGAGTGGCTCAATCGGTTAAGCATCTGCCTTCAGCTCAGGTCATGATCCCAGGGCCCTGGGATCGAGTCCCACATCGGGCTCTCTGCTCAGCAGAGAGCCTGCTTCTCCCTCTGCCTGCCACTCTGCCTATCTGTGCTGTCAAATAAATAAATAAAATCTTAAAAAAAAAAATTCCTTTATCCTGCAATTTCATGTTTACAGGACTGTAATGCTCTGCGGAGGACTAAGAAAGCACAATCTTAGAAGCCACCAGGGGTCTATCTGCAAAGTTGGGCTTCTTGGATTAAATCTTTTTAACTCCAAGAGGTCCTTGGCCTCAGGAAACAATCAGCTCCATATGTTTCAATACAAAGCATTTATGACTTAACCATCCAACAACGTAATTCCATCCATGTCTCCATACTCACATTCGACTGCTTTCAAATATCCCATTCAACAAGTGTTTCATGCTGTCCCATCTGAGAAAAGTACCTTCAAGCTTTCCTATGCCTGAACCAACCAAACTTCTCAAAATCTTCAATGGCACATGGTTAAAGCCCAATTTACATCCTAGGTGCTAATTAGGTAAAATACTTTTTTGCAGTAAAAATGTCAAGCTAGCCCCATGCTTGGAGATCTGAGGGACATCTATTAATAATGCCCCTGAATTAGATCCCCATTACTTAATAATTACATATGGCTCTAAAAACTTTCTATATAGATTATATGACAATCTAAATATTATTCCTCAGGCCAATTGTGACCTGTTCTAAATATGTTAAATAAGAATTCCTGAGTTGCACTCAGCTCAGTATAACTTAGGCCAGTACATCTCAAACTTGGCAGGGGAGGGAACGTGAGGGCATAACCTATAATCCCTTTGAATTCCTGTGTTTATAAAATTATGCACATTTTGCAGTCTTCCTTCTAACAACTCTGTGCTTGTTTTAATATATACAAATAACATCTACATATTCTTATCAGGGAAATTCTATTTTTTCTTAATTGCCAAATAGATGAATATTCCAAGAGAATGGGCTGTTTACCCTATAAATTCCACTCAAAGTTTTAGTTTTTTTTTTTTTTTTTAAGTAGCTCTATACCCCAACATGGGGCTTGAACTCACAACCCTCAGATCAAGGTCCACATGCTCCACGGACTGAGCCAGCCAGGTACCCCTCAAAGTCTTAGTCTTGAAGTTTGTCTCGGCTACATGATGTGACTGCATAATTTAAACATTTCTGTGTACTCCTCCATAAATTTACTTACAAAGTTGCCTTAAATCAGGGGTTCCCAAACTTGGGTATGTGAATTCTGAACCATTAAGCTGGGATAGGGTCAAAGAGTCTGGGTTTTAAACAAGCACTATAGGTGGTTCTCAAAAAGAAGAAACACTGACCCAAGCCATGCCTGAGAAGACTTCCTGCCTTACAACAGGTCTTACAGGCAGGTTCAAACTAATAAAATGTCCCCTTGAAATTCTCAGTGGGTCACACTCCTAAGACCTAGCCCTGATTTTCTTTGTCACTATCTCTCAAGGTCATGGAAACTTGAACAACAGATCCAATTTGTGCTGGGGATAATAGAAATAAAACTGGTCTAACTAGTCCCTCAAATCAGTGTAACAAGTAGTCTGTTTTCTAATTCAAGGTAATTCTGATGTCTTCTCCTAAGAACTATATCCTTATCTCAATTCAATCCTTTTGGGAAGGCAGGACTCAAAAAAGGGCTAAAACTCCATGTTTCAGACTCTTCAAAGTCAGTATTTCTCCCTTACAGGAACAGAACTATCTTTACCCTCCCTAACCAAAACATAATTTTATTAACTTGGACAATAAATGTACCAGTCTTTAAAATAGAAGACACTGGAAATAAGTCAATAAAGAAAGCTGGACTAGCATCCAGATTCACGCTAAGATGCTGCCTTTTCACAAGCTGAAATACAAATTATACTAAAAATTAGCCTCCTTTCTCTTACCTGGCCCTATCCATGCTGTTACTTCAATCTGCATGCCAAAGAAAAGTTTTCCTTTTGATGCAGTCAGTGCTTTTTCTTGGTCCTCTTGCTGCCGAAAGAATACCAGACCATACCTCTCTTCTGAAGCTCCATGGATCTGCACTGAAGTCACCTTTCCAAATTTCTTAAATTCATGGAAAAGGCCATCTTTAAGGCTTGTATCTAAATCCCCCCCAAAAAAACAAGGTGCTTATTTTTCTAATTTAGTTACAGCTCAGTAAGTAAGCTAAGAAATCTTTAGCTTGATTTTTTGACCTAAATTTTGTTAGCATTAAAACATTTCTTTCAAATAAAGATAACCCTAAAAAGCGCATTTTAGAGACTCCTGTACAACTGTGAAAATAAACTGAGTATCGGAAGGTGGTTATTTGTTAGATAAGAATGACATTGTGGCTATGCGGAAAACCCGCCCTCCTATTTTACAAACAACTACAGAAGTATGTATCTTTAAGTTGGTATGAAACGATGTAATAACAATAGGGATTCACTTTAAAAAACACGCACACAACAAGAACGGAAGGAAGGAAAGTGGAAACAGATAAAGCAAGTCTGGCAAAATATTGACAATTTTTAAATCTGGGGTATGGAGTAAGGGGCGTTCATTTTGCTACTACTACTTTTGGTTAAGTTTAAAACTTCCATAGTAAAAATTTTGTATACACATATACATACATATATAAAACTTTTAAAGACATGAGAAAGAAAGCTGTATTTCTAGCTTTCCAAGCATCATGTCAATGATAAAATTGTGTGGCAAGCAGAATGTAACATGAAAACAACTCTAAGGTTTTCTACAGATGAATCATACTATCTGGAGGGTCTTGTGTTAATTTGCTTCATTATAAAAATTAAAATTGTATAGAAAGACAAGGAAATTTTACACCCATCCACTCCTAAATAACTAAGTATTCTAAATCAAAAGCTCATCAACACATGTGCCCCAATATCTCTATTCACAAACCTGGTTATGTAGGTTTTAGAGGCTGCGTTAATGAATAATTTAATCATGAAATGCACTTACCTAAGAAGTACTAAGTTTGGTTTTTGTTGGTTTGACCATCTACTAACAGTTGTTTACATATTCAATATGCCTAATGTGGAAATAACAGTAGCATGGTCGATTGTCAATTAAAAATATTGAGTAAAAAGGACTTCAGTATAGCTTTTAACTAGACTTTTCCATTATTCATGATTTTCCTCATTTACAATGTTAATATTTTGAAGTGTGTTTCCTATCATAGTTTTATGTTCAAAGTTTTTTCACAGAACACAGGACTCCAGGACAATAAATTTAACTGAAAATAGTATTTCTACAATTTCATCGTATCAAATTTCCCCTAATATCAAAATATTTAACCTAGATAGCATATTTAAAAAAAAATAACCATGCTTTTATAGAACATGCACCATACAGTCTTTGTGTATGTATGTACATACAATGTGTATAATAATATATACGCATATATGCCTGTGTCTATAGTAAATACAAGAAACATGCAATCTTCATATACATAAAGTTATAATCATCGCTTGCTTTTTCTTACATGGCATTAAATATTAATGAACCACAAGAAGAAAGCTTGTTGTCACAGCACAGAACTTAAGATTCTCCGTCTCACATTCCCCCCAATAGTAGCAAGAGAGGGAAGTACAGCAATATAAACTTTTACCTGTAGAGCGTACTGGAAGATTCTGAACCTTGATCCCAAAACTTTTACGTGGCTCATCTTTTTCCAGGGATGAAAGCAACTGGGAAGTAGGTGCTGGGACAGCTGCTGACTGAACCGATCGGGCGGGAGAGTCGTCACTCGAACTACTGCTGGAATCAGTGCTGCAGAAAGACAAAAAAAAAAAAAAGACAAAAGAGAGAATGAGCAGCATATAAAACTTCTTAAAATCAACAAGTAGAAACAATTAAAAGCAATCATCTACATTTCAGGTCTGGGATTTCTGGCTGCCCTCCCCTCTTCACACATACTTCACACTCCTGCCTTAGAAGGCAGAACAGAGCAAACCTCAGCCTGAAGAAGCAGAAGTGTTGATCTTTTACCACCACGTGCCCCCTGAAGACAAATGTTTCATTCTGTGCAAAATGGGAACAACTTTTTCCAAATGAAGTAAGACTAATAAATGCAAGTCACTTAACAGTAATAATAAAAGAACACTGAATGTATGGTTTTGGATTCGGAGACCTCAATTCAAATTCTGGACTTAGATGTATAGCACGTATCCTTGGACAAGGAACTTAACCTCTTGCTAAGCCTCAGTTTCCACATCTATAAAATGGAAATAATAAAAGTACCTATCTTGCAGGGTTATGAATTAAGTAAAATAACCCACAGGTTTACAGAGTTTAGAATATGACAGTCATCAATGAATGAAGCAACATTGCTCTGTCACTCTGACTGCTGCCACCACCGCCACCATCATCTCAGGGGTGCATTAATTTTGAGGAAAACAAAAATACCCAAAATAATTTCCTAGGTAATTTTAAGTATTTGGGGGACTAATGAAGAAATATTATGTAAGTTACTTGAGTCTTGTTGATTTAGGCTCTTTTCTCTGTGAGTAATGTGGGAAAGGAGTCAATGAAATTGAGAATTTATTACTCTTCAGTTTGATACAATCCTCGAAGGGAGAGACAGTTGAAAGACAAGAAAATACTACCTACACATTCACATTAAAAGAGATATATTTAAACAAGTTTATTATGCCTAAGAACTATATGAATAATAGGAAAGTCTCCTTTCAGTACCGGATGTGCAAAGACTGCCATGGTTTTGTTCTGTTATAGCATTCTCAAATATATTAAAAGCTATTTACAGAGTCTGCTATTTATTTACAGGTTTCTGAAATTTTGCTTCATACTTTTCCCCTCTCTATTGTGGAAGGCTTATCTTTTAAGCAAATAACTCCAGGGGTGAGGGGAAGTGGGAGGAGGGGGTTTAGTCCACCTTAAGCATACAGGAAAGACCTGATAGTTTTTGTCATCTGAGCTAAAACGACAGCTCTCACAGCCAAGACACTCTCTAAACCAGCCAGGTAAATAAATCCAACTCAACAAACTAAGGCAAACTTGCCACTGCTTTTTTAAAAAATAAACAAATACTGTAAGAAAACAGGGTATTATAACTAAGAATTTACACAGCATTTTTATTGAGCTCTCACATGCTAGGGCAAAGATGAAAACGTCACAAGGTTATCAGTGCTCCCTGAAGTTTGGAACATAGAGAAATAAACCTATGCTACTAAGATCCAAAAGGACTTATGTGAGTTACAAAATACAAACTACTTGGGATAGAAGCCTTAAGACAGGACCACAGATTGTCACTGCAAGGCCTCCTATACATACCTAGGCTTCAGTTTTCCCTTTTATAAAAAGAATTTTTTTCTAGATCACTCAGTAAAAGTAGTGTTACTAGCACTAGGTGAACAGGATACTATATGTTCATTCAAATTAAGGGTTAATAAAATTAATCTGTTTCGCACAGAAGGAAAAAAATGCCTGTTATATGTATTAAATCCTCCAAGTAATACAAGATTATTGGCAAAGCCACCACATGATTACAGTATAGAATACATTACAGGACTATCAATTCCAATGACTCATAAAAAAACCATTACGGAAAATAATTTAATTACAATACTGCCAATATTATAAACACCAAAATTCCTTAGCAGCAGTGGTAAAGTAAATATGGACAAGAGCTGAATTTCTACTACTGAAAGAATCAGTGAGGCAACAAACACCAAGTTCTATATAAGTCTGTGTCATAAAAATGGAGGTGAGGGGCGCCTGGGTGGCTCAGTTGGTTAAGCATCTGCCTTTGGCTCAGGTCATTATCCCGGAGTCCCAGGATTGAGCCTTGCATCAGGCTCCCTGCTCAGCTGGAGGCCTGCTTCTCCTTCTCCCTCTGCTCCTCCCCGTCCAGTGTGTGCTTTCTCTCTCTTGCTCACTCTCTCTCAAATAATCTTAAAAACAAAAAGGGTCCTGGAATCAAGCCCTGAGTCAGGTTCCCACTCCTTCTGCACCTCCCCCAGCTTGTGCCCTCGCACTCTCTTGCTCTGTCACCCTCAAATAAATAAAATCTTAAAAAAAAATAGCAACAATTTTTTTTTTAATGTTTTATTTATTTATTTGACACAGAGACACAGCGAGAGAGGGAACACAAGCAGGGGGAGTGGGAGAGGGAGAAGCAGGCTTCCCGCCGAGCAGGGAGCCCGATGTGGGGCTCGTTCCCAGGACCCTGGGATCATGACCTGAGCCAAAGGCAGACGCTTAACGACTGAGCCACCCAGGCACCCCCCCCCTTTTTTTTTTAAAGATTTTATTTATTTAATTGACAGAGAGAGAAACAGCGTGAGAGGGAACACAAGCAGGGGGAAGGGGAGAGGGAGAAGCAGGCTTCCCGCCAAGCAGGGAGCCCGATGCGGGGCTCGATCCCAGGACCCCGGGATCATGACCTGAGCCAAAGGCAGTCGCTTAACCGACTGAGCCACCCAGGTGCCCCAACAATGATTTTTTAAAATACAAAATGGTGATAGAAATTAAATTTGTTATAAATGCCACTGCACTCTTGGTGAATTCCCTACTACCACACTAATTTTGAAAGGAAACGTAGAATTTAAATGGCAGAATTTTCTGCTGACCAATTTGAAATAACTACAAAGGGGGAAAGGTTTTAGCGATTGATTGATTGATTGATATTTGGGGGGGTGAGGGGCAGGGGGTAAGGGGCAGAGGAGGAGGGAGAGGGACAAGCAGACTCTATCCTGAACACACAGTGCCACAGGAGGCTCTGTTTACTACCCTGAGGTTATGACCCAAGCCAAAATCAAGAGTCCAAAGCTTAACTAACTGAGCCACCCAGGCACCCCAAAGGCGGAAAGGTTTTAAAATGAATTAGGAAATGATAGAATGACTCAACTTCTGAGTTCACATTTTGATATGCTAATCTAAACTGCAATGTGCATTTTCAGTGTAGTCTATTAAATGTACTATGGATTTTAAGATCATAAATCAAAATGGGGGCATAAATTTAGATCCCCAAATACTTTTCAGTCCTATTAAACTGATAGAAAGCCCAAGTGCCCAGAAGAGCCATGTCATTTTTAATTTTTAAAAATTCCTTTTTTCATAATTCTGTTAAAACTGAAGAATCACAACAGTTCATTAAAGCATATGATATAGGGGCACCCAGGTGGCCTAGTCAGTTAAGAGTCCAACTCTTGATTTCGGCTCAGGTCATGATCTTGGGGTCGTGAGATCAAGCCCCTCATTAGGCTGGGCTCCCCACTGGGAGTGGAGTCTGCTTAAGATTCTCTCTCCCTCTCTGTCTGCTCTCTCATGCATGCTCTCTCTAAAAATAAATAAATCTTTGGGGGGGCATATGATATATAGTTTATAGTTGTTTTTTGAAAGCCAAAAGTAGTTAATCAGAATCTATTCCAATCCAAATTGTTTTAAAGTAGTATTAATGATGATTTATCAACTAATAGTTTCAAGAAAGTGAACTTTAAATTTACCTGGTCACATCAATATTACATTTTCCAAATCAATTAAAAGTTCTAAATGGTAGAACTTTTTCTTTATTTTTTAATAAGAACTTTATTTTTCAAATAAATAGATAAAATCTTTAAAAAAAAGTTCTAAATGGTAAAGAATTTGAAAAAAAACACATTAAAAAAAATTTTTTTAAAGATTGTATTTATTTCAGAGAGCGAGCTCACAACCAAGGGTCCTAGGATCAAGCCCTGAGCTGGGCTCCCCTATTCATGCTCTCTTTCTCTGAAATAAATACAATCTTTAAAAAAAAAAAAAAAGATTACTAAGAAAACTAAGAAGCAGATCTTATAGAAATTTCCATTATGGAAAAATATAATAAGCAACTAGTTACTTAACAATTCTTTTTTAAAATAGCTTTAATTTTACTAATAAAAGGGAAAAGAAAATGCAGAAATTACAAAAGGCAATTTATTAGGAAGCAAATAAAAAGGAATAAACAGGCGTGCCTGGGTGGCTCACTCTGTTAAGCATCCAACTCTTGATTTTGGCTCAGGTCATGATCTCATAGTCATGAGATCAAGCCCTGCATGGGGTTGGGCTCAGTGGGTAGTCAGCCTGAAGATTCTCTCCCTCTGCCCCTCCCCCCACACTCACATTTTCTCTCTCTCTCTCAAACAAATCTTTAAAAAAATAAAAAAAGGTGGGGCGCCTGGGTGGCTCAGCCGTTAAGTGTCTACCTTCGGCTCAAGTCCTGATCCCAGGGTCCTGGGATTGAGCCCCACGTCAGGCTCCCTGCTCGGCGGGAAGCCTGCTTCTCCCTCTCCCACTCCCCCTGCTTGTGTTCCCTCTCTCACGGTGTCTCTCTCTGTCAAATAAATAAAATCTTTAAAAAAATAAATAAAAATAAAAATAAAAAAAGGAATAAACATAAAGCTGTACTAAAGGGCACCTGAGCTGGCCATGCAGTTGTATGAGCAATTAGGAGTACATGAAACCAGGTGGCCTCCCAACAAAACTATATGGAAGATACTGGTCAGTGCCCAGTGATAACCTGTGGCAGGCGCTCCCTGTCTTCCGCATGGCAGCCACAGCTTGGGGAGAAGCCTACCTCCCTGAGCCCCGCTGGGACCCTGCTGCCCCTCCCCACCCCAGATGGACCAGCTCCCCTCCAGTGCAAGTATCTGCATCAGAGAACCATTCCCCTGGCTGCAGGGACAGGCACCTGCAGCTCTAGAATCCCCATCTTGCAGGTCTGCCCTTGCCATGGTCTACAAGGGCCTAGGCCACCAGGGCAGGGACAAGGCCCTCTAGCCAAGGGACCTCTACTACATAATAATTCTTAATAAGAGAACAGAAATCGGGATGCCAGGATTCTCTCACCCCAAATTATAGTGTCAAATAATCAACTATCCCTGTTTCTATAGCCATTTTACACAAAGACCTACAGAGAGCATTGGACTCTTCACTGAAAATGTCAAGGCACTGGGTATACTATTTATAAGATGACTCAGGGCTAAATTTGTTCACACAAGAGTAGCATCCAATAAATGACGTTAACATCTGTATCCCTGTATTTGTAAATATTTGATGATAGATATTTACCTGTTTTTTTAAAGCTGAATGATCGAAAAACATTTAACCAAATTAAGTTGAGAAACAAAAATCTGACATAAAAGGATAAAGGAACAATTTAAGCAACTAGGAAATGTTGCAATTAAAAGTTAAGAGGGTCCATTTGTTAAAAGCAGATACAATCTCAAGCGACAACTTTCCAACAACCTCTTTTCTATCAGGTAGCTAAGAATTTTCTCTCTACATCTTACAGAAGTTTGAGTGAAGAGGGCGAAAAGATGCAAAATGCAGATTTTCCATCAGGCTTCGGCAACTCAAAACGTGCCCACTGTCTTCATACTTCCATTAAATGGCGGGGGGGGAATCATGTAATTTCTTAAATGGAATGTATCACCACACCAGGTAATAATTCCTCTATATCCAATTTCTTACAGGTCCAAATTTTCAAGATAATCCTATCTTTTTCATGCAGGAGTTCTCTAAATGTGGCTTCAGGGACCTGGGGGCCCCCAAAGTCCTTTCAGGGAGTCTGTGAGGTCATCTTTATTTCAATTACATATCTGTGTGAGGCCAGATCTTCTTCATACACTTTACACACACACAAATTATAGTAACAGTTTGAATACAGGAGCAGTTATGAGAATCTAGCTATCTAATTAAAACAAACTTTAAACAAATAAGCAAAAATAAATAAAACAATGCCACTCGTCTCACTATTTTTGGTTTTAAAAAAGTTATATCATCACACCAGTTGAAGATCTAAAATTGGCTAGGGAGGCTCCTCCCCAGAAGCAGACACCATCTTCAGGTGAACAGCTCCCCCAAAATCAGGGATGAAGATCTTCATCTCCAATATGAAACCTTTACTTCTTTTGCCTTTTCTTTTGCTCTTGCCATTACTTGCTTTTTCTCTCTGTTAATGCACAGGAAAACAACGGTCCTTCCTATCACTAAGGCCACAGCTGCACAACAAAAGACCCTAGAATTTCTTGCTAGGGTAGTTTTAGGTAACAGAACTGCTTCCCCCCCTTTTTAAGATTTTATCTATTTGAGAGAGAGAGAGAGAGAGAGCAAAAGCGCACATGCAAGTGCCTGAGTGAGCAAAGAAGCAGGGGGAGAAGCAGACTCCCTGCTGAGCAGGGAGCCCAACGCAGGGCTTGCCCCTGGGACCCTGGGATCATGATCTGGGCCGAAGGCAGACGCTTAACCGACTGAGCCACCCAGGTGCCCCCAGAACTGCTTTAGATTACTTACTGGCTGAAAGTATATCATTGCAAATACTTCCTGCTATACCTGGATCAACACCCCTGGTAGTACAGCACATATAAGAAATAAACAAGCCACTTGGCTAAAACAGGCTGATGCCCCTTCGGGTACAATATTTACTTGACTTCAACTGGTCTGGTTCATAGGGGGTCCTAAAGGAGCATACTGCAGTGTCTCGCCATTATGCAACTGACAGTCACTGTTGTCTCCCTAGTGGGCTACATTCTCTCAAGGGTCTTAAAATTCATATTTGTAGCCATCAGCACATCAGATGGTCTCGCTGTGCTTGGAGAAACAGAAATAAGATGAATAAAATGAACAGCAAAAACAATTCTTTCACAGACTTGATATCACAACCCATGAGTTTTAGTGAGAGTGGCACGAATACCAAATTTTTGGTTACTCTCTTGTGTATGGGAGGATGACCAAGGGTGGGGGGGGCGGCAGAGGAGCGCTGTTAAATTAAACAAGGAGGCCATTAGACTGAGGTGGTTCTAATACCTGAGCAGGCTATGTAAGCAAACCAAAAACCTAAGCCTATAGATGCCTCAAGTTAAGAAAGGAAACCTAGGCATGCCTGGGTGGCTCAGTCAGTTGAGAGTCCGACTCTTGATTTTGGCTCAGGCTGTGATCTTAGGGTAGTGGAATCGAGTCCCGTGCCCAGTTCCGGACTTAGCATGGAGTCGGCTTGGGATTCTCCCTCCCTCTGCCCCTCCCCCTGCTCACACACTCTCTCAAATAAATAAAATCATTAAGTAAATAAATAAAAAGAAAAGCAAACTTAAAGACAACCAATCACAGTCAATGAGGCTTTTCCAAATAAGACAAATGCTTAAGCTGTTACTGATAAAATTATTTCCCCGCTTTGCTTCCTTCCACCTTTTCTCTATTAAAAGCCTTTCCCCTAGCTCCTGTTGGTAGAGCACTCCTAACCACTTCTGGTCTGGCACTGCCCAATTTAAACCGATTTTTTTTAAGTAGGCTCCAAAGCAGGGCCTGAACTCACAACCCTGAGATCAAGACCTGAGCTGAGATCAAGAGTTGGACACCTAACAGACTGAGCCAGCCAGGTGTCCCAAATATTTTTTTTTAATTGGTTTTTGCTTGGGGCAGCTGGATGGCTCAGTCAGTTAAGCATCTGACTCTTGGTTTCTGGTAAGGTCATCATTTCAGGGCTGTGAGATCAAGCCCTGCAACTGGCTCCGCGTTCAGCACGGAGTCTGCTTGAGAGTCTCTACCTCTCCCTCTGCCCCCCCCCCCACTGGCACACCTCTCCCTCTCAAATAAATAATCTTTAAAAAAAATTATTTTTACTCAAATTACTGAAAGACAGGGCGCCTGGGTGGCTCAGTTGGTTGAGCATCTGCCTTCGGCTCAGGTCATGATCCCAGGGTCCTGGGATTGAGCCCCGCATCAGGCTCCCTGCTCAGTGGGGAGGTCTGCTCTCCCTCTCCTCTGCTCCTCCCCCTGCTCGTGCTCGCTCTCTCACTCTCTCAAATAACTAAAATCTTAAACAAAACAAAACAAAAAAACACAAATTACTGAGTCATATCAAATGAATTTTTTTTAAAAAAAAATTTATTTATCTATTTGACAGCGAGAGAGACAGCAAGAGAGGGAACACGAGCAGGGGGAGAAGCAGCAGAATGAGGAAGGAAACACTCAACTGTAGGGTCTGGAGTAAGACACCGAGTTTTGTCTCTCAACTTTAACTTCTCTAGTGAATTACTAGACCTCATGACCTTTAAAGGTCCTGCCAACTCTAGGGCTCTATGAACTTCCACCTACCTCCAACCACTCATCTCTGATAGCTCGAATACTCGCAGGGTAAAGTCCACACTCTTCAACAAGAGAGAGAGGGTCCTTTACAACTTGGCCCCAAACTAATTTTCTTTCTTTTTTTTTTTTTAAAGATTTTATTTATTTAATTGACAGAGAGAGAGAGAGAGAGAGAGAGAGACAGAGAGAGAGGGAACACAAGCAGGGGGAGTGGGAGAGGGAGAAGCAGGCTTCCCGCCAAGCAGGGAGCCCAACGCGGGGCTCGATCCCAGGACCCTGGGATCATGACCTGAGTCGAAGGCAGTTGCCTAACCAACTGAGCCACCCAGGCGCCCCTCAAACTAATTTTCTACCTACTCCTTCTCATCCCCTTTTCTCAACCTTCTTACTCTACCCACCGCCCACTAATGATCTATCCATATAAGAGCAATATATCAGGGGGTGCTCGGCTGGCAGTAAAACCTGACTCCTGGTCTCCAGGTTGTGAGTTCGAGCCCCATGTTGGATGTAGAGATGACTTAAAAATAACTTTTTGGGTTTTTTTTTTTAAAGAGCAATATGTCAGTTTCTAGTCATGGGCATCTTTTTTCTTTTTAAGACATAAGTCCTGGGTTAAATTACTTCCTCTCTATTCCTTAATTTTCTTGTAATGTAAATGGTGATAATACTTGTGAGGGACGTGGCAAGGATTTAATAAGTTAGTGATTATAAAATGCTTAAGCACTCTGCCTAGCATATAGCAAAGCGTACAGCAAAGAGCTCTTGCCCATACCCATTCCTATAGAAGACACCTTTCTGTCCCTCCTTGCCTGCCCTGTCTTTGAGAATTAGCTCCAATGTTAACTTTCTCCTCTGTAGCTGGACATCCCCGACATCCCCAACCCCCCCCCCACAACATTCTCTGGTTTCTTACTTGTACTACAATGTCTATCTCCTATCCCTTCACTATGTATTATCACTACTCATTTACCAGCATCTTGAAAGGCCAATAATGAATTTATTTCTGCAAACAGAAAACCTAATACGATATGCCTGTAAGAATTTACAGATTTGAATTGTGAAAATGATTAAAATTAATACCTAGGAAAGTACACCAAGTTCAGTAAAATGAAAGTATTAACTAAACTCAGTATCTAAGAATAAAATGAAAATTTCTGATAAAATATTACTTTGGTGCAAACTGCAAGCTTATTTCTTTCTTCTTTAATGTTTCATTAATAAGAACACTACTGGCTGTTCTAAGGTTCCAGAACCTTAACACTAATAACCTGCGTGAAAAATCATGGGTATCTGTAAAAACAAAAACATATCTTGCATTTCATGCATCCTATTATATATGCCCTCCACCATGGGACATTTCTGGTTGTCATAACTGTGGGTGGGAAATAGAATAGGGGCCAGGGATACTGTTAAACATCCTACAGTGCACAGGAGAGTCCCACAGAAAAGGATTATCTGTGAACAGTGAATAGTGCAAAGGCTGAAAAACCCTGCCTACATTATCTGACTGCTTCCCCTTCTTCTGAAAAGCAATATGCTAATTTTAAGCTCCAATTCAAATGTCGAATCCTTTAAAGTGACTGTTCTTATTACTAATACTATTTTATATGGGATGCCTGGGTGGGTCAGTCAGTTAAGCCGCTGCCTTGGGCTCAGGTCATGATCCCAGGATCCTGGGACGGAGTCCCATATGGGGCTCCTTGCTCAGCGGGGAGCCTGCTTCTCCCTCTGCCTGCTCTGTGCGCCACTTTCCCTGCTTGTGTTCTTTCTCTCTGACAAACAAATAAATAGAATCTAAAAAAGAAAAAAAATCTTTTAATAACTCTGAAACTTACAGAAAAAAACATGAAGAAAAAAAGGTCAATTTCTGAAAATCAGACTCCTCAAGAGGAAGCTGGTGTCACTTGATTTTGGAAAACATGATAAAAAGGGAAACTGCTAACAGCTTTTTACAATATGTGCTTTGCCATGTCAATAGCAGAGTCACAGTACTGTAGACAAAACTGTTCTCTTCAAGTAGGTAATGCGTGAAATATACAACACTGCCTCCCATACTCTAGAGTAAGGTTTACATCAATGGAAGCTATTCCATTCTTAAAATGGTTTCTGAGTTCAGTAGCTTTCTTTACCCTCAACCTAGGGATTCAGGGTGGTGGTTTACTATCACAATTAGATTTTTCCTCACCAAAGTACCATGTTCAGAAGAATTAGTAAAACTTCTATTTGCACATAGAGTTTAATGGGGTATTTTGTTTTACAAACACTAAGACTTTTGTTTTTAAGGATTTTATTTATTTATTTGAGAGAGAGAGAGCAACCAAGCACAAGCAGGGGGAACAGCAGAGGGAGGAGAAGCAGGCTCTCCACCAAGCAGGGAGCCAGACGTGGGGCTCAATCCCAAGATCCTGGGATCATGACCTGTGCCGAAGGCAGACGCTTAACCAACTAAGCACCCAGGAGCCCCAAACTAAGACATTTTAAATTTGCCTTTAAAAATGACAATATACAAACTGAGTGTTGCTGGAGTGGTGGGGGGTGGGAGGGATGGGGTGGCTGGGTGATAGACATTGAGGAGGGTATGTGCTATGGTGAGCGCTGTGAATTGTGCAAGACTGTTGAGTCGCAGATCTGTACTTCTGCGACAAATATGCAACATATGTTAGGAAAAAAGAAAAAGAAGAAAATAGCAGGAGGGGAAGAATGAGGGGGAGTAAGTCAGAGGGGGAGACGAACCATGAGAGACGATGGACTCTGAAAAACAAACTGAGGGTTCTAGAGGGGAGGAGGGTGGGGGGATGGGTTAGCCTGGTGATGGGTATTAAAGAGGGCACATTCTGCGTGGAGCACTGAGTGTTATGCACAAACAATGAATCATGGAACACTTCATCAAAAACTAATGATGTTATATATGATTAACATAACAATAAAAAATAAAAATTAAAAAAAAAGACAATATAGGGGCGCCTGGGTGGCTCAGTTGGTTAAGCGTCTGCCTTCAGCTCAGGCCGGCATCGCATCGGGCTCCCTGCTCAGTGTGCTTCTTCCTCTGACCCTCCCTCCTTTTGTGCACTCTCTCACTCTCACACTCTCTCAAATAAATAATTTTTTAAAAAATGACAATATAGGGGCGCCTGGGTGGCTCAGTCGGTTAAGTGTCTGCCTTCAGCTAAGGTCATGATCCTGGAAGTCCCAGGACGGAGCCCCACATCAAGAGCCTTGCTCAGTGGGGAGTCTGCTTCTCCCTCTGCCCCTACTGCTGCTCATGCTCTGTCTCTCTCATATTCTCTCTCTCAAGTAAAATCTTTAAAAAATAAAATAAAAATGACAATATAATAACAGCAAACAAAACAAAACAAAACAAGGGGCGCCTGGGGTGGCTCAGGTGGTTAAGCGACTGCCTTCGGCTCAGGTCATGATCCTAGAGTCCCAGGATTGAGCCCCACATCAGGCTCCCTGCTCAGCAGGGAGTCTGCTTCTCCCTCTGACCCTCCCCCCTCTCATGTTCTCTCTCTCATTCTAATAAAATCTTAAAAAAAAAAAAAAAAAACCCAGATGCAAAAATGGGCACCTTTGAACTTGAACGGACATTCCTCAAAGGAAGATCTACAAATGCCCAAACAGCACATGAAATGATGCTCAACATGACTAATCATTAGGGAAATTCAAATCAAACCCACAATGGGATCTATTTTCACACTCATCAGGATGGCCATTATAAAAAAACAATATAACGAATGTTGACAAGGATGAAAAGAAATTAGAACCCTTACACATTGCTGATAGAAAAATAAAATGGTACAGACATTATAAAACACAGTATGGCAGTTCCTCAAAAAACCTGAATTACCATATTATTCAGCAATTCTACTTCTGGGTATATAACCAAAAGAACTGAAAACAGGTAGCCAAGTCTACTGCACTGGTGACCAATTTATAACATTTTCTGCCAGACTCAGGGAGAAGAACAGGAGTAACAAGACTTTTCAATATTAGAAATAAAGGAATAATAATTTTAGATCATTTGCCAAAATAGCAATCAATGTACTTCCTACAATTTGACTTCTGGAGCCCTAAAGAAATTGGATCCCAAAGATTACAGTGGGGAATTTTTGAAGTATGTCCATATTCAAGTGGAGATCAAAGAAACCCAACCAAAAGAATTGTGGAGTGACAGTGACAACTGGGACCAAACAAAAGTTCTTTTTAAAAGGGCTATTTTTGTGTCATAGCGCTTTGGAGACTGCGTTTGAGAGGCCAGTCCGCAGTCCTCCCAGGAGTGGCCTCGCGGAAATAAAAGGGTTATTTTTGGGGCACCTGGCTGGCTCAGTCAGTGTAACATGCAACTATGATCTTGGGGTGAGTTCAAGCCCCACGTGGGGTAGAGATTACTTAAAAATAAAATCTTTAAGTATCTTTAGGCTACTTAGGAGGGAGGGAGGGGGGGAGGGAGGGGCTATGAAGATTATGATTTTTTGACTTTGGAGGAACTAAGGTGATTGGCAGTGGAAGGAATTACATGTACAATTCCTTAAAAATTTACTGACTTAAAAAAAAAAAGAATCGAAAACAGGGACTCCCAATAGATATTTGTATGCCCACATTCCTAGTATGTTTAATAGCCAAAAGGTGAAAGCAACCCAAAAGTCCATGGATAGACAACTGGATAAAAAAAGTATGATATCAACATAAAATTGATTTAAAAGAAGTAAACTCTGACATATGCTACAACTTGAATGAACCTTGAGGACATTCTGCTAAATGAAATAAGCCAGTCACAAAAGGACAAATATTTTATGATTTCACTTACATAAGGTATCGAGCATAGTCAAATTCATACAGACAAAAAGTAGAATGGTGATGGCCAGGGGCTAGGGGAGGTAGAATGAGAAATTGCTGAATGGATACAGAGTTCCAGTTTGGAAAAATAAAAAGGTTATGGAGGTGGATGGTGGTAATGGTTGCACAATGTAAATGTACTTAAAGCCACTGAACTATACACACTTAAAAATGGTTAAAATGGGGGGCGCCTGGCTGGCTCAGTCAGTAGAGCATGCAAGTCTTGATCTCGGGGTTGAAAGTTCAGGCTTCATGTTGGAGAGAGATTACTTTTTTAAAAAAAGGTTAAAATGGTAAATTTTATGTTATTGTGCCCCCCCCACGACCTATAAAGTAAAATACAAAGTGAACAGTTCTTCTCTTTGCACCATAGAAAAAGATGAGAGATTCCAAACCAGTCAATGAAACAGGATTCCTGCTGCTTTCTATCAATAAGGCTCTGCTAAATCAAAGGGTCTCACAACCGGGTTTCTCCAGGTAAAGTTCCTCAGAAATTATTTCAGAGAAAGGAGTTAGCTCTAACTGGTGATTCTGCAACTACTGCAAAAGATATGGGGAAAACACTATAAGCTCTACTGTATAAATGATAAATTAAGCTCTTTAGAGCCAAAGGTAATGAAAAGTTGTCTAAATTCTTTAAATTTGGGATACTTATTAATAGAAACTATTGATACATTAAAGAGTGGAACTGTATTTTTTTATTATGAAACCAGTATTTTAACCCCAATTTTATTCTGGTCAACAGATTTTATTTGACAAAGGCAGAAGCAGAAAGAGAACCAAATTCCAACAGCAGTAATTCTGCTTCTCACTGCAATCAGCTTTTATTGCTGACATAAAAAATAATTTATTCCCTAAGATTTCCTTTTTTTTTTTTTTTAAGATTTTATTTATTTGACAGAGAGAGACAGAGCGAGAGAGGGAACACAAGCAGGGCGAGTGGGAGAGGAAGAAGCAGGCTTCCTACTGAGCAGGGAGCCCAAAGTGGAGCTCGATCCCAGGACCCCAGGATCATGACCTGAGCCGAAGGCAGACGCCTAACAACTGACCCACCCAGGTGCCCCTCCCTAAGGATTTCTAAGTTTAGTAGAAAGTATACAGCTCAGAAGTTAACCTTTCTTGAGTTCTAGTTTCCATCTAGTCTTTAACTATGAGCGTTTATAAATATCAAGCATGTCTAAAGCTTAGACAAGTACTGGGTTCACTTTTCTTTTTCTTTTCATTAAGATTTATTTATTTATTTTAGAGAGGAAAAGAGAGCGCACGTGTGGGAGCAAGTGGGATGGGGGGGCAGGGAGAGAGAGAGTCTCAAGCAAACTCTGCACTGAGCGTGGAGTCCATGACCCTAAGATCATGACCTGGGCTGAAATCAAGAGCTGATACTTAACCAACTGAGCCACCCAGGCGACCCCGGGTCCACTTCACAGGTAGGTTAAGATTAATACTAAACAGGTTTAGTGTTCATGGTCACTAAAGTGGTAGCAAATTCAACCACAATTAAAATAATTGGTTTTATTTATCTTCCTCTTCTGAAATTCAAGAGTTTACATAAATGAGGGAAAAACAAAATCATTAAAGACTACTTTAAAAGGAGTTTGGCAGAAAATACTGCTTTTAAAATTGAGCTTAGGGGGCGCCTGGGTGGCTCAGTTGGTTAATCGACTGCCTTCGGCTCAGGTCATGATCCTGGAGTCCCGGGATCGAGTCCCGCATCGGGCTCCCTGCTCAGCAGGGAGTCTGCTTCTCCCTCTGACCCTCCCCCCTCTCATGTGCTCGCTCTCTCTCTCTCACTGTCTCTCAAATAAATAAATAAAATCTTTAAAAAAAAAAAAAATTGAGCTTAGGGGTGCCTGGGTGGTTCAGTCCTTAAGCGTCTGCCTTTGGCTTAGGTCACGATCCCAGGGTCCTGGGATCGAGCCCCGCATCGGGCTCCCTGCTCAGTGGGAAGCCTGCTTCTCCCTCTGCCACTCCCCCTGCTTGTGTTCCCTCTCTTGCTCTCTGTCAAATAAAATTAAAAAAAAAAAATTGAGCTTAAATATGTTGTATGTGGTTAGCTGCGTCACAAGAAATTAAATACAAGAAACTCTCTGGGATGCAATTACAGCTGCAGTTAATGTTTTTTAAGTTTATTACTTACTGTCTTTGGATGGGGTTAAGTAAAAGGAACATAAACAGTTTATCTGTAGGATGAGTGCTGGGTAATTAAAGTTTACCCCCCCCCCAAAAAAACCCTGAAGGAATATTATTCAGTCTTAAAAAGGAAGGAAATTCTGTCATATGCTGCAACATGGATGAATCTTTGAAACATGTTAAATGAAATATAAGCCAGATGCAAAAGGATTGATATTGTATGATTTCATTTATATGAGGTACCTTCAGTAGTCAAATTCTATAGGGACAAAAAATAAAGCAGTGCTTACCAGGGGGCTGGAGGAAATTTTGTTTTGTTGTTTTTAAGTAGGCTCCACGCTGGGTGCACACACAGGGCTTAAACTCACCACCCTGAGATCAAGACCTGAACTGAGATCAAAAGGTGGAGGCTTAACCCACTAAGCCACCCGGGCACCCCTATGTTTTAATGAGTACAGAGTTTCAGTCTGAGAAGAAGAAAAAGCTCTGGGAGATGGTTGTTGGTGATGACTGCACAACAAAGTAAAATGTACTTAGCGGCACTGAACTGTATACTTTAAAATGGTGAGAATGGGGGTACCTCGGTGGGTCCTGGGATCAAGCCCCACACTGGATTCCCTACTCAGTGGGGAAGTCTGCCTTTCCCTCTCCAGCTGCCTCTCTCCCCCTGCTCATGCTCTCTCTTGCTCTCTAATAAATAAAATCTTAAAAAATAAATAAAATGGTTAGAATGGCAACTTTTATGCTATGTATATTTTGCCACAATTTAAAAAAATTGAAGTTCTGGCATTAAAAATATAATTTGAGGGGAGGTTGGGTGGCTCAGACTTGGTTAAGCATCTGCCTTTGGCTCAGGTCATGATCCCAGGCTTCTGGGATTGAGCCCTGCATCAGACTTTCTGTTCTGCAGGAAGTCTGCTTCTCCCTCTCCCTCTGCCCCTCCTCTGGCTCATTCATGCTTTCTTTCAAATAAATAAAATCTTTAAACATATATTTGAAAGTTTCAAAACTTACTGTTTTAATAAAAGAAAAATGGAAAGGGGCTGTGCTCTTATTAAACTATTACTAAAGGGGTACCTGGCTGGCTCAGTCAGTGGAGCATGCAACTCTTTATCTCAGGGTTTTGAGTTCAAGCCATGTTGGGTGTAAGGATTACTTTGGAATTAAAAAAATAACAACAACAACATCCAGGGACGCCTGGGTGGCTTGGTTGGGCATCTGCCTTCGGCTCAGATCGTGATTCCAGAGTCCTGGGATCGAGCCCCAGATCGGGCTGCTTGCTCGGTGGGGAGCCTGCTTCTCCCTCTGCCTGCCACTCCCCCTGCTTGTGCGTGCTCAGATCTCTCTCTGACAAATAAATTAAAAACCTTAAAAAAAAAAAATTCTAAAAAAATTTCAAAAAAACTCCTTTTAAAATAAATAAAATAAACTATTACTGAGAATCGGGTGACATTACAAGGCCCTAAAATTCCCTAGTTAAGAATTTTAAAATGATGAACTAGCAGATATCTAGTCACAAAGTGTTGATTACCATTTTATGTTCATGTTTTAGGGGGTGGAGGTGTGGAGCCCATATGTGATTAGATTCTGCTACAGACAGATTCTGCTAAATACATATTTCATAGTGGGTAATGTAAAAAAACTTACCTTTCTACGTATTGTCACTGTGTCTGAAACATCTTGCCTTAGAATTATTTTTGGCTTAAATTCCAAAGAGCCTGAGCTCATGGAGTCATTATATATATATATATTTTTTTTTTTTTTTAAAGATTTTGTTTATTTGACAGAGAGAGAGAGCAAGAGAGGGAACACAAGCAGGGAGAGTGGGAGAGGGAGAAGCAGGCCTCCCGCAGAGCAGGGAGCCCGATGCTGGGCTCGATTCCAGGACCCTGGGACCATGACCCGAGCCCAAGGCAGACGCCCAACGACTGAGCCACCCAGGCATCCCCAGAGTCATCATATTCTTGGTAAACCCTTAAAGAGTGAGAAAACCTGCTACAAGTAACTCAAAGCAAAAAGCATCAAACATGTATTATCCCTAAAAGTTATAAGCAGATATACATGTCTGCCTAAAGAACAAGAAATCCTGTATGGCAGCAAAGCCTTTAGAACATCCACGGAATGTCTTATTCAAGGGACAAACTGAGAGGAAATCTAAACTGTCAATTATAATACAGTGGGATTTTCTCATTCCCTTAACCACACGCAGTATATAAAATCAGATGTATTTCTTGTTTGAACAACCAAAATGTTTCAAAACGCATAAACCAAAAGAGCCTACAGATCAAGTGAAACCATAGTATTTTTTATTCCAAGTGGTTATGTACAACTGCTGTAACCTTTTTACCAAACCCACAAGTAAATTTGAACTTTGAGTTCTGCCTTCTTCCAACTGAACTTTGGTGCTAATTACATCTCCTTCCTATCCAGAATAAAAAAGTCTGCTATTTCCCACTTCTGAACTCTCTGTTAAGGCAGTTCCAGACCCAAGAGGTTAGAAGGGCACCTAATTCCCCAGCAGGAAGCCTAAAGCCATCTACTACTTGGTGCACTTGTTTATTTATTTATAAATGACTTCAAATTACTCACTACGAAACTCCAGCCTAAAGTTCTGCTTAAGCAACTCTTGCAGTTTCTTCCAGTGGAAACAAACTCAAAAGCTACAGTCCAAATGGCTCCAACCACCATGACAAAGCACATTCACTAGGCTAGTCTGCTCCTCCCTCTGCCACCGAAAATGACATTCAAAGAATCACAGAACTCAACACTGAATTCTACTCCAGAAACCAACACTGTACGTTAACTAAAATTTAAATTAAGAAAAAAAAAAGTTTTGGTTATATAAATCATATCTAGAAGCACTACTGTATCCATTAAATAGTCTTATTCTAATTCCAACACCAGAATTCCACTGTATATTAATACATACATTTTAAACCTCTATCAAAAGTATTAAACATCACTTAAAACTTTCAGCTTAAAGATTTTTTTTTAATTATAGAAAAATTACTCTGGTTAAAATGATTTAATTTTCTTCTTGGGGAATTAAACTATTTGGAGGCTTAGATATTTACATTTTTCAAAAGCTGAAATATTCCCTTGGCCACCCTAGAAATCAATATGCACTTTAACCTGACCAATACGAAATTTGTTAAAGATGGAATCTGAAAGTAGTTCAATCTATATTTTAAGCTCACAAGTCCCAAGAACCTTTTCCATTAATCCATAACTGCAGAGAGAATAGAAGGGTCTTGGAATTAAAATAAAAAGAATGTATTCTGTTTTTATTTATGAAACAAAATGAAAAGCATTAAACAGATGTAAATTACTTCATGACATTACAATCTTAACAGAACTTGATTCTAGAACAGTGCTAGCCAACAGAAGTTATTATAATACAAACCAAAATTTGAAACTTTTTAGTCACCTGTTAAAAAGTAAAAAGAAACAGTGAATTTTAATAATATATTTAATGTAATATACTCAAAATATTAACACACAGTCAACATAAAAATTATTAATACTTCTTTTGCTACAACTCAGTACAGATACACTTTCACACCAGAAAAGTGACCCATTTTAAAGTATACTATTAATGATTTTTAGTACATTTATGGAGTTATACAATCATAATATAACTTTAGTACATTTTGCATCACCCCAGAAAGAAACCTCATACCTATTGGCAGTCACTCCCCATTCTTTTCCACCTCCATTCCTAGGCAATCACTAAACTACTTTGTGTCTGTATAAATTCACCTTATCTGGATATTTCATATAAATAGAATCATATAGATGTGGCCTTTTGTACTGGCTTCTTTCAGTTAGCATGTTTTTGAGGTTCGTCCATGTTATAGCAAAGATCAGTACTGGTGTAAAGACTAGCCAAATTTCAAGTGCTCAATGTGGCCAGTAGACAGTACTGAGTAACCTAGCTATTGAACCAAAAAGCTCAAGAAACAAACATATCACCTGTTAAATAAGAGACTATGTTAAAGGGCATCTGGATGGCATCTGGATGGCTCAGTTAAACCTCTGCCTTCGGCTCAGGTCATGATCCCAGGGTCCTGGGATCAAGCCCCACATCAGGCTTCCTGCTGAGCTGGAAGTCGGCTTTCTCTCTATGCCCCTCCCCACTGCTCTATTCTCTCTCTCTCAAATAAAATCTTTATAACAAAAACCTTAAAAAAAAAAAGCCATGTTAAAGCCATGAGAATCCTTAAAGAGAAATGCCATTTATGACAGATAACACTTGAGAGGTTTTGTGGTTTTGTTGTTGTTGTTGTTACTGTTTTTAAGACTTACTTATGAGAGAAAGAGAGAGAGAGAATGCACAAATAGGAGGGGCGGGGTGAGGGGGGGAAATCTCAAGTAGATGCCATGTTGAGCTCGGAGCCTGACTGGGGGCTCAATCTCACACCTTGAGATCATGACCTGAGGTGAAACCAAGATTCAGACATTTAACCGACTAAGCCACCCAGGTTCCCCACACCTTAGAGGTTTGATTTTTTTTTAAATAATTGTTATAGCATATATAAAAACCATTACAAAAAACTAATGCCAGGGTGTTATCTTGATAAAGCCACAAATATTTCTCATTATAATTCCAGATAGCTCTAAGAAGTGAGCAAAACAAATCTTAAAGGCATAAATTTCCACTTTAAAAGTACAGAATTAGGGGCGCCTGGGTGGTTCAGTCAGTTAAGTGTCTGCCTTCGTCTCAGGTCATGATCCCAGAGTCCTGGGATGGAGTCCCACATCAGGGTCCCTGCTCAGTGGGGAGTCTGCTTCTTCCTCTCCCCCGCTCGTGCTCTCTCTTTCTCAAACAAATAAAATCTTTTTAAAAAAGAAAAGAAAGAAAAGTACAGAATTAACAGAAAAAGTGGACCTTAGTTCCAGGGTACCTACCACTTTATACTTCAAAAACTATCTTCGTTGATAATTTAAAACAAAACATACCCACCACCCCTTGGTTTAGGATTTTACCAACAATTCACACGTTTTTTAAAAAAGTTTTTAATTTATGACATTAAGAAAAAACTCAATGATTAAGCCAAATTCTAAAAATGTCCAACCCTATTTTATTGAGCTATATATATATATATATATATATATATATATATATATTTCTACCCGCATATTAGTATATAGTTCTTCTAATCTCATCTTTATCAAGAAAAATTTTTAGAGTATGACTCAGATTCTTAGGAGAAACCAACTCTATATTTTGCAAAGTTAATCTTAAAATGTATTTTACTTAGGGGCACTTAGGTGGCCCAGTCGGTTGAGCATCCAACTCTCAGTTTTGACTCAGATCACGATCTCGGGGTCATGGGATCGAACCCCACATCGGGCTCCGAGCTCAGCACCGAGTCTGCTTGAGAGTTTCTCTCCCCCTCTGCCCCTCACCCTGCTCATATGTGTGTGCTCTCTTCTCAAATAAGTAAATAGAATCTTTAAAATATATATATAAATTTCACTTAATATTTTGTCTATCTGGAAAGAGGAAATTCATCTATTCAACAAAGTGGATTTAGGAAGATGTTCTATAGAGGTCACTTTATACAATTTCTAGCAACAGTCAACTCCAGTAGCATCTAACTTAATGAATGACCACAAGATTTTCTAAGCAAATAAATTGGGTGCTCTATTTTCTCACAAGAGAAGTAATCATAAAACTACCCTTTATAAATAAAGGTAATCATTTAGTTTATACTCTAAGACACAGATAAAAAAAAAAATAGGGGACAGTACCTGTAATAAAATCTTGGCTAATTCTGAGCTTCAGAAAATGGTAATGTTTAAAATAAGATTTTAACTTTAAAATAAGATTACCACATTTTCTTTTATATCTGTGATGGATGATCCCTTATTCAGGGCAGGTTGAAATTATACCAGAGTCTCTGAGAATGACCTCCAAATGTAAATAACTCAAAAAAGATAAAAGAGAAGAACATCAAAATTGCTCTGAGTAAATTTCTACCATAAGTAACAGAGACTAACAGAGGTTTCAATCTCATTCCAAAAGTCTGAAACATAAGCAAGGTTATGGAAATTTCCATTTTCTATACAGCCCTGGCATCCAGAAAGACAAAAATAAATGTACTCTTTTATTTGTGGCTTAGTGACTTCTGGGTATTCTCTGATCAGGAATTAGGCCATGTTTAATCACTTAATTTTCTTATTTCTCAAAGAAAGCCAAGAGGTTCTTTATATGCACAAAGCAGCCATGACACTAACAATTTGCAATTTAAGCATAATTTTTTTTTTTAAGAGTTTGCCTCCAAGTTAAACAAAAGTCAGGACAGTTTTTTTTTAATTTTAAGATTTGTTGTTTAGAATTTTAATCTAAATTACTTTTTGTTAATTTGAAAGCAACGTTTAAAAAATTCACTTCAAAAAAAAATTTACTTCAAGATTAAAACTCACAAGACACGGAGTCACAAGTTTACCCCCAAATCTATTTTCATTTCTTCCATTTAAGATCAAACCAAAACAAACCCCTGCACAACCCAAACGGAAAGAATGAAAAAGGGTAAGGGAGGGAGGGACAGTTTGTCACTTCAAAAACACTAACTTAACTAAAAGCAAAATTCCTGGGGAACTTTGGAAATTAAATTTTTGATAATAAATTCTTTTCAAGATTTTAAAAATTTATTTATTTGAGAGAGACGGAGGGAGGGAATGAGAGCACAAGCGGGGGGAGGGGCAGAGAGAGAGAGACATCTCCAGCGGACTCTGGGCTGAGGGTGGAGCCATGGGGCTGGATCTCACGACCCTGAGATCAAAGACCTGAGCCGAAATCAATCAAGAATACGAGACTCAACTGACGAGCCATCCAGGCACCCCAAATTTTTGGTAGTAAATTATCACCAAGTGCAAACCGTGTTATTATGCATCCAAGCAATGGTATGGCAGACACTGTTTTTCAAGCCTTGGCTTTTAAAGGATAGAAAACAAAAAGTTACAGGGAAAGCAAGGGAATAATAAAGATGCACTGGAAATAGAGTTCACACCAGCTTCTAGTCTTAAACTCCTCACTGTATCTGAAATGCCTCCCCCTAGGAACGAACCGGGGTTAACTGGCAGCCACTTCACGGCCTGCTCCTCCCCACTGCCTGTCCAGTCCCAGCGCAGTCGCCTGCCTGGTCCCCGCCCCACCCCCTGGGCTGAGGGCTGGGCAGAAACTCTGGCAAAATAAGGAAGCCTCTGGGAGGTGGCAAGCGGCCAACTCAAACTGGATGATTCCAGTTTAGGCTGGTTTGACTCACAAACAACCAGTTCTTAGCTTTCCCCACAATATTCAGACACACTGGCTGCCGAGGCAGCACACAATGAGTTCTCCTCATTTGCTCTCAGCGTTAAGTCTACCTTGTTGTCATTTCCCTAGCAGCAGGGAATCTCAAGTGAAAGCCGGATTCTCCAGTACAGAGCAAATATGGATCAGCCTAGCACTTGTTTCCAAAACTGCCTATTCCATACAGAACCCTAATGCTGACACCACCTATTACCTATGGAAAGCCTTCCTGAAATGCTTATACTTGACAAAAAGAGGAAAACCAGAAAGGAAACTGATCTATTTATAGATCTCCACAATGGAAGTTAAGTCCAACAGAGTAATCAGAAAGCAAACACCTCCATTTTTCATATTTAGCATTAAAAAGGCTTGGCAAGCTAATATGACTCCAAAAGACAGAAGGTTGTGTAGCTTACTGCCCCCAAAATAAACTTCAAAAATATAGCCTCTTCAACTGATGGTGGGAATGGAAAAAGATACTACTAATACATATATACATAAACACACATATACATAATTACACACACACACACACACACTTATTGGGTTGTACTCTCCAAAGCACACACTGCCAAACATTTATTCCATGCTGCTCAACAGCCCCAAAACTGATTTAAGAGGGAATGAACAAATGTTCAATCTTCTGGAAAGTAATGGTATTTAAGGGAGCTACTCAAAATATGGGGAGGCTTTGTGTATTTTAAATCTAACAGTTTTCTCCAGGACCGCAGACACACTAATTTGCTTGCTGTTCTTGTTTTCCCCCCTAACCCTTCTCCCTCCAAGTAGGTAGCTTTTTAAAGAACTTTGATACCTGTCAACTGTACTTCAAAAAAAAAAAGAAAAAATAAATTTTCTATGAAAAAAAAAGAGAACTTAGATACCAATATTTCAAGGAGAATGGTCTAATAAAGTCAATGAAACCACTAGATGGCTTTTATTTAATTTCATCACAAATAAGAGTTGCAAATTTCAAGATAAAAACTTTATTTAATGGCTGGAAATAAAGCAATGAATACATTTTATTTACAATACTGACTTTCAGCAAGACAGTCTTCCTTTTTAAATCTAAGATAATTTCAGCTGTTTAAAAAAGTAAAAATGAGGGAGAAGTGCAAAATAATAAAACAGGCTAAGAATGGTTGTGAAACCCAGAAATAAATCAGCTATTTAAAATGCATTAACATGGTATTTTACTTAGACTTAAAATAAGCATGCAAATATTTTCATTTTAGAAGGGGCAAAAGATAAAGAAACATCTCTCCTAAGAATATTTATTATCCTTAACTTTGGCTTCTTAAAGGCTTAGATAAACCTTTACTGTTCCTCCTTCAAAGTCCTCTGAATGCTCCCAAAACATACACTTCACCAGTTATCCCCACATCAATAAACATCTAATCATCTATTTTTACATTTTAGTTGGCATAGTTTATGTTTCAATGGTTTCTGTGCATAGGTATCTTCTCTTTACACACTCAAAGAACAAAAAACACTCTTTTCAATTTAAGTGATCATCTCAAACTGACAGGTATAAAGAGTAGCAAAGAGGAGAAAGGTTGGTATTATGCAATAAAACCAACTTAATTTCTACTCTCATTTCAGTCCTACACAGCTACAAACAAAGGAGCTAGGGGGAAAAAATCATGGTTTCTAAACACCAATTTCCTAAATATGGTTTGATCTGTTGTATCATTTTTTCCCTGAGATTAAAAGGCATTACTTGAAGCAGTAGTGACTTTCTTCTGTTAACAAAATTTCTTCTAGGGGCGCCTGGGTGGCTCAGTCATTGGGCGTCTGCCTTCAGCTCAGGTCATGATCCCAGCATCCTGGGATCGAGCCCCACATCGGGCTCCCTGCTCAGTGGGAAGCCTGCTTCTCCCTCTACCAGTCCCCTTGCCTGTGTTCCCTCTCTTGCTGTCTCTGTCAAATAAATAAATAAAATCTTAAAAATTTTTTTTCTTCTATTTTTGTGCCCCTAAATATATCTCAGAATAAGGAATCACAGTCCAACAGAACCAAATTTTATTTCCAACTAAATCCAGAAACTACTTGCCTATTCGTTATTATAGATAAAACATCATTTTTGAGGATTAATAACGCAGACAAATGTGTTTTTATGATTAAACATTACAACAGGGGCGCCTGGGTGGCTCAGTCAGTTCAGCGTCCAACTCTTGATTTCAGCTTGGATCATGGTCTCAGGGTCGTGGGATCTGGCCCATGTGGGGCTCCCTGCTCAGCGGGGAGTCTGTTTCTGACTCTCCCTCTGCCCCTCCCCCTGCTCATGCTTGCTCTCTAAAATAAATAAATCTTTTTAAAAAAATAAACAAACATTACAACAATCACCAACAAACTGCTAATTATTAATTCCTTTAACACTTAAACTGACTTTTGGGGCACCTGGCTGGCTCAGTCAGTGGAGCATGCAACTCTTCATCTCAGGGTCATGAGTTTGAGCCCCATGTGGGTGTAGAGGTTACTTAAAAATAAAATCTTTAGGAGCGCCTGGGTGGCTCAGTCTGTTAAGCCGTCTGCCTTCAGCTCAGGTCACGATCCCAGGTTCCTGGGATCGAGCCCCATGTTGGGCTCCCTGTTCAGTGGGGAGTCTGCTTCTCGCTCTTCCTCTCCCTCTGCCCCTCTCCCCCCCTCATGTCCTCCCTTTCTCTCTGTCTCAAACAAATCTTTTTTTTTAAAAAAAAAAAGATTTTATTTAGTTACTTGTCAGAGAGCGAGCGAGAGAACACAAGCAGGGGGAGCAGCAGGCAGAAGTAGAAGCAGACTCCCCACTGAGCAGGGAGCCTGATGTAGGACTTGATCCCAGAACCCTGGGATCATGACCTGAGCCGAAGACAGATGCTTAACCACCTGAGCCATCAGGCATCCTTCAAACAAAATCTTTTTTTTTTCAAGATTTTTTATTTATTTATCTGAGAGAGAGAGAGAGGAGGGTCAGAGGGAGAAGCAGACTCCCCACTGAGCAGGGAGCCCAATGCAGGACTCGATCCTGGGCCAGAATCATGATGCGAGCCAAAGGCAGCTGCTTAACCAAATGAGCCACCCAGGTGCCCCCAAACAAACAAAATCTTCAAAAAATAAAATCTTCAAAAAAAAAAAAAAAACCTTTACTTCATATATGTATTAAAACTACTTCCATATCTGACAGTTTCCAGCACATTATATATATCATAGCAAACTGTATAGTCAGGTAATAAAATGAGTGTTCCTTCCCCAAATCAACATTCTAAATAAGCATACTTGTAAAATAAGAGAAACGGAAGGTACATGGTCACTGATACATATAACACCACCAATCCCAATGGCTTCCCTCTCACCTTATCAGCCTCATCCACAATCTTTCACAAGCCTGCAAGATGACAGCAATTTTGGAAAATTTTCTTTTTTCTTTTTAAGTTGAGTGACAGTAAAGCAAAGTTTAATGAGCAATAGTACAAAGCTCCCAAAGAGGGAGGAGACCTGAGAGCGTTGCCTGGAAAAAAATTTTTTTTTAAAGATTTTATTTATTTATTCATGAGAGACAGAGAGAGAGAGAGAGAGAGAGAGAGAGAGAGGCAGAGGGAGAAGCAGGCTCCCAAGGAGCAGGAAGCCCAATGCGGGACTCGATCCCAGGACCCTGGGATCATGACCTGAGCTGAAGGCAGACGCTTAACCATCTGAGCCACCCAGGCGCCCTGGAAAATTTTTCGACATGAACCTGAAAGTAAGTTCTCTCACCTTAAATAAATAACTGCAAACCTCCTCTTGAAATCACAGACAAAAGGTTATTTGAATAAAATTCCCCCTCTAAGAAACTATAATCTATTATGTCTTGATCACAAAATGACTAGCAGAACTGATCTTTATAGAAAAAATATGCTCATTAGATTCCTTTTAACTATATCTGTTGTAAAAATCCAGGATCCACTCAATATGCTAATTACTGTTTAAATATAATTCAGGTAAAATATTCTTAAATGGTCTATCATTAAAAAAATGAGTAGGGTTATGGTCAACTTTGATATAATTTACTAAAAAAAATAAAAGAAATATATGAACAAGTTCTATAAATAATACTAGCAATAAGAAGTATTTTTCAGGGGTGCCTGGGTGGCTCATCAGTTGAGTGTCTGCCTTTCACTCAGGTCATGGTCCCGGGGTCCTGGATGGAGCCCCGCATCGGGCTCCCTGCTCGGCGGGAGGCCTGCCTCTCCCTCTCCCTCTCCCTCTGTCCCTCCTCCACTCATGTTCTCTCTAGATTGGTCTCTCTCTCTCTCAAATAAAATAAAAAAAAAAAAGAGTTTTCTTTTTTTTTAGTAATTTTTTTTTTAAAGATTTTATGTATTTGACAGAGAGAGACGCAGCGAGAGAGGGAACACAAGCAGGGGGAGTGGGAGAGGGAGAAGCAGGCTCCCAAGGAGCAGGGAGCCCGATGCGGGGCTCGATCCCAGGACCCCGGGATCATGACCTGAGCTGAAGGCGGACGCTTAATGACAGCCACCCAGGTGTCCCCCCCCAAAAATGAAACTATTTTTCATTTCCCTTTCAATAAGTAAATTATTCCAACTGCAAAGCTGACATTAAACAAGAGATGGGCCTCAGCATAAATCACACCACATCTTAATAAAGCATAAGTGCTGAAAAGTCTGATTACTCGAAGATTCATATGCTTTTCTTGTTACTTTAAATAAACACCACAAAGGCTATTTCAAATGTCAGTTTTCCTGCCCTGGAAGTAAGAAAAAGAGTGTCTGTCTGTCTGTCTCTCCCCCCACCCCTTCCTGTCCCCAAGCTTCTTCCTTAAATCTTCCAACTACGGGGGCCGCTCAGTTGGTAGAGCATACAACTCTTGAGCTCTGGGTCATGAGTTTAAATCCCACACTGGGCATGGAGCCTACTTTAAAAAAAATCTTCCAATCATGACAGTATAAAAGAAATTCTAGTAACATAATCAACTATACCAAAAAGCACATGAAATTTCATCAAATATTTTCTAAATCAACTTATCCTAATTTTAAAAATCTGTATGTAGAAAGCTTGCTCTAAACTCTGATTCAGGGCGCTGGGTGGCTCAGGTTGGTTAAGTGTCCAACTCTTGATTTCAGATCAGGTCAAGATCTCAGGGTTGCGAGACTGAGACCCAAGTTGGACTCCACACTTAGTGGGGAGTCTGCTTGAGATTCTATCTCCTTCTCCCTCTGCCCCTCCCCATGGTCACAAGTGCTCCCTCTTGCTTGCTCTCCCCCCGCAAAAAAGAAAAGAAATTCTGATTTATTCAAACAGGTAACTAAGCATGATTTAATGCCACATGGCTTACCAAAAGTCACAGAGAGACAATGAAATGTCACTTCCTACAGTTATTTTCATGTAGTTACCTTTGCTTATTACTACATTCATTTTGCTTCCACCTAAAGACCTATTTTTGTGAGAATAACAATCTGTAGTTACCAGACATATTTAGACAGACAAACCAAAAGGGTTCAGAAGAACGAAAAGGAAAAGGATGACCATAACCCAGAAAGCTTTTAAGGGAGATGAGGCTGCTTTTGGAAAGCTGGAAAGATGCACTAGCCATAGACACCAAGATTAATATAAATACATGTTAGCTCTTAATTAGACACATATGTAGTTTTTCTGTTTTGGCTTAGCCATTCCAAATGTTTAAACTACTTCTATTCTTGGGGTGCCTGGCTGGCTCAGAAGAGCATCCAACTCTTGATCTCGGGGTCAAGAGATCAAGCCCCACAGTGGATGGAGAGATTACAGAAAAATAATAAACTTAAAAAATAATAAAAATAAATAAACTAGTTCTATTCTTGGGGCTCCATACAACCTATCTTACTCCATAAATTTGGTACACACAAAAACAGTATTTGTTAAATAGATGGCTGAATGTAAACTCAAAAGTCAACTTTAGACTAAAAAGAGATATAGAGAAGTAACCTATTGAATAGGAGGAAATGGAATAAGAACAAGTTTAGGATTATCCAAATCTTAACTCTCTCCCTTTACCCTTTCATCCATTTCCCCCCCATTCATTCAGTAAACCTCTATTGAGTACAAAATCAAGGACGGCCAGGATATCTTTTCAGCAGTCTGGTGAAGTCTATGCACCATTTTCCAGAATAATGTTTCTAAATGCATAAAGTAAAATAAATAGGAATAAAAGGGAAACCAATTATATTGACGCAGTTATTAAAATATTTAAATTTTTGTGATATAATGTTTTCATTAACGTTAAATTACAATACTTAACATTGAGTTTAATAACTACTTCCCAGTAATGACGACTAGAAACCCCATTGTGAGATATCTGCAACTATAATAAATTACCTGTGGATTTATACTCATAACAAAGTAACTCATACTGTCAATACTACTGTTTTTTTGTTGCCTACTTTAATAGTGGGAGGCAATACTTAATTTCAGTTACAGGTTACCAGTGAAAAGATGTAATTTTCCCCCATCCAAGTTCAGGGACCCTAAGCCAGCCCAATTATCTTTGGGTGTGATCAAAATAAACAACTGGGAAACAAAGCACAGTCAAAAACTACTTTAAGATATCGGGAAAGTTTATGAACTAATTTAAATTCAATAAATTCAATTCCTTTAACCTGTATTACAGAAAATTCATTAATGTGACAGGAAAAAGAAACCGAATGATAGGAAACTACAGAAATATAGTATGTTCAACTTCAATCAGGACTTTTAAAATAAATACTTTTATGGAATATATGCATTTAAAATTTTCTGTTGAAAGGAAAAGTGACTTCCTAAACCATGACAGAGAAAGAGACATACAGCACCACAGGGCTGCACACAGGAAAGTTTACACCATTAAGTCCCAGTTCTCACCAGTTAAATACTGAGAACAGTTATGCAGAAACTGTAAGTGTGTCATTTATAAAGAGTTCACAACCAGACTGCTATCAATCCCATGTTTACTCATTGGAAATGCACTGCTAGGAATCTGTTCACCAAAGCTCCAACAATTAAGGGGGATGGAGGGTGATTAACTTCCCAGTCAGTCATGCAGACAGAATACAAGCTTGTTTCTATAGCTAGAACCAAGCTATATTTTATCTACTATAAGATGCTAATTTGAAACATTTTTAAAAAACTTGGAAGGTCATAGTTTCACAGTCATAAACCTTTAAAGATTACAAAAAAGAACTTATTTCCTCCAAAAGGAAATTGAACATTCTGAATCTATATAACATCTCAAAATATTACACTCTGAGGTCAACGTAATAGTAAAGGAAAAGGGGACATCTGATAAAAGGGAGGCTGAACCGAGGGATAATGGTATGCTCTGCCCACCAAAAGATTTCTTTTCCTTGTACTTGCTTCAATCATATGTAATGACCAAATCTTTTAGGTATTTACATTAATTTTGCTTTATCCGTTATATTAACTAAGAACTGTATCTAAGTATTTCAACTATTTATTGAACATGTACTGTGAGAAAGACAATATGCTAGACTCTATGGTGTGCACAAAGGAAGATCTGGTCCCGTTCTTAGAGGATAGCACTGAAAGGCCTGTCACTCAGTCCCATCGCCAGAAAGTTCACCTGTTTCTCACAAATCAATAAAATCTGATTATTAACATAATGTCTCTCCCACCTGTCCCAAGTTAGGCATTCTCAGAGTCCAAGACTTCCTTCTCCAAGCTACTGAAACAGCCTCCTCACCATAATCTCGGTCTTTCCTAAGTCACAGATGCCCTTCTAAATCACAGATCTCAAACTATCTCCCTTCTCAAAATCTCTGCATAAAGAACCAAACCCAAAATCATTATCATCGTTAAGTCATTCTAAATTATGTGCTATTCACAAAACATTCTTCCATTTGTATCCTTTCAGGTTGTTCCTTCAACCCACAATGTCCCCTGCCTGGCCTAAAACTCAGCTCTTCTTGTTAAAGTCCTACATAATAGCCTTTATAGCCCTAAATCATAAAAACTTCCAGCCCTAACCATCAATCAGATAGCTGACAGAAGAGGAAATAACTTCAACAACTCTAATTCAGTCCCCATATACATTTTCTAAGCTTATCCTGCCTTTGTGGCAGTTATCTTTCTGACTGTGAATATTCAGAAGCATGTAACTGTTCCTTTAGCTTACGTAAACAGTGATCAGCTCCATCAAATTAATCAGATGGCCTCTGGGTTCAAGTTTGTGAGCCCACAATGCTAAGGGCCAGATCCCAAACCACTATCACTCCCACCAAGGTACAATGCCATCCTGAAGGTATCATGTTTCTCCAACTTCAACACTTCCATAATTGGTTGGCTTTTCAGTAAGTTTTGACACAATGGAATGCTACTGTATCCCTTTAATGAGGTAGGTTTAGGGAAAAAGGACTAAAACTTGAGCATCTTAATTCTATGTAGGAGACAGCAGGACATGACAAGACTTTATAACCAGCTTATAGAGTTCAAATGAACCTTGTCAATATATCAAATAAAATCATGAGAGGTTAAGGTTTTTCATCCATGTCACAGAGCTACAACACTGGAGCCAGAACATAATTTTCCCCAATTACATGATCATTTACTTTTCTTAAATTAATTCGAAGCAGGCAATACTAAAAGAAAAATAATTAATCTGGGCATTTTAATCAGGTCAAAAAATTTTGTATCCTATAAATTTAAAATACACACCATCCAAATATAAAACTAGGATATCTGGCATAAGTAGGATGAATAACAATAACTGGAAACGAGTAACGGTTAAAGACTACCAACGACTGAAGCAGTAATAATAATAGCTAGCAATTGTTAAAGGCAGCATTTAATATATATGGGTATCAAGCTAGGCACTTAAATACATTTTTTCATTTTAATCTTCACAGTAACTTTAAAGCATGATTCTCACAAAAGAGAAAGCTGAGGCATAGACAGCTTAAGTAACTTGTCCAAGATTATAAAATGAGTAAGCTATACTATCTACCTAGATCTGTGATAAACTTCTAAGCTGTTTCTGTTAAGATTACCTTCAAATTACTTTTATCTTTAGAATAAAACTCCTTTGTAAAAAAAAAAAATCCCAACTAATGAAATTAGCTCACTCAGCCTTAGTGAACAGCTGTTACAACCTACATTTAAAGAAAGCTTTTCTACTTAAGTTTATAAATTGGCTATCACCTTGATGTTAAAATTAGTTAAAATGTATCCAAAAGTTGATTTAGTCACTTACAGATGTGTCAACAATATATTTCACCAATACATCCTGAAACAAAAGGCTTTTATGAATTTTCAACCAAAATAATAGAAGTTAACATTATACACCCAAGAAATTAAAAACTTTAAAGAGATACCACAGCACAGGATTTACTTCATTCAGCTAAAGTTACCATTTTTCTAACTCTTTTGGCCATTTTAATATTGAGCGTCTGGAGCACAAAACAGTATTTGCAAATCACTTAGTTGCAGGTACTTGACAGAATGGTGAATTCCATGGCCACCCACTAATCAAAGCCTCTTCATTTGTTATATACATGATCCAAGATTACTTACTTTGAAAAATATTACTATGCTACAAATCATTACCACTGATTGTTGAGAATTTGTGACATTTTATTCAACAGCTCGTCTGTTAGAACAAAAAGCTGTTAACCTACCTGTCACTGCTGGTACTACTGCTGCTGCTGATTGAGTCACTACTGGAGGATCTACTCCTAGAGCCGCTGCCGCTAGGGGACCTGGTAGGTCTAGACGCTTGGCTAGCCAGTCTCTGAGGAGACTGATTTCTAGACTGTGATGAATGTGGTGACCGACTCCTGCTGTGCTGGTAATTCCGCTCTGGCCTTCTGCCTCGTACCTCCCGGGTAATATCATCCCTGTAGATATCCCTGTGTACCACACTGGGCAGTGTAAACTGCTCCCGAGCCCTAGGTTCGTATCGGGGGTCATGAGCATCAAAACGGTTTGGACTTCGACTCCGAGAAGTATAATAGAGCCCATGTTGTAAAGTCCGCTCGCGAGGATCTCTATAGTAATCCTGATCGTAATGTCTTGTCCGATCAAATCCTCCCGTCCCCCGTTCATGGTGTCCATAGGCACTATGTTCATAAGCACGCTCCCTGTTATCTGAAGCCCTGCATTTAGGAGGGGGGGAAAAATATTTACTCAATCAGAAAAGGGCAAGCAAAACTAAAAGCAAGTCATGCAAACATTCATTTCAGCATTGTCTGTCTTTGCAACTGTAATTTGCTAAACAGCATTAACCTACTTAGTAAGCAAACACTACTAAGCTTAACATCTTACTTAACTCCAAAAATTATTTTCACAGCTGAGCAACCATTGTGTATATTGGGCTTTCATGACTAGTGTTCTGCAAGTCAGATGCTCTTTTTATTAGGGATTTTCTGGCTTATGTACAGAAATATACATATACCATCTCCTTTTCATTTGCAGTTTAATGGAACAAGAAGGGACTGTCATTTTAATATCAAAGTTTTCTATACTTCCACCTGATTAAAATACATACCAAACTTTTACTTGACAAATTTATTTTAGGCAAAATTTCCATAATACATTTTAACACTGACATGAAAGCCCTATTGCAATGTATGTCCCAGCAATAAGAGGGCATTTTCAAAGACCAGAAAAAAATTTTTTAAGTATAACTTTTTCTCATTAACTTTTGACTTCTTGAGTAATTATAAAAACTACCAGATTATGTAAATTCCTGTGCCCAATCACATTTAATAATAGAAATGGAATCTTAAAAGAAAAAGACAACAACTTAAGTTATCAAAATACTGGATTGACACATGCTATTCTATGGTAAATTCAATTAAAGAATAAAGATTTTATCTCCTGGTGCTATCAAATTCCACATAATTATTAAAACAACTATTCCATGATTCTACTTGTTAATGTCTATACTTAATGTTTACAGGAAATATACTCTCAAAGGTTTTAGCTAAAATCAAATTGCCTCTGATGAAATCAGCCAACTTTGGAAACTAAGATATTCATTCGAAGGTTGCTATTAGCAATGGTTTAACCTAAAAAAAATATTTCTGTACGACATATTTGCCAACCTACGGTTACAAAAAATTGTTGCATGTTCAATTACACACATGCAATTATGTGTTAATACTGAAAACCAATTCTAATCCTATAAAGAAATCTTAACATCTAGTTTTGTAGGAAACCAGAACTCATTTCCTGAGTTCCTAAAAGACCATTTCATCACTTGAATCTCAACTTGAGATTGAGTTTCTTCCCAACCTTATCTTTGGATCAGATCTTCTATCAAAAGATTAAGAAATCATCAAAAACAGAAAAATTAGAATCTTTCCAGTGAAGAACATCTGGCAAAAATCTTACAACTAATACTATGTCCCCAATACATACATAGATCCAAATCTCTGCACTAATCTTCATTTTCACCCATCACTTCACTTAGTAGCAACCATACCTTCCTAGGCCATTTCTGCTTTTTGCTGCTATGATGTAAAGCAATTGGCATGGCAAAAAATTCAGTAATACCTTTCCTATTTAAATGTATTTAAATAACTTTCTCCTTTTTAAATTTGCTACATTTCTGGCATTTGGATAGTATTTCAACATCTAACAAACAACAGGGTTTCCTTTGAGACTTAGAGAAAATTTCACAAATAATTCATTTAGCACCCTATCAAATGTTAATTGGTAAAAGCTGTTATTAACGATACAACAGAAGCAATAGGCAATAGTTCTAGGAGAATTACTGCTACAGCTGATATTTTAGGAAGATACAGAGGGCAGGCACAAGAACTAGCAGAGCTGAAATCTAATAGCTATTCTTTGATTCATCTATTAGTACTAAATACTTCTAGAGTTAGTGGGGGAAAAAAGAGAGTTTGACTTGGGTTAGGAGAGGGGCTAATATACACAGGTCAGGACATACCAACCTTTTCCAAGTGTGGAAACACGACCTATAATCCCAATTAAATCTAGGGAGAGAATTGTGAACATAACTTCCCCAATTTTGGCCCCTCTTATGGGGGTAATCCACCTTCTTAATGGGCAAGGGTGTCAAATGATATTTAGATGAACCATAAGGAAAAAAAAAATCTTAGTGACCAGATAAAATAATTCCACTGGAAGCAAGTAGTCCCAGACAAACTGTAACTCTCAAACCCCCAGACTTCTTTCTTGAGATAGTAGACAATTATAAATTCATCCACATTCATAAAAATTTCCAGCCCTAAGTAGGAATCAGGCAGCTGACAGAAGAGGAAATATCCTCTACGATTCCACCAAATGAGGAAGGAACAGTTGCTCCCCATTAGTTCACCTTTGTAGCCATCCAGCATAGTCAATTTTGATTGCTGTATCCACAACTGATCGTCACCATGTGTTCAAGGCTAAAGTACCTTTAATTGGACAGCAACTTGCTTAAGAAACAAAATAGTAATCCTCTTCCCCTGGGCTAATGGAATCTTGACTGCATGACATCCCATACATTCCAGCAATTAGAAAAGAATGGCTATATTCCAGGATTTAGAAACATTCATCATCTCAAATTTCTCCCATTCCATCAAGGAGTATAATTCCAACATGGAAACTGTGTAGATCCAAAATGGAAAAAATCAAACATTGCCTTCACTCTTCTTCATCCAAGTACAGATTTCCAGATTAAAGTATTGTTTGTAGAATCCAAGCGGTTGAATCATTACGGTCTGCTAGGTTTTTGGGGACAATCCAATTTGTTTGTACACTTTGTGTAGTGAAAATTGAGAAGCAGATATCAACTTCTAAAAGAATCTGTAGGCTCTAATATTCCAGAAATATTCCATATAGTACAACCACAAAATCTGTAGCCAAATAGCTCCATCAGATAGCAGAGATATATCCAAGGAAGGCCTTCAGATTATCCAAGAGAAGGAATAATTAATTCTAGAAGACAGGTAACTCCAAAAATGATACTGCCATACAAAATCTTCCACCATTTTACATCTCAGGAGTAGATATCCAACCAGCTGCAGGAAATAATCCTCTACGATTCCACAAGATACCAGCCACTGGGATAGAAATCACTTCCGTTTCCAACCCAAAATAGGAAACATTGAGAATGCCCAAAACTTTAAATCCATCTGGGGCCCCTAAATATGAGTTTCTGTTTCTCACCATATCAAATACAAAATACCTGCCTACAGAAACCTTGGAACTTACCCATCAAGTCTCCGCTCATAACGTCCTTCTCGTGCATGAAGTGATGGTGGGGGGCCATAAGTAGGCCCTCCACCACCTCCTCTGAACCCAGAAACCTCTCTACTACGAGATGCTATGGAAACTGTATCATCCAATCCCCGAGCAGCACTCGGAATGGTGCCTGGTTCATTATAATCCGTGCGTAGGTCTCTATCTCCCATTTTGTTGACTGAGTTGTGAGCTTTCTGTGCACTTTTGATGTCCACAAAATCCACAAAGGCAGCCACTCCTCCTTCAGATCCCCTCTTGGGGAGAATTTTGACACTTTCCACACGGCCATATCTGGAAAAAATAAAACATTATTGTTGCATAACAATAATTTTCCAAGAACAGTTTTTGAAAATGTGTTTATTTTTAGACAATTTACATTATCTATGAATGTGGGAGCTGTTACAAAGTGACACTTAAGATGGCTTTTACACTCACATTTTTCTTTCTTGGGGAAAAATTTACAAATTTTTTTTTAAAGTAAGCTCTACACCCAATGTGGGGCTTGAACTCATGAGCCCTGAGTTCTAGAGTCACATGCTTTACCGAACCAGCCAGCCAGGTCCCCCAAAATTTGTTTTAACCATTTTATTACTCTCACTTCTTAAATATTTACTAAATTACTTTTCACCTTTTAAGAACCCTTAGCTGAAATGAATCTCTCAGATGTTTTATGAATTTTTACATTCTGAAAAAGGTTACTAAACCTAAGATCGTTCAATGTTACTTAGAAATCTTTAAAAATGTTTACTTAACTGAAAATTATAACTAAAAATAGTTATTTTACAGATTTCATTTTAATTTAACTCATTAAGTGAAAATGATCTTACTGAAAAAATGAGATGATTCCACAATCTTTACTTGAAGGTAAAATAAATCCAAGTATTTTGTGTGTCCATTTGAAGTAACACACTTTTAAAAAAATAATTTTTTAAAGATTTTATTTATTTATTTATCCAAGAGAGAGAGAAAGCATGAGCTGGGTGAGGGGCAGAGGGAGGACTACCTGCTGAGCATGGAGCCCACCACAGGACTCGATCCCAGGACCCTGAGATCATGACCTGAGCCAAAGGCAGACACTTAAGCAACTGAGCCACCCAGGCGCCCCAACAGTCTAATTTTTTTTTAAGATTTTTATTTATTCATGAGAGACAGAGAAAGAAAGAGAGAGGCAGAGGGAGAAACAGGCTCCCTGCTGAGCAGCGAGCCCAATGCAGGACTCGATCCCAGGACCCTGGGATCATGACCTGAGCCAAAGGCAGATGCTTAACCATCTGAGCCACTCAGGAGCCCAACAGTCTAATTTTTTAATGCAGTTTTCTGCTATTTAATTTTTTCCAGGAGGTTAAAACTACTAAAATTTATAATTTAGGTATACTTAAAATTGCTTTTCATTTAAATTAATAAATTTGAGAAAATCTTTTGATAGATCCTATGCTCCCATTTTTATTTAAAAAAATGCCTGATATGTCTGTAAAGAAAAATTTTAGGGCACCTTTTATATTTGGAAGATATATGTAAGATATATACTGATTTGGAATTTTAAAAGTCATGAAAATTCTATGAATTTCATTAGGAGTTAACTACACTTTATGCACTTATATCTGGTATTTTAGAAAGGCAGGCACAGCAATTTTAAATATAGCATTCTTATTTGCTGACAAACCAAAATCATAATTTTACACTTCTCTTGGAGCTGACATAATCAGAAAGCAGAACTTTTCTCTTTACATTCTCTAGTATAAGTTATACCTCTCACAAGGGAAACATAATCCTAAAATTCTGTTTTATCAGGCAACTGAACCAGAAGTAACAAAGTTATTTGTTGATACTGAATTAATGAAAGGATCTTTTTTAATTTGGAAAAAATCTGATAGAAATTGGAATAGTTTTCTTCCATACAAACATTAAACAATACCTTCCACTGTATCTGACAAAGGACTTGTATCCAGAGTATAAGAAATCTTATAATTCAACCCATTTTTAAATAGGCAAAACAACAAAGGAGTCACACAGATGGCAGATAAACCCAGGAAAATATGCTCAAAATTATTAGTCATTAGGGAAATGCAAATCAAAACCACAATGAGATACCACTTCACATCCACTAGGATGACTATTTAAGGCAGGAAAAAAAAAAAAGGAAGAAAAGAACAAGTATTGACAAGAATGCAGAAAAATGTGAAATTCAGTGCAGATCTAGTAGAACTATACAATCGTGCAGCCACTGTGGAAAAGTCTGGCATTTTCTCAAGAAGTTAAGCACAGAATTATCATATGACCCAGCAATTCCACTCCTTAAGTGAAAACTGGGGCTCAAATACATATGTGTACACCAATGTTCACTGCAGCATTATTTACAAAAGCCAAAAGATGGAAACAACCCTAGTGTCTACCAATGAATGAATAAACAAAATGTGAAATATACATATAATGGGATAGTATATTAAGACATAAAAAGAAACGAAGTTTTGATACATGACACAACATGGAAAAAAATTATTTAAAACACCACCCTAAATGAAATAAACCAGACACAAAAGGACAATTCATTTATGATTCCACTTATATGAGGTATCTAGAATAGGCAAATTCATAGAGATGGAAAGTAGAATAGAGGTTAGGAGGAGCAGAGACAAGAGGGAAATAGGGAGTTGTTGCTTAATGGGTACAGAATTTCTGTATGGGATGAAAAAATTCTAGAAATAGTGGTAATGGTTATATATAACACCATGAATGTACTTTTTTTTTTTAGATTTTATTTATTTATTTGAGAGAGAGAGAATGAAAGACAGAGAGCACGAGAGGGAAGAGGGTCAGAGGGAGAAGCAGACTCCCCGCTGAGGAGGGAGCCCGATGCGGGACTTGATCCCGGGACTCCAGGATCATGACCTGAGCCGAAGGCAGTCGTTTAACCAACTGAGCCACCCAGGCGCCCCACCATGAATGTACTTAACACCACTGAGTTGTATACCTAAAAATGGTTAAAATAAATATTATATTATGCATATTTTACCACACCCACACCTACAAAGTTTATCACTAAATGGAAGGTTGCATAGGTTTTTCTTTTTCTTTTTCAAGATTTTTATTTGACAGAGAGAGACACAGCTAGAGAGGGAACACAAGCAGGGACAGAGAGAGAGGGAAGCCCCATGTGGGGCTCGATCCCAGAACCCTGGGATCATGACCTGAGCTGAAGGCAGACGCTTAACGACTGAGCCACCCAGGCGCCCCTGCATAGGTTTTTCTATTTAAAAAAAGGGTGCCTGGGTGGCTCAGTCAATTAAACATCTGATTCTTGATTTCAGCTCAGGTCATGATCTCAGGGTCATGGAATCAAGCCCCAAGCGGGGAGTCTGCTTGAGATTCTATCTCCCTCTGCCCCTCCCCCATGCCTGCACGTGTTTGTGCTTGCTCTCTAAAATAAATAAATTAATAAAAAAAGAAAGAAAGAGGGAAGCAGCAAAGGGAAGCAACTCTCATCAAAAAGTCAGTTAGCCAAAGAATAATACAGGGAAAACAAATGTTTAAGCTTATGTCCTGAATAACAAAGAGTTAAATACAATACTATGCATTGATTATTAATTACCCAATAATCATTCCATAGATTATGGGTATAAAATAAAGTCAAATCATGCTCCCTTCCTTAGAAGGGCAGGCTTACCATCTCTATCATTTTTATATAAGGAGAGCACTCTAGAAACAAGACATAAATTTATCTTCCAATTCAAAAAAGGAGAACTCGATCAAGTATTACAACTCTACATTACTCTTCTATACTGAAAGGACTGGAAATTCCCAAATTAAAAAAAAAAAAAAAGAGGCAGTATCTAACTCTTCATATCCATGAAAACTCAGCTGGTAAAGGTGATGTCCTGATTTTGTCTACTCTTTCCAAAATAACACATTACCTACAGTTTTCAAGTATTATCAAGTATTCAAGATGAAACATTTATCTGACATTTAGTAGTTAAAAAAGAATCAAACCACAATTAGGTAGTATTTCCTTTTCAACAACATCAAGCCTTAGATACATACAGGTTTTCAGAGAACCTATGGAATATTTTCCAGTAATACATAGAAAATATCAATTTCTAAAATTACATGGTCACTAGTTATGTGATTAAGTTAACTCATTTATAATTTCTCAAGAATTAAGAGAACCTAAGTTTAAAATAAATGAACATAAAGCTAAGAAATTGTGTTTGACTGCTATAAGCTGCAGTATATAACTATTTAATAGGTTTGTCTTCAAAAACACAGTGAAGAAACAAATACTAAATTGGCTTCTGTTTGGGCAAAATGTTCAACATTAAAAAATATGAAATTGATCAACATACACTGTATTCTAAGTTTTTAAGAGTCAATTTAAAAATTATCCAAGATAAGGGTGCCTGGTCGGTTCAGTCGGTACGGCATTCAACTCTTAATCTCAGGGTCCTGGGTTCAAGCCTCACGTTGGGGGAGCCTACTTAAAAAAAAAAAAAATTACCCAAAGTAATGCCAGGTTTGGTGAAATGTTTGGTCTCCTTTCAACAACAGACAATTTAGGGGCACCTGGCTGGTTCATTCGGTGGAGCTTGTGACTCTTGATCTTGAGGTTGTGGGTTTGAGTCCCATGTTGGGTGTAAAGATTACTTTTTTTTTTTTTTAAGATTTTATTTATTTATTTGACAGAATGAGAGAGCAGGAGAGCACCAACAGGGGAAGCGGCAGAGGGAGAGGAAGAAGCAGGCCCCCCGCCGAGCAGGGAGCCTGATGTGGGGCTCAATCCCAGGACCCTGGGATCATGACTGAGCCAAAGGCAGTCACTCAACCAACTGAGCCACCCAGGTTCCCCTAAAGATTACTTAAAAAAAAAAAATCTAAAAAAAAAAATCCACAATGGACAATTTATATAATAAGTACTGACAGTCCTTAGCAGTTCCTTGAAGGATATAATTTCAGTGAATTAATGGTCTCAGAGTTCACAATGGAAAGTAATGTTGACATAGTGGAGAAAAAGCATGAGAGTGTAAGAAAAGAGACTAATGTTCTGATCCTAATTCAATTATTAATTATATGATTTTTAACAGGTACTGTTCTAGGCACCTGATGCATATCAAGGAACAAAGCAAAGATCCCTAGCCTGAGGGAATTTAATTACAATTTAGATCCCTGAGAGGTGAAGAGCAGTCCTATTCTAAACTGTTTTTATCACAACGCCACAAGAAACTTACTCTATAATTTCCAAAGCAACACCATTACATAAAGCTAAAGACATAACCCTCAACATAGACATACTTCTCAATGCCCCTTCTTTCCAGAAGGCACTGCACTCAACCATTATTGGCTGGGTTATCAATGAAAATGCAATGATTAATTTTAATTCTAGTTTTTGCAACTGACCCTACTAATAAGCAATAGTAAAGAATAGCCACATACAGTACTTGCTTTTCACAAAAAGCCACCTACTACAGAAAACAATCCTCCCCAAGTCATTTTTTTGGGGGGGGAGAGGAAGGGAGAGGGAGAGAGAGAGGGAGGTGGTGGGAGGTGAGGGGGGCGGGTTGGTAAAAGTAAAGGGAGAGAATCTTAAGTAGGCTCCATGCCCTGCGTGGAGCCCAACCTCACAACCCTGAGATCATGACCTGAGGCAAAATTAAGAGTCGGATGCTTAACCAACTGAGCAAGCCAGGCACCTCTCCCCAAATCAATTCTGAAACAATAGATCCACTCTGCTTAGACAATACATCTGAATTCTACATCTACCCCTTCCTTGCCCAGTTAACTCCTAGTGTTAAAATATCACATCTGAGTCTTTTATGATTACTAACATTACTGCTCTATTTCCAAGTAAAGAGATCCCTTCTAAAGCTTCAGTGTTGTCCCACTATTCCAGGTAAGAGTTATAGGATTGTACATAGGGAGAATATTAGCCTTTTTGAAGAGGCATGCAATTAACCGAAACATCTACTCTGTAAAACCCAACATATCACTTTCCAAACACCGCATATTTTATCAAACTACCAATGGCTTTGTGTATTTCCCACTTTCCCACCCTTCTATCCCATAATGGCCAAGATGTTCCTTATTCAAAAGTAAATGGCCAGGGTGCCTGGGTGGCTCAGTTGGTTAAGCGACTGCCTTCGGCTCAGGTCATGATCCTGGAGTCCCGGGATCGAGTCCCACATCGGGCTCCCTGCTCAGCGGGGAGTCTGCTTCTCCCTCTGACCCTCTTCCCTCTCATGCTCTCTATCTCTCATTCTCTCTCTCTCAAATAAATAAATAAATAAATCTTAAAAAAAAAAAAAAGTAAATGGCCAATAAACTCAGAGAGAAAGAAAGTGAAAAGTAAATGAACATGTCATAAGGGATAAAAAGGCCTAAAAGATAAATATTAAAGCCTGGTTGGGCTACCTATAAGAAATGTTTGTGTTTGTTTTTTACATTATAAAAAGATTCAAAATCATTCTTCTTTCAAGGTCAGACAGCTGGGTCATAAGTATATCCATTACAATTACCAAACCACCTGAAATAATGCAGTAACATCAACACTTATATTACCTTTTTATAGCAGTAACTTTTTACAAAGAAAATACTAATATATAAATCAACCCATCTGATCTTATATTTTTTTAATTTTTTAAATATTTTATTTATTCATTTGAGAGAGACAGAGTATAAGCAGGGGGAGAGGCAGAAGCAGAGGGAAAAGCAGACTCCCTGCTGAGCAAGGAGCCCGATGTGGGGCTCGATCCCAGGACCTAGAGATCATGACCTGAGCCGAAAGCAGAGATGCTCAACCATCTGAGCCACCCAGGCACCCATGATCTTAAATTCAGACCAAAAGGCTGGTCTTCCCTCTTATGATAGACCTTTATTTTACGTCCTACACTAATGACTAGAAATACTTCAGGCAGACCAAAAGGCAGAATCTTTAGCAACTTAATATGTTATAACAGCATTTAAATTAGAGTTGCCCAGGGGTGCCTGCATGGCACAGTTGGTTGAGCCGCACACTTGGTTTCTGCTTGGGTTGTGATCTCAGGATCATGAGATCAAGCCCTGTGTCAGGCTCCACACTGGGTGGAGTCTGCTTGGGATTCTCCCTTCCTCTCCCACTGTCCCTTCCCCTCTCACTCTCTCAAATAAATAAATCTTTAAAATAAAATGAATAAATTCAAGATGGCCACATTTTTCTTACGTAAATCACAGGTCAAATATTTTATGATAAAACACAATATAAAATAAGCTATTAAAAAAAATAGGGGAACGGAGGGAAAACAGAATGGAAAGAAATCAGAGAGGGAGACAAACCACGAGAGACTCTTAACTATAAGAAATAAACTGAGGGTTACTGGAGGGGAGGTAAGTGAGGGGATGGGATAATTGGGTGATGTGATGAGCACTGGGTGTTATACACAACTGATAAATTACTGAACTCTACATCTGAAACTAATGATGTACTATAGGTTGGCTAATTGAATTTAAATAAAAATAAATAAAATAAAATAAGTTCTTTTAACCATTTTTTTAAAAGTAAGATCTGCAACCAACTTGGGGCTCGAATTCATGACGCTGAGATTAAGAGTCATATGCTCTATCAACTGAGCCAGCCAGTGCCCCTGGATTGTACATTTTAAAAGGATGAGTTTTAGGGATGCCTGGGTGGCTCAGTTGTTAAGCATCTGCCTTCGGCTCAGGTCATGATCCTGGAGTCCTGGGACCGAGCCCCGCATCGGGCTCCCTGCTCCATGGGAAGCCTACTTCTCCCTCTCCCACTTCCCCTGCTTGTGTTCCCTCTCTCGCTGTTTCTCTGTCAAATAAATAAATAAAATCTTAAAAAAAAAAAAAGATGAGTTTTATGCCATGTGGATTATATCCCAATAAAACTTATTAAAAGAAAAAGATACGGGACACCTGGGTGGCTCAGTCAGTTAAGCGTCTACCTTCAGCTCAGGTCATGCATGATCCCAGGGTCCTGGGATGGAGCCCCGCATCAGGCTTCTTGCTCAGCAGGGAGCCCGCTTCTGCCTCTGCCTGCCTCACCCCCTGCTTGTGCTACGCTCTCTGACAAGTAAATAAATAAAAATCTTTATTTAAAAAAAAGAAGTAAGAAAAAGAAAAAGATATAGGGATGAATGGCTGGCTCAGTCATTAGAACATGAAACTCTTGATCTGAGGATTATAAGTTCGAGCCCCACATTTGGTGTAGAGATTACTTAAATATTTTTGAAAAAAGAAAGACACAAAATAATGCCTGTCACTGTCCTTAAATACAAAAGATTTTGTATCTCCTTTAGTCACAAAGATCTGTTATCTCTAGAGGGTATTATGCTAACCAAATAAGTCAGTCGCAGAAAGATAATTATCATATGATTTCATTCATGTGGAACTTAAGAAACAAAACAGGATCATGGGGGAAGGGAGGGAAAAATAAAATAAGACAAAATCAGAGAGGGATACAAACCATAAAAGACTTTTTTTTTTTTTTTTAAATAAGAGACTCTCAACTATAGGAAATACAACTGAGGGTTGCTGGAAGGAAGGTGGGTAGGGGGATGGGGTAACTGGGTGATGGGCATCAAAAGGAGGGCACTTGATATTAATGAGCACTGGGTGTTATATGCAACTGATCAATCGCTGAATCTACCTCTGAAACTAATAATACACTATATGTTAACTAATTGATTTTTTTTTAACTAATTGAATTTAAATCTTAAAAAAAAAAAATCTATGTTGCGGCGCCCGGGTGGCTCAGTCGTTACGCGTCTGCCTTCGGCTCAGGTCATGATCCCGGGGTCCTGTGATCGAGCCCCGCATCGGGCTCCCTGCTCCGCGGGAAGCCTGCCTCTCCCTCTCCCACTCCCCCTGCTTGTGTTCCCTCTCTTCCTGTGTGTCTCTGTCAAATAAATAAATAAAATCTTTAAAAAAATAAAAATAAAAAAAGATCTTTGTTATCTCAATATAAATCAACCGTGTGCTGTGTTTCCCATAACTGGGCACCCTTGAAGACATTTTCTATTTCAAGTATGTCTGACTGGGAAGATAAGTAACCCATTACTGGTGACAGCCAAAATCTGCCATTTCCATTTCACGATGATACAGAATTCTTTCAGGAAATCTACTGTGAAATAAATTTATATATAAAGTAATTTATAAACTTTTTAAATAATATATTCCTCTTTTAATCACACTATCTTTTGCCTAAGTACAAATAATTACTAAAGATGGCAAAAGACAGACTAAGGATCCCTAAAGCCAGCAAAAGCCATCAACCACACAGCCCTAGTATCACTGGAGAAAAAGCTAATACCCTGAGAGATGTTTCTCTACTTGGAGGGATAGGGGGAGGAGTGGAAAAAGATAAAAGGAGGAATGATTTATAATAGTTTGCTAATCTGTGTTCTCTGCCAAAAAAAAAAAAAAACAACAAAAATAAAAATTATTAATTTGTTATATAATCTTGGGTCTAAAATCTCTAAATCATAAAGAAAAAGACCACATAAATTCCATTTGTTATTTGTCTTCTGGAATGTACATGTATACATATACCTACTAAGTGCTATGTGATTTTTTTTTTTTAAGATTTTATTTATTTGTGAGAGAGAGCACAGCGGGGGAGAGGCAGAAGCAGACTCCCTGCTGAGCAGAGAGCCTGATGGGGGGCTCAATCCCAGGACCCTGAGACCATGACCTGAGCCAAAGGCAGATGCTCAACCGACTGAGCCACCCAGGCAGCCCGCTATGTGATTTTTTAAAACGTATTACTGTAGCACGCTTCTGCAAATTCAATAAAGTTGTAATTTGAACGGTTTTGTGTAATCTCCAGGGGGGGAAAAAAGTAAAAGGAAAAGACCACATAAACCACAAAAAATTATAGCTCCTGAATAGCAGAACAGTCAAAAGATAAATGGGGAAAAATACTTGTAACACATGAGAAATAAATGTTTTCCAAAATATACAAACGATTCTGACAAATCAAAGGAAACACAGGCCCAAATAAAAAAACAGGCAAAATATCTGAATATGAAGTTTTTAAAAAATATGCACATACTGGGGCACCTGGGTGGCACAGTTAAGTGGCCGACGTTGGCTCAGGTCAGGATCTCAGGGTTCTGGGATGGAGCCCTGCATCTGGATCCCCAGTCAGTGCAGAGTCTGCTTCTCCCTCTCCTTCTGCCCCTCCTCCCATTTGCACCCACACTCTCTCTAATAAAACCTTTTTAAAAATTAATTAGTTAGGGTGCATGGGTGGCTCAGTCGGTTGAGCATCTGCCTCCGGCTCAGGTCATGATCCCAGGGTCCTGGGATCGGGTCCTGCATCAGGCTCCTTGCTCTGCGGAGAGCCCACTTCTTCTTCTCCTCCCCACTTGTGCTCTATCTCTGTCTCTAATAAATAAATAAAACCTAAAAAAAAATTAAAATAAATTAAATTAAAAATAAAATAAAATAAGTATGTACATATACACAGGGGGCGCCTGGTTGGCTCAGTTGGTGAAGCGTGTGACTTGATCTCAGGGTTGTGGGTTCGAGCCCCATGTTGGGTGTAGAGATTCCTTAAAAACAAAATCTTAAAAATAAATAAAGTATGCACATACACACAGATAGTAAACAAAAAAGAAATACACTCAAAAAGCTGCTCAATTTCACTCAAAATTTTGAAAATCTAAATTTAAAAAAAAGTAACATAACACAAAACCCTAAATTTTAATAATACCTAGGTACTAGTCTAAGATAATAAACACTTTCATAACACTCTCTGCAGGAGGATAAATCAGAAAAAACTCTTAGGAAAACAATTTGATAGTATTAAGAATTAAGTACACATCCCTAGAAATTCCATTCACAGGGACTGATCATGCATGCGCAGTTGCAGGTGTCTGCAAACAGTATGCAAGACTGCTTACTGCAACACTGCTTCTAACTGTAAAAAAACAAAGCAACCACGTTCCACTTTCTGCCTATATGAATTTGTGTGCTCTAGGTACCTGCTACAAGTAGAGTAATACAATACTTGGCCTTTTGGGACTTGACTTATTTCACTTAGCATAATTTTATTTGTTTAGATTTTGTTTTTGTTGTTTTTTTAAAGATTTTATTTATCTGACAGAGAGAGAGAGCACAAGCAGAGGGAGCAGCAGGCAGAGGGAGAGGGAGAAGCAGACTCCCCGCTGAGCAGGGAGCCCAATGGGGGGCTCAATTCCAGGACCTAGGATCATGACCTGAGCCGAACCAAGGCAGTTGCTTAACCAACTGAGCCACCCAGGCGCCCCTGTTTAGTTTTTGTTTTTAAATAGGCTCCCCACTCAGCCTGGAGCCCAATGCAGGGCTTGAACCAGGACCCTGAGATCAAGACCTGAGATGACATCAAGAGTTGGACACTTAACTGACTAAGCCACCCAGGCGCCCCAGCATATATATATTTTTTTTTAAAGAGAGAAAATCAAATTTCATAGGCATGCATACAGGGAATCCACAGAGATGTGAAATTCCCTCACTCAGCACAATTTCTTCAAGGTTCATCCATGTTGCAGCATTAGTCCGAATTTCCTTCCTTTCTGGAGTGCCTGGGTTAACATTTGGACATTTGTTCTTACAATAATCCATGAATAACTTCATAAATGTGTCTGATTTACATAGTACTTCTCTGGGAAAAGTTCAAGTATAATTGTCAATAGAATGCAAATGATCATGATTACCCATTTCTTAACGTAATGACAGTAAATAAAGCAGATGAAGGAAAAAGGAGCAAGGCAAGCTTATCAAAAAAAGGGAAGACTGGAGAAAACAAAGCTGAAGTTGCAGAAGCCAAGGGAACAAGTAACAGCAAAAATCCACATCAAGCGTCCCTAGTATGAATACAAAGGGCTCTTTGAAAACATGATTCCTACCTGGTTTACTAGAACTACTACTTAAAATTGCTGAGAAGAAATTTATTTTTATTTCTTTTTAAGATTTATTTGAGAGAGAAAGAATGAGTGAAAGAGAGAGAAGGAACAGGGGGAGGGGCAGAGTAAGAGGCAGAAGCAGACTCCCCGATGGGGCCCCCATCATCCCAGGACCCTAACTAAGATCATGACCTAAACCAAAGGCAGAGTCTGCTTAACCGACTGAGCCACCCAGGCACCCAAAGAAAATCATTTTTTTTTAAAGATTTTATTTATTTATTTGACAGAAAGAGAGACAGCGAGAGAGGGAACACAAGCAGGGGGATTGGGAGAGGGAGAAGCAGGCTTCTGGCTGAGCCTGGGATCATGACCTGAGCCGAAGGAAGATGCTTAACTGAGCCACCCAGGCACCCCAAGAACTTCATTTTTAACCTTTTAACTTACTTCTTAGTAAAATGACTTTGGAAAACTTATGACTACTTCTAATACTTCCCTTGACTAGTGACTTTTATCCTTATTTCATACTATATACTTGTTAAGATAAAATAGAAGACAAAAACATGATCCCACCTTTTTTTTTTTATGGGTTTTCACCTTTGTTTTTTTTTTTTAAGATTTTATTTATTTATTTGAGAGAGAGAATGAGATAGAGAGAGAGCATGAGAGGGGAGAGGGTCAGAGGGAGAAGCAGACTCCCCGCCGAGCAGGGAGCCCGACGCGGGACTCGATCCCGGGACTCCAGGATCATGACCTGAGCCGAAGGCAGTCGCTTAACCAACTGAGCCACCCAGGCACCCCCACCTTTTTTTAATGTATGTAAATTCCATATTTTCATACTCCACTATGAGTTTTTTTGTAAAATCTTTGAAGACTACCTCTACTCCTAGATTTAGGAAATGGGTTATCACTCCTCAATCTTAAAAGGTCTCTGGATTTTCTTTTTTCACTCAATTCCAATGTTTTATAAACTTTTAAGTAAACATGCTTCCCAATAAAGAACCTTGGCATGGAATTAGCCCCATCCAATTATTAAAAAAATAAGTCACAGGGCACCTGTGTCCATTAGGCATGAGACTTGATTCCAGCTCAGGTCCTGCTATCAGGATTGTGGGATTAAGTCCTTTGTGGGGCTCTGTGCTCGGCATGGAATCTGCTTGTCCCTCTGCCCCTCCCCTTGCTCATGCTCACTCTCTCTCTAATATACACAAAATCTTAAAAAAAAAAAAAGGCACTAGGGGCACTTGGGTGGCTCAGCCGGGAGCCTGCTTCTCCCTCTCCCTCTGCCTGCCGCTCCCCCTGCTTGTGTTCATCTCTCTGTCAAATGAATAAAGTCTTAAAAAAAAAAAGTCACTAGTTTATGCCAATCATTTTATTAAATATGCAAACTTCCCCAGTCAGCATTTTAATCTGATTAGTTATAATCTGTAGAACTAAAAAGCTTTTTCTACAAACAAAAAATCTTTTAGGAAGAATAAAACATTCAGAAAAAAGCACTCAGAAAAAATTTTTAAAACAAAATTTTCCTATAAGATCAACACAAAGGAAATCAAATGTCATAACCCTGTGAGACCCAAAGCGGTGATGAAAGTTCCTTTTATACATCTACTTTTAGAATGACAAAACAAATATATGCTAAAAAGGATGATCTGTGTCAAAAACCACTGCGGAAAGGGTTACTTCGCAAGAAAAATAGGTGTGAGTGTAAGAAAAACTAGAGTATACCCTTATATTCCCTACATGTAACAAAAACATACACACCATTTTAAAAAGTTAAGTGCAACATAATTTAAAACTAAAACTTTACAAATACCACTTACGTCTTGACCCAGAAAGGCTACTTTTGACTGAAGAACATAGGTGGTTAGCAGAATGATTTATTTCAAAGTAACTGATAACACCAATGTTCGTATGATGGCTACAACAGTATTTCTAGGTATTAAACTCTCTTATAATGCAACTGAACATTAATACATACTTTTAAAAAATTTATAGCATTCCAGTGACCTTTATGTCTTATGAATGATAGCTATAACAAGATTTCTTAAACTGTAAAGACCCTAGGAATCTTAATAACCCAACCCACTTGGTTTCTGGGAAAAATTAAATATACCCACTCTAGGTAATAAATGTGTTACTGTAGAGTTAAAGCATCTTATTTTATATACAGCATCACATACTAATTGAATTTTAAAAGTTCTCTATAAACTTGAGATTTTCGCAAATCTTGTTTTCTCTGATTAAAGCATGGCCCACAAGAGGCCCCTGAGTAGGTTCAGTTGGTTAAGTGTCCAACCGATCTCAGCTCAGGTCTTCATCTCAGGGCCGTGAGCTGAAGCCCTGCACTGGGCTCCGCACTGGGTGTGGAGCCTACTTAAAAAAAAAAAAAAAAAAGTAGTCAGTACCAATTATGGCATTTAATTCTAACTATGGATGTGCTTGAAATTCATGTCACTGAAAGAATTCAAGCTGACTAAAACGAGCAACCTTAGAAATACAAAGAGTCTAAGATTTCTAGGATAAGACTAGGCGTTAGAGGAGGAGAATGCAAAACCTGAAAAACAAAACAAAAAACTCATGGGGGGAGAAAAACACAGCAGTTCCAATCACTAAGAGTACAATGAGTAAAAAAGAGGAGGGGCAAGAATCAAGCTATTTACCTCACACTATCTTTATTTTATTTTCTAGTCAAAGTTTTTTGGTGATTTTAACTTTTTCACCTCAACCTTTCTATGTCAAAGGTAAAATTAGTACTTAAATATGCTGCTCCTGGGGCACCTGGGTGGCTCAGTCAGTTAATCATCTGCCTGCAGCTCGGGTCGTGGTCCCAGGGTCCTGGGATCGAGCCCCACATCGGGCTCCCTGCCCAGCGGGGAGCCTGCTTCTCCCTCTGCCTCTGCCTCCCGCTCCCTCCGTTTGTGCTTGTGCTCTGTCAAATAAACAAATAAAATCTTAAAAAAAAAAAAGTTTAAATATGCTGCTACTATTCTATTCTTAAACTAATGGTTTGCTTAAACCAATGGTTCTTAACTTTTTCATGCCCTGGACTGGGTTGATAGTCTGGTAAAACCTACAAACCCTTCCTTGGAATAACATTAATAAAATAAAATGAACAAGATTACAAAGAAAACCAATTATACTGAAATACAATTATCAAAATACTTTAAAATGGTTCCACTCAGGGGCGCCTGGGTGGCTCAGATGGTTAAGCATCTGCCTTCAGCTCAGGTCATGATCCCAGGGTCCTGGGATGGAGCCCGACAGGAAGCCTGCTTCTCACTCTCCTGGTCCCCTGATTGTGCTCTCTTGCTCTTTCAAATAAATAAATAAAATCTTAAAAAAATAAAATAAAGTAAGTTCCACTCATACAAAAATCAAAGGACAGGGGCGCCTGGGTGGCTCAGTCAGCTAAGTGGCTGCCTTCGGCTCAGGTCATGATCCCTGGGACCAAGCCCTGCATCGGGCCTCCCCGCTCAGTGGGGAACCTGCTTCTCCCTCCCCCTCTGCCTGCCACTCCCCCTACTTGTGCTGTCAAATAAATAAAATCCTTTAAAAAAAAAAATCAGAGGTAAAAGGTGATATTAACATACATCACAGGAAAAGAATTTTTTTTTTTTTTTTTAAGAGAGAGTGGGGAAGCGGCAGAGGGAAAGAGAGAATCCCAAGCAGGCTCCACACCCATCCTGGAGCCCAACTTGGGGCTCCAAACCACGACCCTAAGATTATGACCTGAGCCAAAACAGAGTCAAGATGCCTGACTGAGCCACCCAGGCACCCCATGGACAAAAATGTTATCAGTAAAATTCACACAGTGAGAAACTCTACAGAACAATCAACCTGGTTTGCAACAAATTAAGTTGTAAGGAAAGAGGGAGATTAAAATCTACAGATTAAAAGACTTCAATAGTCAAAATGTGCATCAATAAGTAAATAAACTGTGGCATCTGGTGGTGGTTACAATGATGCCTACATTTCTCAAAATTCAAGAAACTTTACACTTAAAATAAGCACATTTTCCTGTATGCAAATTAAGCATCAATAACTTTTTTTTAATTTACTGGGGCTTAAACTCACAACCCCAAGACCAAGAGTCTCATGCTCTACCAACTGAGCCAGCCAGGTGCCCCCCCAACTTTTAAGTTTTTTAATAAAATTTTTAAAGAATTACATTATCACCAATTATAATGAGTGTACCTTAAATAGAGCCTGAGTTTAAAAAAAAAATTCTTAAAACACACACAATCAATTACAAACTTGAATACTGACTGGGTATATGAAAAAGGAATATATCTCTTTATAACAATCCTATCTTCTAGACATAAATACTGAAATATTCATGGATGAAATGTCTGGAATCTACTTCAAAATAATACAAACTGTACAAACTCCAGCATTCTAGGGCTTGTGCCAAAGGATAAGGGTCTTAACTCACTAAGGAACCTGTTGGGTAAGGACCAAGAGTATACAGAGGGAGGAGAAAAAGTAAGTTGAGTGCAGCCACTTTGGAAAACAGTTATGGAGGTTCCTCAAAACTTTAAAAATAGAACTACCACATGATCCAGCAATTCACTTCTGGGTATTTATCCAGAGAAAATGAAAACACTGTGCATCCCCATGTTCACTGCAGCATAATGTACGACAGCCAAGACATGGAAACAACCTAAGTGTCCAGGCACTGAAAAACGGGTAAAGAAGATGGAGTGTGTCTATACACGGTGAAGTACTAAACAGCCGTAAAAAAGAAGGAAGCCTTGCTATTTGAGACAACGTCGACGGACCTTGAGGGCATTATACTAAATGAAGCCAGAGAAAGACAAATATCATATGATCTCATTTCTATGTAGAATCTTAAAAACAACAACAAAAACCACAAGCTCATAGATAGAACAGACGGGAGGGCGGTGAGTAGAAGGGTGAAATGAGTGAAAGAAAGGGGGTCAAAAGGTACAAACTTCTAGTTAGAAACTAGTCACAGGGATGTAATATGCTGCACAGTGACTACAGTTAGCAATACTATATTATTTGAAAGTTAAGAAAATAAATCTTTTTTTTTTAAAGATTTTATTTATTCATTTGAGACACAGAAATACAGAGAGAAAGAGAACATGAGCAGGGGGAGAGGCCGAGGGAGAAGGAGAAGCAGGCTCCCGCTGAGCCAGGAGCCCGACGCGGGGCTCGATCCCAGGACGCCGGGATCATGACCTGAGCCGAAGGCAGACGCTCAACCATCTGCGCCACCCAGGTGCCCCTAAAAAAGTAAATCTCAAAAAAAAGTGCTCAACACGGGGCACATGGCTGGCTCAGTAGGTGGAACGTTAGACTCTTGATCTTGGGGTTCTAAGTTCAAGCCCTACACTGGGTATAGAGATTACTTAAAAAATTAAATCTTGGGACGCCTGACTGGCTCAATATGGTGACCATATTGAAATATATACAAATATCAAATTATGTTATATAACATTAGTTTCAAGTATATGTCAATTATAACTCAATTTTTTATAAAAAAAGTTAAAAGTCAGTAAGGTTTGGGGGAAGGTAGGGCAAGGGCAAAATTTTGCTGAGGTACCACACAGTGAGTGACTGACAACCAAATAAATGAAGCAATGATGATTCCTAATATTCTCCCTAAGAAATAAACTTCTTTCTCACTATCCCCTAGTCTGTGTGACTCAGCATATAATAAAGCTCAGACTGATCGAGTGATTATGCTCATATCACCAAGTTGAGTGGTGGATTAGGACCGAAACTACAATTTTAAGAGTCAAGTAGCTCTATATCTGTTTTTAATTTTTATTTACTTATTTGACAAAGAGAAAGCATAGGCAGGGGAAGCAGGTGGGGGGAGAGGGAGAAGCAGGCCTCCTACTGAGCAGGAAGCCAGACGTGGGACTCCATCCCAGGACCCTGGGATCATGACCTGAGCCAAAGGCAGACACTTAACCAACTGAGCCACCCAGGCACCCTCTATATCTGCTTTAAACCAGAGACAGGTGAATGTATTTATCCACAAATTATCTCCTAGCAGAGGAAATACTGACGGCAAAAAATGCAAGTCACTTCCAGTCCTACCTTCCTTTCCTTTCCTGTTCCTCACCCTCAAAAGGTGGTTTCCAAAGAAAGTAATTGAGAGGGAAGGGATGTGAAACAGAGGCAGCAGGGGTGATATGCCCAGAGGTGGGGGAAGCAGAGTGGTCTGGACATTAGCTACACACTGAGAACAGAACTGGTTGGGCAAATACAGTAAGAATAGCAGCAGTCAGGTTTCTCAGTGTCTAAGAAAAAAGATACAAATATGAAAATGGAGAGGTTGGAAAGAATCCTCATGTATTGGAACATAAGTGAATGTTTTTTAAAATGGGACATAAAGGTACAGATAATGTATATGTATGAAAATATACATACTTGACAAGATACACATCTTCTTAGATCTGTAGCAATGGGTACACTGAGCATACATATGTGGTTTTTTTTTTTTTAAGATTTTATTTATTTATTTGATAGAGAGAGCGAGAGAGCACAAGCAGGGGGAACAGTAGAGGGAGAGGGAGAAGCAGGTTCCCTGCCAAGCAGGGAACCCGATGCAGGGCTCGATCCCAGGACCCTGGGATCACGACCTGAGCCGAAGGCAGACGCTTAACCATCTGAGCCACCCAGGTGCCCCAGATGTTGGTTTCTAAATACCATCCTACACTAAAAGGAACCAGGACTTCTTGGAAAAATGACTGATTACAGGACAAGGGAAGTACATGTAAGCCTTTTTATGACTGAAATAAGAGAAATGCTTAAAGAGTGATGGGGAGATATCAAAAGGACACAGTAGCCAGTTTGAAAGAGCTCCCACTGGTCAAACATAGGACAATATGGGTATCAAATAAGCCCTGGACCAAAGCTCACTGAAAAAAACAGAAATCATAAGTATTATACACGTACACAGAAAGTTCCTACCTACAGAAAACTAAATATAGAAGGAATCACAGCACTGTATTTACAGGCAAGAGTCATCACTAAGGCTGGTGACTATAGGTTTAATAAAAGAAGACTATCAACGTAACATTAAAATATCTCCCCATAAAATGCTAATCAAATACAAAGGGGAAAATAGTAAAGACATTAACTTGAGGAGGTGAGCAAAATTAAACTAATATCACCAGTGGTGGCATGGATCCGTACTGTTTGCCTCCTTGTATGTTACTCTGAGAAGGGCAGAGATCATTTCTGTGGTATTCTTGCAAAGAATGCATGCCCTGATCTGGTCATGAGGTAATACTGGACAGACTCAAGTGGAGGGTTATCCTGCAGAAGGAAAGGCCTATGTTTTTTTTTTTTAGATTTTATTTATTTATTTGAGAGAGAGCATGAGCAGGGTGAGGGGCAGAGAGAGAAGCAGATTCCCCACTGAGCTGGAAGCCAGATGCTGGGCTCGATCCCAGTACACCGGGACCATGCTGAGCTGAATGCAGATGCTTTACCAACTGAGCCACCGAGGTGCCCTGAAAGGCCTGTGCTTTGTAAGACTATCAGGCACATGAGAATTAGGGAAGACTGAGAAAGGGTTCCAGAATGAGACACAACCACCAACAGCAATACATGGCTAAGTTCCTGGACCAAAAAAGGAAAAGGAACACTGTTGGTTGGGATGGCTGGTATCATGTGAATGGGGTCTATGGGCTGGGCAGTAGTATTGTACCAATACTGACTTCCTGGCTGGGAAGACAATGAGGTGCAGTGCAAGAGTGTCCTCGTTCTGGGAAGGTATATACTAGAGACTTTAAGGGTAACAGGATATTATGCCACAAAAAGACAAGAGAGGGTAATGGAACAAATGTTGCAAAGTGCTAACAACTGAGGAATCTGGATGAAGGGAATGTGGGAATTCTTTGTACCATTCATGAACTATATTCCAAAATAAATTTTAAATGAGAAAAAATGACATTGGTAAGAAAGAAGTGGATCTAAGCGTGGACTGGCCTTCGTTTTGGTGTATCAATTACCATCTTTTCTCTTCCTTCCTTTCCTTCTTTCTTTCTTTCATAAGCAGAGTTAGTGTTTTACAGAGAGACAGAGAGAACAAGTAGGCAAAGCAACAGGCAGAAGGAAAGGGAGAAGCAGGCTCTCTGCTGAGCAGAGAGCCCAACACGGGGCTCGATCCCGAAGCCCTGGGATCATAAGCTGAGCCAAAGGCAGCCACTTTAACCGAACGAGCCACCTAGGTGCCCCACAATTACCATCTTTTCAAAGAGGCTTTACTTATTCCTCCCACCCCCATGACTCTCTATCCCCTCCTTTGCTTTAATTTTCTTCGTAAGGCAGGATAGGCCACAATTGATGGTTGTTTGAGCTGAATGCTGGGTACATGGGATTCACTTACTCTTTTTCTATTTTTGTATGTTCAAAATTCTCCAAAGAATAATTTTTAAACTATAAAACAGTAATACATATGCATCTTTATTAACGCATTGAAGTATGCAGCAGCAAGTCTAAGAGCTACTTTAGTTTCTAAGCTGTGATGAGCATAAATGACTTACAAACATGGAAATGAGGAAATTAGAAAGAATCCTCTGCATGGTGCAGGGTGCCTGGGTGGCTCAGCCCATTAAAGCCTCTGATTTCTGCTGCCATATTTTGGGGTCCTGGCCTGCAATGAGACACTCCTTGGGCTCTGCGCTCAGTGGGGAGTCTGCTTATCCCTCACCCTCTCCCTCTGCCCTCCACCCCCACCTTGTGTGCATGCACGCTCTCAAATAAATAAAATCTTAAAAAAGAAAATTAAAAAAAAAAAATTCAAGGTGATTTACAAGGAATCTTGAATACAAAAGAGCCTTTACTGCAGACAGTGTAATAGCATAATTTTTAAAAATTAATGCTTGAGGGACGCCTGGGTGGCTCAGTCATTAAGCTTCTGCCCTCGGCTCAGGTCATGATCCCAGGGCCCTGGGATCGAGCCCCACATTGGGCTCCATGCTCAGCAGGAAGTCTGCTTCTCCCTCTACCAGTCCCCCTGCTTGTGTTCTCTCTCTAGCTGTGTCTTCTGTCAAATAAATGAAATATTTTAAAAAATTAAAAAATATAAATTAATAAAAATTAATGCTTGAGGGGCACCTGGGTGGTTCAGTTGGTTAAGCATCTGCCTTTGGCTCAGGTCATGATCTGGGAGTCCTGGGATCGAGCCCCACGTCGGGCTCCCTGCTCAGCGGGGAGCCTGCTTCTCCCTCTCTGCCCCTCCTCCCGCTCGTGCTCTCTCTCAAATAAATAAATACAATCTTTAAAAAAAAAAATTAATGCTTGAGACAAAAAAATTTACCACCTACCAACTTAATGATTTATAAAAAACACGAATCACTGTATGCCAAATACCATTTTGTAAAACACAAAAATTTTTTTAAAGATTTATTTTTCTAAGAGAGAGAGAGAGAGAGAGGCGCGCGCACAGGAGCAGGGATGGGGGCAGAGGGAAAGAATCTCAAGCAGACTCCTGACTGAGCAGACAGCCGCATGTAGAGGCTCAATCTCACAACCCTGAGCCGTAATCAAGAGTCTGAGGCCTAACCGAATGAGCCACCCAGGCGCCCCTAAAATACAAAATGTTTAAGAAGAGTACAAATGTCCTAGTTTTCAAATGAAAGGAATGAGGTGAAGGTTAAAAAAAGAATAAAAAAAACCTATAAATGTATCACACATAAAAGTTCATACACTGGGGCGCCTGGGCGGCTCAGTTGGTTAGAGCGACTGCCTTCGGCTCAGGTCATGATCCTGGAGTCCCTGGATCTAGTCCCACATTTGGGCTCCCTGAGTCTGCTTCTCCCTCTGACCCTCCCCCCTCTCATGTGCTCTCTCTCTCAAATAAATAAATAAAATCGTTTAAAAAAAAAGTTCATAGACTGTGTGTAAACATAAGAATATAACAATCAAAGTCAATACAAGGTCTAATCAGGAAATCTTCATTCCATTTGTCAAAATTATCAAGTAAGCCAAACTCTGGACTTTACACACACAAAGACATTAATAGCTCTAGAGATTAATGCTGGACTAAAAATCTAGCACCAAAACAAGCAATGGGACAAACAATAGTGTTTCCCATTTGAATTTTCCCACAAACGTTCATTAACTCTAAGAACTGGAGCAGTTCCTTATATAATAATCTTTATGCTAAATTTCAATTTATCTCTACATTCAAAATGAACTCCTAAGTAATTAAATCCAAGAATTCACTAAATTTAAGGATTTTATAGAGACATTCCTTTGTGGGTTTTAGATGTTTACAATTTTCAACCTGGGAAACGCAGACACGTGTAGGGGGGAAAAATCTGAATATCGTAATACTATAAAATTATACCAAGAACATCTCTTCATGGCACAGCATATTTCCACACAGTGAAAACAGGTAGCACACAAAAATTATACGGTTTCTAATAAAATGATTAAACATTCTAACTGAAAAAAAAATAAAAAATAAACATTCTAACTGGTTTCCACAACAGAGTATGCTATTTCCACTCAAAACATGAGTAGCTCTAAGGCGAATAATAATAAAAATAACAGTAAAGGCTAGAAATTTAACTATAGAAAAATATTACTTTATTTTGTCTCCTTGTTCAGCAGGCCAATACAGGTCTGTTTCAAGGGCTTGAACAACATTTATTACAAAGCATCTAATAAGGGGGCGCCTGGGTGGCTCAGTTGGTTAAGCAACTGCCTTCGGCTCAGGTCATGATCCTGGAGTCCCGGGATCGAGTCCCACATCGGGCTCCCTGCTCGGCGGGGAGTCCGCTTCTCCCTCTGACCCTCTTCCCTCTCGTGCTCTCTCATTCTCTCTCTCTTAAATAAATAAAAAAAATCTTTAAAAAAAAAAAAACAAAGCATCTAATAAGGAAATTCAGGAGCCCAATTTTAATAAATATATATACTGAAGGTATTTGTACACCACAATGCTTACTCTAAATACTACAGACTAGGGGTGCCTGGGTGGCTCAGTCGTTAAGCGGCTCAGGTCATGATCCCAGGGTCCTGGGATAGAGCCCAGCCCGCATCAGGCTCCCTGCTCAGCAGGAGGCCTGTTTCTCCCTCTCCCTCTACTTGTGTTCCCTCGCTCGCTGTGTCTCTCTCTGTCAAATAAATAAAAAAAATCTTTAAAAAAAAAATCACACTACTTTAATACTATAGACTAGTTAACTACAGCTCAAACACCACAGATTCTTATAAGTAAAAACAGAAATATATCATCTCCAATTGCATGTACTAGTTTTCACAAACTATTTCAAACATTTTTTTAAATTTAAGCAAAATTTCAAATTAAGGAGAAAGTGAGACTTAGAAGACTATTTGGAAAAACTTTCACATTACCACTATCTTGTAACTTCTATATAAATCTTCCCCAAGCATGAGTGCTCACAGGATTAGAAGTGTCTCATAAATCAAGCCTGAAATCTCTTCATAAGCATACCAAACAATACAACGCCTGAGCAATCAAGAATCTACAAGACAGTTGGAAAACGGTGCCCTCCACAAGTCAACCACCACCATTCTTCCTGGCACCAAGCCCTGTTTTCCTCCAGTCTGCCAGAGGCATCCTCCTTAGGAAATTAAATGCAACATTTCACGCATTCTGTATTAATTTTTTAATGCTATTTCTCAAGATAACTGAATTTTATTTTTAAAATGTACAAAAGCCCATCACAAAAATAAATATCGAAATTATAACATTCAAAACCAGAGCTGTTTCTACATAGAAACTGGCTGGGCTCTAAAAAAGAAACGATGTAGCAATGATGTAAGACTAGAGTGAGTCAAATTTGTTTGAAGTCTAAAAATATCTCTAGTTATAGAATACTCAAGACACGGAAATTCTTCCACTATATTTTTACTGTGTCCCCAAAGCAAAGATATCCAAATACATGTAACATGTAACATGTATTCCAGCTATTTTAACTCAGGAAACCGTTGTAATAAAACATTTAAAATTAGCAAAGCCAAAATACATTTTTAAATGGGCCTCATTCTTCGACAAAATTTTTACATAAGCTACCTTGCTCTACCTCTGCACAATCTTTAACGTCTTCTCTAAAACTGGGGATGGATGGGAAGAACCTGAATATGTGATTTACTTAAAATGGGCAAATAAGATACAGAGAATTTGATGTTCTTTAAAGGACTCTATTCGTTCGATTCTAATTCAGGGAATCGTCTTTACACACACCTCTCTTACAACTAAAAGACAGCAACCAATTGTTGTGTAACTCCTCCCTTCCCCCTTCAACCCAGCTAACATACAAAGGAAAGGACTTTCTCTATTGTGCAAATTCAGTCCCTGCAATAGATCTTTGTTAACTAAAATCTGATTCAGAAATAGTCCCCATTTAATTTTTTTCAACCGGCACAGTAAAAGCTGTAAAGATAACGAACACAACAAATGTATTCTTATTGCAAGAAGGTAAAGCCAAATTTTGAAAATGCTCTGATTACATTTTAAAGATTAGGTCTTTCTTTGGTACGGAGAGAAAAAAGCCAAATCAGCATCCTTCCCTCAATCTATTTCCCACCAAAAACACTGATCAAAATGTAAATAATACAAAAAGATTTGGTTCTGACCCCTCCCCCCAAACACACACAAAAGCGCCCTCTAAGCTGCCCTCTAAACTGCCCTCTAAGCTGCCCTGCTCCCAAAACGGTCTGGTTTAATCTTAAAAAAACAAAACAAAACAAAACAAAAACCACAAAAGCCTAATCATGTTACAAGAATAATCATTTTGAAAATGTTTTATGTAATGTATTCCCAATATACACCTCTTAATCCTGTAAAACAGTTATTAGTTAATGTTGTAATTAGCTAGGGAAAAGGGTAAAAGCTGGTAAAACGTATTAGAGGGTTTCTCTCATTTTGATTTCTAGAAAACACTAGAAGTGAATTATCTACATTTTCTTGCAGAGCTATCAGTCTGGTACAACTACCTTTTGATCCCTTTCACTTAAATTACTCAAATTTCATTTTCCTCCCCGTAGCAATCACACATTTTACAAAACATTTTCTACAACAGGGATAAAAGGCTTTGAATTCCTCCAAACAGGGTCCATTTAGCCCCACAGCTGGAAAAGCGAAAACATTTCTTACACATATTTAAGAGTAAGCAAGAAACCATAAATAGAGATTACCTGTCCCAGGGATCCGGTGGGAAATGGGGGATGGGAACTGGGAATCCCGAGGTCAGAGGTGAAGGGGAGATTTTTATCTGTAAACCCTTTACACTCCTTAAACCCGTAAGAATGCACTGCCTTTTCAAAGGGCTAAGGACGCCTGTTTAAAATTTTTTAAAAATCAAAAGAAAGGAGTTTCATGGCCACGCGGTCTGCTTAGTTTTAAGATAATCTGCTTTAATCAGTAGCATCTGCTTGTGCTCTGCAATAGGTGAAATACCCCTTTAAACGCAGTCGTGAGCAATGTGCCCGCTAAGCCCTCTTTAATACAGTAACGTTCCTCCAGACCTCCGCTTTCGAAGGCAGCTCGCATCCTCCGCCCCCTCCTCCCTCTGTGCATTCTGAGATCTGCTCTGCTGATTCCCACATAAAGTGGGTCCTGGCCGCCATTTTAGAAAGTCATTCACACAAGCGGGACGGCAGCATCATCCACTTAAAAACCTCCCAAACTCCTTTGGACGATCTCCTCTTTCCTTTCCCTCACCCCTCATCTTGAGCGGAGTCAAACTCCCTGCAATAGGCATGCAATGTCTCTGGAATGTGCATAATGCGAAATGACATGTCTGGCCACAGAACACTGAGGAGAAAAGCGAATGCTGCAATGCACGTGTTTGCACGTCGGTACCGACGAATTTTCCAGGCAGAGACCTACAGAGAAAGTCCACAAAGAGTTAAAAGTGAGCACACTTAAGTGGCTTTTCCACTCCAATAATCTGCACCTAAGTGACTTTCCCACCAAAGCACTGAAGATACTGGGGCTGTGGGTGGAGGTAAAGGGTGGAGCAGCGCCAGGGAGGGAAAGTTCCCATCCGCCTCCCAACTGAGCCCAGGGTCTCGCTCTCTTTTATCACCGGGGATAGAGGCGAGTTTTTGCTCCCTGCCTGCCCTAGCCTGGTTTCTCAGCACAACGTAGTAAACACCGGGAGAGTCCCTGGAAGCGCGCCTCCCCCAGCCCTGCCGAGGACAGCTTTAGCAGGTTATGAATGGCCTCACTATTGCCGGCTCCTTTTCACACGCGGACACGCGCAGACGCGCGCTCCAGCAGTGAAGATTTAATACCCCAGTAACAGCAACCACCAACAGAATCAATGATCCTCCATTTAAAAGACAGAGTGGAGCTCTGCTGCCTCTGCTTCCATTTCCCTATCCAAGCTGCTCAGGAGCAAGCGACGCAATCTATTTTTCCCATGGTGACTCACTAATAAGGGCGCTCCATAATTTCCTTCACTCACTAGATAGTAAGAGGAATTAAGAGTAAACCAAACTTAAAATCTTTCAGGGTCTTGAATATCGAAAGAAACAGTAATTTTCGAGGACGATCACAGATTTGCTACCGTGCTTCACAATTTGCACCCATCTTCAGCAAATCGTCACTTTCAGTATTTTATACCGAGGACCCTATCTGTTACGGCACACATACGTTCCACAAAGAAAGCAAGCGCTTAAACGCTACTGTGTAAGATGTATCAAGAACAACAGTGATCCCCACATTTCACTGACAAAAAATATTCTGGGAAGTTTTAAAAAGCTATTATCTCCAGATCTTAAAAGATTTGCATTCTTCTAACGACCGATTAAAGAACTCTGGGCGGGAGGGAATCACCGTTCTTTCAAAGGCGGCCCCTCAGTGCAAAGCCGGCGCGGCCGCGGAGGTAGAGATCCCGAGGCTCTGGGGCTCCGACGCCAGCTGGGCGCCGTCCTACCTGCGGTGGGTCTCCCACTGAAAGCCCTCGGTCCTCACCACCCTCCTCAGCCAAGGACCCCAGAGGGCTGAAGGCGGCCAGGAAGACGAAAGAGCCGAAACAGGCGCACCAACTTATTTACAGACACCATACTCGCTAGTCAACCCCGAAAAAAAAAATAGTAATTTAAAGAGAGAAAATAGGAGCTTGCCATTTCCCTGTAGTTTCTAGGTCTGTAAGCCGTTCGTGAGAGGTACCTAGAACCTCGTAGTTGTCTCCCCAGTTCGGAGCTGCTCCTACACCACCTACCGAGACTTGTGTCTGGGCAAAACCTCTCCTGTCGCACAAACCCCTCCCTCGGTTAGACATTTCCAAAGCATCGGCAGGGCGAGGAGCGGGGAGTTGCGGCGGGACTCCGGAGTTGGCCGCGCCGGGATGGGGGTCCGGGGCAGCGGCGCGCAGGGACGCGACCCCACTCCTGCCTGGCCGGCTTGCGGACAGCCTCCCGGCGCCGGCTCCGCGGAGGCCGGGGGACAACCTCCTCCTCGCTGGGGCGGGAGAGGGCGGCAGCCGGGGCCGCTCCGCCGAGGCCCAACGCCGCGACGCGGGCCGAGCGGCGGCCAAACAGCCGCGCGCCCCCCGCACCCGTCCGTGGGTCTGGCCCGGGTCCCTCAGCAGTTCCGCGCACGGGGAGGGGCCGGCAACGGGCCGGGCGGGCAGCAGCGCCCGACGAGAGAGCGCGGCCCCGGGCCGCGTGTCACTCACCGTTTGAAATGCTCGATGATCTTCTCTTCCCGCACATTCTCCGGTAAGTTGCCCACCCAGAGGTGCCTGGTTTCCCGGACCATGCTGGGCGGTGTGCCGGCGACCGCTGGTGCGGGTTCTCCCTCGCCGGCTTCGTACGAGCCCGTCAGCGCCGGGAGGCGGGCGCCGAGGCGGCGGCGGCGGCGGCTGCGGCGGTGGCGTCGGCAGCGGCGGCGGCTCCTCCGGCTCCCCCCCGTGCAGAGACCATCCCTCTCCCCCAGGTTCTGACTCTCGGGCCTCGCAGCTCCGCTCTGCCGCCACCACACACCCGAAGCCGACCCTCGCGCTCCGGCGGCGCATGCGCCCGGGCGGCGGCGGGCGGGGGAGCGGGGAGGAGGGGCGAGCGGGACCCGGGCGGCAGGGACTACGACGGAGCTGGCGCTGTGGCAGCCGGACGCTTCCCACCGGCGCGCGCGCCCCGCCTCCCTCGCCGCGGGCACGCGCGCGTCCGCCCGCCCGCCGAGGCCGAGACGCCGAGTTCCTCCCAGCCGGCGCGCAGGCGCGCGGGGGAGGGAGGAACGCGGGGCCTGAAAGGAACGCTCGCGCGCCCGATCCTGATGCGCAGGCGTGCAGTCGCGCAGAGAGCCGGCCGCGGGGTGGGCGCTTAGTCAGACTTGGGGCGCTGAGCTTGCAGCGACAGGGACGATCTCCCGTCCCTCAAACAGGGGTCCCAGGCGCCGGCCTGGAGGAAGAAAAGAGAGAAAGGGAGTTGATTTTGATAAGGCTGCGTGTCAAAGCGGCTGCCAGTGCCTCTCCTAGGACTCCTGCCCCTACTCACCCTTCGACCAGGAGCTGGCCGTTTCCGGGCACTTGGATCCCCGCCTGCTTGGGAAAGTGTCAGAACAAGGCCGCCCTTCTCACTGACCAGCGAAGCAATGACGGGTTCAGAAACCCATCCCTCTCAAGAATAATTAGCTTGTAACGTTAAGCAACTATTTTATATAGGATCTTACGAAACTGCAAGATATCCTAGCTGATCGTTACGGTATACCAGGAATAGAACTGAAATGAGACGGCTACATGTCCAATATTGTAAAAGGGATTTATATAAAGGATTTACTGTAATTTAATATTTAAGCATAGGAACGGATCAGACCTCTGGCCTTTCCAGGCCTAAAGACCACAGATGAACTTTTATATAAAGGCCAGTTTACAGAACCCCGGAGAAAACCCACAAAATTAAGACAAACTATTGAGTCCAGAAAAACGGAATCGTTTGGAACAGTCAGCAACTCAATTTTCTTTTCCATTTTTTATCTACAGAAACAAAATATCATAGGTGCGGTACTTCAAGTACACACCAGATTTTAAATATTGGGTCTCATTCACTGCCTCCTTAAATACAGCCAATTTATCACCAAACTATGCTATTTTGGATTGGAAAATGTCACCATAATCAATGGCACTAATACCTGGAGTCACCTGTGCATAGTTTCTTTTGTTCCACAGACAGTAATGCTCCCAGTAGTTTTTTTGTTTACCATATAATCTAACATAAGCTTCTTAATGATTGTGTCCGACTGAGGGTCACATCAACTTTTTTTGTATTTGGCCTAATAGTCCATACTATAGGGGTGCCTGGGTGGCTCAGTCGGTTAAGCGTCTGCCTTCAGCTCAGGTCATGATCCCAGGGTCCAGCCCCCATCTGGCTCCCTATTCAGTGGGGAGCCTGCTTCTCCCTCTCCCTCTGTCCCCTGGCTCATGCTCTATCCCATAAATAAAATCTTAAGAAAAATAGTCCAGGGATGCCTGGGTGGCTCAGTCAGTTAAGCATTTGCCTTCGGCAGAGGTCATGATCCCAGGGTCCTGGGATGGAGTCCCGCGTCTGGCTCCTTGCTCAGCAGGGAGCCTGCTTCTCCCTCTGCTGCTCCCCCTGCTTGTGCTCGCTCTCGCTATGTCAAACAAATAAATAAATAAAATCTTAAAAAAATAGTCCATACTATACTTAATAAATTTGATCAGTTGAGATAATCTGTCTTCCCTCCTCAGGACATTGAGGAGGCTAAGCAAGCCCCAGCCTTACACAGCTGTAACAATTACAGTACAAGATGCGCTTGCTAAGGAGCTAATCTCACCCTCCATTTGAAATGATTTTTGGAATTCTGACAAATTATTTCTAAAACTTCTAGATTCTGAGCCAGGTAATTTAGCTGATTTGTTTAACTTCAGTAAGAGTCAGAAACAGAAAGAGGAGGTAGAGAAAAGCTAGAAACAAAAAAGCCCCACTACAATAGTGGCACTCATTGATAATTTAGGTATTTAGTGCCCCCCCCAGAGGCTGACCCTGTCTTCATGCAAATCAGTCATTAAATGAAATGGAAATTTGTGTTCTTGAAAATATTATGGAATGGATTCCTCAGTAAAAGCAAATCAAATCACATTCAGATGAAGGATTAGCCATTTACATTTGGCCATTTCTTTTTCACAACTATCACTTAAGGAGTGTCAAGTCAGCACACTATTAACCTAAACTCATGAACTATATAGTTCTGCATATACGGCTGCAGTTAACGTTGAACTGACATGCATTTTTCCATGAAGCATGAATTTCAATACAAGCAACCACAATTTGAAACACATTTTAAAATAGGATGTAAATTACCCATTTAAAACTTGATAGGCTCTGAATTAGCTGAAACCTCTTGGGAAAGACCAAAGTGTCACCATGAAGAACAGAGGAGATTCAGTTCAATTGCATTATTAAGAGGAGCAACTGACAAGATGATTCACAAAATAACGTCTTGCAATTATAGAAGTAAAGGGCATATCTCACCTTGCATGCAGACTTCAGTTAAAATCATGCTGAGGAAAAATTCAAGGGCTGAAAAAAAAAGAGGGGGGAGCCTTTTAGAAGCAAAATCATTAGATGAAAGACTAGTTAGAGTAATTATTGAATATGGTATCTTGTATCCATGTAGGACTCCCACAGAATAAAAGGATAAACCAGAACAAAATAAGCAATTAAGATTTTTTTCTAATACTTTCTCCATGGCACAAGAATGAGGGGACATTAAGTAAAAGTTAAAGCAACATGCTTACCAACTAAAATTTTTTTGAACTAGTTCTCTTAGGTTAGCCTAAAGGTCTTGTTATATCAGTGCTGTTTTTCCATGCAAAAAGCAGAATAGATACTTAATTTTTGGAAATTAATTTGAAATAGGCAAAGTTATTTACAAATACTTTACAAATGCCTTCAAGTCCCCCACGTTTGGGAAGTAGTGGAGAAGAAACCTGGTGGAAGATTACCAACACACAAAAGCATTAAGCAAAGTTGAGTTAAAGTTCTCCCAAAGATCAAAGAGATCACAATGTCAAAAAGATTAGGAGCAAATGTCAAATTAAGAATATCATTTCTCATCTTGCCAGAGATTTACCAAACAACTGAGAAACAGTCTAACAATATAAAGGCTAGCAAAATCCCATCAAACATCATTTGATAGCACCTTATACTCAGATTCTCTTCAAGTGTTGTTAAACTACCTGTTTGACACCAAAAATAGCAACCAAAGTGTTCATTTTAGTTTCTTAGGTTTTTAAAAACTTAATGAGTAAAACAAATTTAATGAGTAAATAGACTTAATGAGTAAAACAAATTTCAATTATCTGTTCAAATTCTTAATGTATTCCTATGATGCCAAAAGAAAAAAAAATGACACTAACTTCAATTGAACAGATTCGTTTAAAGGAAAAATAGCTCACATATAGATGCTGGGTTCAAATGAGCAATTCAGGTAGGTATCCTATGCATCTTTATTAAACTTAATATTGCAGGTTAAAAGTACTGTCCATGTTCCTTACTGATTCTTTCAGCATTAAAAAACACTACTTGGGGGCACCTGGGTGGCTCAGTTGGTTAAGCGACTGCCTTCGGCTCAGGTCATGATCCTGGAGTCCCGGGATCGAGTCCCGCATCGGGCTCCCTGCTCAGCGGGGAGTCTGCTTCTCCCTCTGACCCTCTTCCCCCTCGTGCTATCTCTCATTCTCTCTCTCTCAAATAAATAAATAAAATCTTTAAAAAAGAATAAAAACCACTACTTGGCATGAACTTTTGTGTTATACTAAAAAAAAAAAAAAAAAAACCCTGATGATACGAACGACAGACATTATGTATAATGGAAATATCCCTGGGTTACTGGGTTTAGAGTTTAAAATTCCAGTTCCAATTTTGTCACTGGCTATATGACTTAGCAAATCAATTAAATCCTCAAAGTCTCAATATCCTTATCTATAAAATGAAATATCTGTTTTCTCTACCATAAAAGGTTTCTAGAAGTATCAAAGAAGATAATATATGTAAAAGGATTTGGAAGTAACACACCATAAAAATATCACGAATACTATTAAGTTGACCACTAATTTCATATTAATATCAAAAGTAAGCATCAGCTGAAATTTAGAACATATCATTATCAATTTTCAGGGTTATACAGCCTACATAGGTCCTATAGTCAAATCAAAATGCAGCGATTGCATATTAAATATGCAGTTCCTTGTCTGTTTTTGCTTTTTCTATTGCAAAGCTCTTAATAACAGCAAAACTGATAAGTACATGCCTTTGCATAGCCCCAAAGCAAGTGTTTGATTTTTTCAATGCCTTTCATTTTTATTGGCAATGTATCAGAAAACACTGGGAAAGCTTTTCTCTATTTCTGTCTTTGGTACAAATAATTACAAAGGCAGAATTTCTTCATCAGCATTTATCTTTGTATGTTTTCAATAGCAAGGAAACCCACACTGTTATTCTGATTTTTAAATTTAATTTAACAATTCATAATTGATGCTCATTGAAAAAGATCAAAAGTAGGGTGTGATCTCTCCTTTCTTCTATAATAAATGGATGATAAAGTGAATTTCCTCATTTGAGTATTAATGATAATTCAGAAAGGTAACATTAAAAGCAGAGCCATTTGCAAAGGGAATTAAAATAGATATGTTTTTAATCAGGTCTTATTTTCACACTGTGAGGAGCTCCTGTATTTAGCATGCTAGACATGCTCAAAGAGTTCAGTCATGCGCAATGGAAGCCCAGTTGGGGAAAGCATTTGAGCCTCAAACTCAGGCTTTGAATGCTAACCTAGCCAATACAGCAGATAAATGAATATCAACATTTAAACAGGAGGACAGAATTGTTACCAGATATTTAACAAGAATTTGGTTACAAACCTAGTGACAAGCTATTAAAATTAAACTATTTCATGACAAAACATATACTTAAAATATAAGCACTTGTTCCTAAAGGCATCATATAAAAATACATTAACTAGCTCTAAAATGATCAAAGCCTACTTGACAACTCAACAATACAAATTCCTATTATTAGAATCAGTTTTTTTCAAAACAGTAGAAAATAAAACAGACAACACTGCTATATTATTCTCAGAGTGTTTGACATGTTGTTAGTTTTGAGGGTCAACTGGTGAAAGAAAGACCAGTCCATTAACAGATTTATTTTGATATAGAAGGCACAGTCTGGTGGAATTATATACATAAATTATCAGAACTTCAATCAACTGAACATTAGCCAGCCAGCCCTCTAAATCATACTTTCAACGAGCTAACGTTTCATAATCTATTTACTATTCAACGCTCTAAGTAAGCTAAATAATTTATCCCACCTTGTTTTTAGTATTCCAGAAATGAATGTAATGGCTGGTAAACTTTTTTTTTTAATCCATTCTTATGTTTCTACCATTTTCTTGGAAAGTTGCTTAATTTTTTTTCCCTCTGAGGAAATACTGCTAATGTACCTAATATTCAGAATTATGAATTTAATGTTTATGGCATTGGAAAAAAATGGACTATTTGCAAATACCTTAATCACAGCTGTGCCTATGTGGTAGAACTTAATTCTTTCTTAAATTTTAATTCTAATAAAGTTAACATACAATGTTTCAGGTGTACAATATAGTGATTCAACAATTCTATACATTACTGAGTGCTCATCACCTGTCCCCCTACCCACCTCCCCTGAAATTTAAAATTTTTATAAAGTTTTTATTCATCTATATTTTCTAAAAAATTTCCATGTATATTTTCTTTGGTTAACATATATTGCTTTTATAATTAGAAAAGGTTATAATAAAATGACTTTTGGAAGTCAACATCTGAGTTACTTTAAAGGTTGCCTTTAAAGGTTTAAAGCATCAACTCTGAAATGTTGATGCCGGACTATACTAAATCAACATATTTATGTTAAGGATCCCATGTGAACAAAATGTTATTCACTATGTTAATTCATATAGTTCATTCAACCTTTTAAACCTCTATTGTTAATCCTCATGTGAGAAAAAACTTAACCTCTTCACTAGAAGTGATATACATTAACCAAAACACCCCATGTATAGCAGATGGTAACTTTTAAACATTAGAAAGTAAGCAGAATATAAATAAATAAGGCTACTGATTAATTCTGAGAACACTGTCAAAGTGTAGTTGATGGAATCTCAAAAACATTAATACCAAATAAAATGTTTAGTAACTTGCTACATATGTCTTGAAATTTTCAGGGTCATAAGTGCCCCGGCTCTGCTCTCGTTTGAAATAGAAAATTAAAAAAAAAAATTATTTATGTACTCATTTGAAATACGTTTTTAAAACTGTGTCCATCTTAACTCAATTATTGCTATTTAATAGTAATAGCTCTTTAAATCACATCACTGCCTCAATAATCTTCAGGATGGTAATAATTGCTAATTTTATATACTATTCCATAATTAGACACTTGAAACATTTTGGCGTAAAATAAAACCACACTATTTAAAGACTACATAAGACATGATGCCTTTCTGAATTAAATGCTGGAATTATTTTTAAGGCTTTAAAAAGTTAAATTTCAGTGTTTTGATAGAGGAGCTCATTGGATTTTTTCAGGCCATATACTACAAAAGTCATGAGAACCATTGCTTACACGTTTATTTGGAAGATACTTTGGCTGAAAAAAAAATGCCTCAGAATAACTCTCTTTGAGGACGCTAGATTAATTTAAAATGATTTCTCTAAGAAAACAGAACCATCAAGAATCATAACTAAAGATTTCACCGAATACTGTTAGCTGGTGAAGGGGCATGGTGGGATGAACTGATAAAAGGGTTCTGTGTTTTCCCCACAACAGCAGATAATTTAAACACACACACAAGCATAAACCTTTCACTTAAAAATTCACTCAAAAAAGTGGCTTCAAACCGGGATACTGTTCTTTCACAATTTTCAAACTTAAATATATCGTACCCCTTAGGATCAGTTTCCAGAGATTCTAATTATTGGACTGCACGTAAGAACTTTGTTTTTACGCCTACTTAAAATTTTTATAAAAAATACAAATAAATGTACAACTTTTCAAAAAAAAAATCTGGCGTGCCTGGCTGGCTCAGTGGGTAGAGCATACGACCCTTGACCTTGGCGTTGTGAGTTCAAGCCCCATTCTGGGTGGAGTTTACTGAAAAAAATGTTAATTATAAAACGTAACAAACACAAAATTTTTTCCCCTTATTTAGTGGTGTTATCCTTACTTTAGGGATTTTGACTTTGAAGACACTCATTAACCATAATTTGTTAGGACAGAATCTCTAACCAAAATTCTGCCAATTCAAGGGATACTTGATCTGATCGTTTCCAAGCTTCAAATTATAGTCTTGTTAGCAGGGGGAGATTCTATTGCTTGCTAGTACTTCAACAGCCTCTAGACAGCTTTTTATATTCTAAGAGTTCCTGTTAGGAATCTGGCACCAACTCAAAATTCCCACCAGGAAGAAAGATCTCCCTTCCTTAGGACCCACTGCGTGGCTCCGCCCAGAGCCTTGACCCGACCTGACCTCAGACTCTGCGTGGTCAATGGTGCGCTCGCACCTGCGGACAAGTTAGCACTGCCCAACAACTTCAGAGCCAAAATGCGGCTCGAGACCATAAAATGTCAAGTTGCAAGTGCCACGTCAGTCTTTAGGAGCCCCCACGGTGCCCTGTTCGCGAACAAGCTCCCTCTTTTAAACCTTATATCTCTAAGGATCTGAAGGTACATGACACGCTAAACGTATAGGAAGGCTATTACTCCACCAGCGGAACGAAGGTCCTTCAAAAGAAAGGGGGCAAGGAAACAAAGCTCGGACTGGAAACCTGGCCGACCTCCATGCCCTGCCAAGGGAACCTTACTTAACCCTAACCTGCTGGATTTCATAAACGGGCTTGCATGGAAGTGGATTACATGGCAAGTTAAAAGAGCTGGGGGGGGGGGTGGCTTTTTTAAGAACCCACAACCCTGGCAGTAATTTCCCCCACACTCCTAAAAGGAAAGGAAAATAAAACCAAAGGCACCTTGAGAAAGAGTAAAAGCTGTTACTATGGTTACCACTCTCCAAGCTCAAGTCAGCCCAGGGAGACCAGGCTGTACGCCCAGGCCCTTCCTTTGTCCGCAGCCATACACCGAGGGCAAACCTAGCGGCCAGCCCCGCCAGCCCCAGCAGAGGCTTGCCTCGGCGACCCGGGGGCAGCGTTCCAAATAAAGGATGCCTTTATTTTGGCTTAGTGAGCAAGAACTGCAGGCAGCTCCTGACGGAAGCCAGCCCCGGCCACCACCCGGTCCTGCGGCCGGGGCTGTCTCTCCCCCCGACCCCCGTTTGGAGAAGGCTCCACCACACTGCGGGGACCCGATCCAGTCAGGAGCCCGACCAAACATGGCGCACGCAGGAGTGGAAGGGAGCCAACCAGACACAGCCCGACCTCATCCCTTTGGCACAAAGGGAAGGCTAAGCTCGAGGAAACCCCTCAAGAGGCTACAGTTCCCCCGAGTGGGAGCTGAGAAACAGTGAGTAGGGCGCAACCGAGATGCTCAGATGCACTTCATGTCAAAGACGCTCCCGCAAAGAGCGCGGAGAACACAGGTCAGCAAAGACGACCTGCTGCGCAGGCGCGTGGAACAACGATTCGAGCGCTTCGGTCCTGCCCCTCCCCCCCTCGAAAAGCCAGGGGAGTTGCCCCAACGCGCTGGCGCAACGACGGAACGTGGGGGGAGGGGAGAAAAAAACCCTGTTCCCTTCATTGTGAGCGAACCGCCCCGCCCCGCCCCGCCCGGTGCGCGCGCACGTCCCACTCTCACACTTGCACGCGCGCGCGCCAAACTTGCCGCCCGATCCGGCGCGCATGCTCCGGGAGGGAGGCGGTGGCTGAGCCTACGGCTTTTTTGGTGTTTTCCTGAGAAGTTTCTGGAAAGACGGAGACCAAGGGAAGCTGGGGGATGGGGAGCGCAGGGAAGCAAGCGTTTGAGAGAAAGCGAAACATCCAAAACACACCGCCACCGTCCCGCGTCTATCCATCACGCCATGGCCAAAGCAGAGCCCAAGACCACCGAGACCCTCACGCCAGGGGAAAAAGCACGGGGACTGCAGCAGCCGCTCCCTCCTCTGCCTGTGCCTAGCCCCGAGGCCCCTGACCACGGGGAGAAGGGAGAGGGCAGGGGGAGCGATGAAAAACCTAAAAGGCTCACTGGAGGTTTACGTGGAGTGAAAGCCGACATCCGCTCTCTGGAGCTGCCCGCGCACTCGTGGGCCGCCCGTGGCTCTTCTCTGGCTCTCGAGCGTGGGCTCCGCATTGCGATTCCACGCGGCTACCGAAGTACTGGGCTGGGGCTCCTGAACCCGTTTCCTTAATTTCCCCTCGTTTGGGGGGTATCGTCCTTTGATATTCCCCCTTCCTGTCTTCACTTTGGTGGCCAAGAGCTAAAGCTGCGGGTGTGGAGACCCTAGGAAAGGGCTGCTCCCTCCCCGCGCCAGCCCGAGAAGCGCCTTAGGCGGGCAGGGGTCGCCCGTCTGTTGTGCGACGCTCAGTTCGCTCGGTTTTAGTCCCCTTAAGTGAGAGCCTCCGGCAGTGGGGCACCTTTGGAAGCGCAAAGGCAGCGCACGCACAAAGGCGCCGCCTCGTTTGCGGACTCGAGAGGCGGCCGACGCGGCGAGGGAAGGGCGGTGCGGCGGCGTGGGGCGCGAAGGCGCGCCGGTGCCCAAGGAGGGTCGCCCGGACGGCCACCCCGGGGAGGCCCGGGCGGGGGGGGAGGGGCCCGCGGCGCCTTTTATTTCTCCGCCTGCGCCGGCTCTTGGCCTGGTGCGGCTGCCATTTTGTGGCGCGGCCGCCATTTCGCGGGGCCGAGGGGGCAGGGTGCCGGGGGAGGGGCGCGCGCTGCCGCGGCCGGCAGGAGGCGGGGCTGCCGACGGCGCCCAGGCGGCCCCCCAGCCGCGAAGGCGAGCGCGTCCTCTTTGTTCTTCGCCTCTGGGCTCGGCGCCGTCGTCCCGGAGGCGCGCCGGCATCGCGCTGCGTGTGACCCCGAACGGCAGCTGAGGGTCGTGTGCACAGTCTCAAATCCCTTCTGCCCTCTGAGCCCTTCCAACGCGGGGCTTCTCACCCCCGCCCTCGCTCTGTGAAGGGAGTGCATTTTATTTGGCCGTGCCCCGAACGCCACCGTGGGAAGCCGCAGTTCGCGCTGAGAAGGAAGGCGCTTTCTGCAGCCCTGTGCGGTGGGGGCCGCAGGTGGGCTTGGATGCCACTGCCTCGAACCGCAGTGGCGCTCTGCAAACAGAAAAAGGCCGAGCTTCGAGAGCTGGGAGACCCGACAAAGGTGCCGAGCACCAGCGTAATCGAGAGGTCGGGCTCTTTAAAAAAAAAAAAAGAAAAGAAAAAAGTGTCTTTGAAGTGCTGTCACCAGTAGAAGAACCGAGATGTTGCTGTTCATTGGCTGGCTGCGAGGCACGCACTGCGCAACTGGTTTCTGATAGGTTTTATAGCCCATTATTTCGAGCTGAGCCATAAACTGGAACAATAGATTGGAATATTTTATTTCTGTCTGTTGAGAACATCTTCCATTTAACTTCTTTTTTAAGCCCTTTATGAGTATGTAAATAGCAAACTGACTCAATAAAATATTATGTGCCTTCCAGTGTCATTTCAAATCCTGAAAGAGCTATTTTTCTGATTTCAAGGGAATATTTAAATGTGAATCTTGGCAATTTAATGTTAACTTTGCGGCTGGAATCAACAAAGCCAGGAAATTCAAGAGTAATGCTGCTATATTTGTCTTCCAGCCTTGCTTTTTGTGCAAGGTATTTTTGTTTAACGTGGGTTGTTCCCCG